>NW_027411977.1:182470865-182600775 GCF_047663935.1 Musca autumnalis | reverse complement strand
GCTCCAATTATATATGTAATGAGTATGTCCATTGAAAATTCCACAAGCAGCAAATCGTAAACCACTTCATTATGTAATACAATTAGCCCCTGTTATTATTAGCAATTTTTTAACCCTTAAATCTCTCTTTAGCATTATTTCGCTATAACCTTAATTGATGCCCAAAACTTATGAAATGTTTAAATTCAAGGAAGCAAAGCATGCAGGGAGGTACACTATTATGTCATTACTTAAGATTAGAATTTAAGTAAAAAATCGTTGAAAACCCATATATTTTTTATTTCTTTTTGTTTTCAAAATATTCTGACTTTTTTCTTTTAATAAAAGTAAAGGTTTCATTCAATTTGGAAAAGGTTTCATTTGATTTGGAAAAGGTTTCATTTGATTTGGAAAAGGTTTCATTTGATTTGGAAAAGGTTTCATTTAATTTGGAAAAGGTTTCATTTAATTTGGAAAAGGTTTCATTCAATTTGGAAAAGGTTTCATTCAATTTGGAAAAGGTTTCATTTAATTTGGAAATGCTATATACCACGCTATAATGTGAAGTTGAAATAAAATATTGTGCTAAACCTATCTAATTTAGCAAAAATTTCGTTTTTATGTCTAAATTCAAGGTACCTACTTCAATTAACGGCTAAAATATGTTTCTTTTTGTAAATTTTAGAATCATTTTTGATTATTGAATAGAAAACATGTTCCTTTTATGCATAATGTTGATATTTGAGGAGGAAGTATGGTAAATGCCTATTTTAGAGTCCGTTGATATAAGTCCTATGTCGATGGCGAAGCTACCCCATGGGTGGGGAGGCTTCGCCACTTTTTAGACATTTTGTAAATTCTCAAAAATAATATTTTCAAAACAAAATTATAATCATTTATATATCAAAACTTATAGTCAAGATATGCTAATATTCTTACCAAAAATAATATTTGGAAAAACTTTAATGATGCCGATATGAGAACATTTTGAACAAAAACGTGGCGAAGGCGCCCCATGTTACCATATATATGTTCTTGATCAATAGTGGGATTCTCTAACGCATTTTTGGTTACCGACAAAAATCGATAAAATTAAAACGCAAAACTATGAATGAAAGGTTCAAACAAAAGTTGACAAAACTGTTGCTATCGGTAGAACTTTGGGACTACTTTTTATTGGTCGTTAACTTACCGAATAATATCATTAATTACCGAAATTATAAGGATTTTAATTTTACCGATTTTTGTCGGTAGCCAAAAAATTTGTTAGAGAATCCCACCACAGAACCAAATTCTAAGTCTATATTACCATGTCCATCTGTCTGTTGAAATCAAGACATAGCTAGCAATTTTTAAGGTAGAGTTTTATAATGTGATATAAATGTTTCTATAATCGGGGTTTTTGGTATTCAAATGGTATAGGTCCAGGTTTTGATATAGCCCCGATAGATCCGTAACTCCCGATTTTCGGTATTTTGAAGGTTGTGGCCTCAATATCCCACCGAAATGACTGAAATTTGGTATTTTGTCTTCGTTGGTGGTATAAAACTATCCACCTGAAATTTGTCCGTATAAGTCCGATAGAACGGTTTTCGAAATTTTCAGGGCTTTGGCTCCAATATCTACCGAAATGGGTGAATGTTCACATGGAAATTTCTGAGTGAAATCGGATACTTTTTCGAAAAGTGGTTTTTGATTTCCATTATTCATTTTTGGTGTATTGATGCTGCTCATCAGCGAAACATTTCAGTATATTTTCATTTTTTTATTAACGGTTCCAGAGATATCGCACCTTGAAAAATTATAATTCTGTAAAAAATATGTGCAAAGAAATACTCATAACTTCTTTAATATTGTCAAAAAAATTATAATAAAACATAGAAAAAAATTACACTATGGGCTTGGATGCAATTTTTGCGATTTAATATTAAAAATCAATTTTTATCAATGGTTGTACTCTTCGATTTTCTTTAAAATTTTTTGTATTAAACTACGATTAATTACAAAAATTTGTAAGTTCTATTTGGTAGTGGGATTCGAATAATTACTATTTTTCTAAATTTTTTAAAATTTTTCAATAATGTTTTCCGTTTATACCAGTATGAAACATTTGTTATTTTTCCAAAAAATAAAAAGTTACACTTTTTAACATTTGTTTTGTTGTTTTATTAATAATTTATCTTAAACACCTTAAAAACTTCATCATTCGGTGATTTTGAAAATGGTTTTGCAATTATTGTACCAGCCGGACAATAAACTAATTAATTGATTATCAAATAAGTACAACTTAAGAGTTATTTGAATGGACATCCAAGCCGAATAGTCTAACAATTATTAAAGTGATATTTTCTCCAGAAGAGGATTATTTAAATACGAAGTAGGATTTTAATTTAAGATATTAATATAATAATTGCTAAACCATTTGCAAAATCGAAAAATGAAGAAATTTTTAACATTTTGAAGATTTATTCCGAAATAAAACAACAAGAAATTTTTTAATAAATGCAATTTTTTTGTGGTAAAACAACAAATCCTGCAAAAACATTGTAATTATTCGAATCCCACCACTAAATGGATCGCAAAAATTGCATCCAAGCCCACTGTGCAATTTTTTTTTATTATTTTTTATAATATAGCTGATAAAGCAATAAAAAATATAAAAAATTGTTTTCTATTTGGACCAATATTAAGGAAGTTATGAGTATTTCTTTGCACATAGCATTTACAGAATTCGACTTTTTCAACATAACAAGAAAAAAGTCCTCCCAAAATAATGGGTTTTATAAGGGATTTTTGGCAGCCGTAACTACTTACAAATTCCTCTATTAACCAAATATTTTAACTAGGGTATGTCGCACTGAATTACTAGTTATTCTATGACCTCTAGAAATTGAAAAATAAGCTAAAATAATTCAATGTTTAGAACAACAGTTGAGGTGGAATTTGTTATCAATTTCAACACGCTTGATACATATTTGTTTATTTTGTCCTCTCCTATATTTGATCATGCGAACTACACTCGACCATGCGAACGAGCACTAAGAGTTGTTTAAACGCCTACATAGGCTTACATGTGCACCACCAACTGCACGGTGCTCTTGAACCGCCTTTAAATGAAAGGAATTTACACCTGGGAAGCTTTTGCGGATTCTGAAACTACAATGTTCATATATGAGAAAAATCAAAAAACAAAAAAGTCGCCGGAGCGCTTTTAAAATTAATCGCGATCAAAGTTCACATTTTTAGTGTTTTTTAGGTATTCACGATTTTGCTTGGAAAACGCAAGTACGATCGAAATGGGATTAGAGAAAATACTGCAGCTGTGAAAATTCTCTACAAAATTGACTTTTATGATACTTACCATTTTTGAGATATACTCGTAGAAATTCAAATTGGGACAATGCACTGACTGTATCGCATCTTTATAAACCGTTTAAACCAGGGAAGTTTTTGCGAATTCCGAAACAACAATGTTCATAGATGAGAAAAATTCAAAAACAAGAAAAAATCGCAGGAGGGATTTTTAAATACAGCGCGGTAAAAGTTCACATTTTAGGTTTATTTTAGGTTTTCGCGATTTTGCTTGGAAACCGCAATGGGGCTAAAGAAAATGTTGTAGCTGTAAAAATTCTCTAGAGATTGACCGTTATGATTTGTTCCTAGGCTTTACAATTTTTGAGATATAGAAGTCAGGTCAGGTCAGCTTTTTAGGGTTTTTTGTTAGTTTTCACGATTTGCTTGAAAACGGTAAGTCTTATAGAAATGGGACTATAGAAAATCTTACAGCTGTCAAATTTCTCTACAAGATTGGCTTTGGCAATTTTATCCTAGGCTGTGCCATTTTTTAAATATATAAGTTTAAGTTGGGAAATTGTAGTCATGACATTGTTTTATAAGGAGACGATACAGCAAGTGAATTGTGCCAATTTGAACTTCTATATCTGAAAAATGCTAAAACCTACGAAAATGTCATAAAGGACAAAACATGTAGAGAATTTTCACTGGTACAAAATTTTAAGTTCAATTTTGATTGGACTTGCGGTCTCCAGGCTAAATCGTGAAAACCTAAAAAACCCTAAAAATGTGAAATTTGACCGCGATTTATTAAAAAAGCACTCCGGCGATTTTTTTTAATTTGTCTCATCTATTAAGATTGTAGTTTCAGATATAGTTTCCCAGATTTAAGCTCCTTTCATTTAAAATTGGTTCAAGAGCACCGTGACTGTTCCTCCACTATAATATGGAGGGTATAATTAAATTCCGTTTGTAACACATCGAAATATTCATCGGAGACCCTATAAAGTTTATATATTGTTGATCAGGGTAAAATTCTAAGTCGAAATAACCAGGTCCGTCTCTCCTTCCGTCCGTCTGTTGAAATCAAAATACAGCTGGCAATTTTTAAGATAGAGCTTTGTAATTTGGTGTAGAAGTATCTATTGCTCCTAGGATGTTTGGTATTGCAAATTGGCTATATCGGCTCACTTTTTGATATAGCCCCCTTAGAACGGTACCACCCGATTTTCAGAATTTTGAAGTTTTTAGCCTCATTATCACACCGAAATGGCTGAAATGTGGTACATAGTCTTCGTCGGGGGTATAAGACTTTTCCCTCGAAATTTGTCGGTATAAGTCCACGCCTTCATATAGCCACCTTAGAACGGTACATCGCGATTTTCGGTATTTTGAAATGGCTAAAATTTGGTATTTAGTCTTTGTTGGAGGTAAAAGCCTTTCTAACTGAAATTTGTCGGTATAGGTACATGTTTCGATATAGCCCCCATAGAACGGTACCTCCCGACTTTCGTGTTTCTAAACGTTGTGACGTCAATATCCCACCGAAAGACTGAAATTTATTATTCAGTCTTCCATGGGGTTATCAAATATTCCAGAAGAGAGTTATCAGTATAGATCGGCGGGTTCCTTTATTCCCCTTAGAAGCGTACCTGTTGATTTTCGGTATTTTGAAGGTTTTGCCGGAATATCGGAAATTTGGTATTTAGTCTTCTTTGAGTCTAAAAGCTTTCCGCCGCAAATTTGTAGGTATAGATCGACGTTTTGATATAGCCCCAACGATCGGTATCTCCCGAATTTCGGTATTTTGGTATTTAGCCTTCTTTATAAACGAAAGGATACTAATTGAAAGGAAACTAAATAAACCGTTTTACTTCAATACAACTTGTGGTGGAGGCTATAACAAGTTCGGCCCGGCCGAACTTAACGCCGTACTTACTTGTTTAGATATATAAGTTTAAGTTGGGAAATTGCAGTCATGACATTGTTTTATAAGGATACGAGATACAGCCAGTGAACTGTGGCAATTTGAACTTCTATGTATGTATATCTGAAAAATGGTAAAACCTACGAAAATATCATAAAGGACAAAAATGTAGAGAATTTTCACTTAAATTTTTATTGGACTTGCGGTCTCCAAGAAAACCTAAAAATGTGAAATTGGACCGCGCTCCGGCGATTTTTTTTATTTTTCTCATATATTTCGATTGTAGTTTCAGAATCCGCTAAAATTTCCCAGGTGTAAGCTCCTTTCATTTAAAATTGGTTCAAGAGCACCTTGTCTGTTCTTTGTTTTTTTTTTTTAACAAAAAGTTCCCGTCCGACGGTGAGCGTTGAACACACAACCCTCGGATTTGTAGCCAGACACACACGCTCTGTGCGTACTTATAACTTTGTAAGTAATATAAACAGTTATGTCTTACAAACGGAATGAAATTTTAATTATACCCTCCATATTAAGGTGGAGGGTATAATAATACAGGAAAACGAGGTTAGGCTGTAAAAAACTCATCACCCTAGTGAACATATATGTATATCCAATTTTTTGTAAATCGTCAACGTAAATGGTCAAAGGCGTAACCCCAAAAAATCGTTTTTTAATAAATCTGATACGTAAAGCTATCGATCCTATTCCAGAAATGCCATTTTGGAAAATGGGACAACATTGCAGATCCCAAAACCAAACGTTTCTGTGGTTTTGGTTTCATTACTTACTCCCAATCGTACATGATTGATAACAGCCAAAATGCTAGCATTCATAGATTTACATATATTCTATAAATCAGTTTTCGTTTCATAACGTTTTTTGCTTCTCTTGTAAACTTCTTTTTTTGTTAGTTACGTCTTCGGGCATTTATGGTGACGAAATATATCTACGTAAGTCCAATATATTGTTGTGTTAAAAACCTTTTGGGGCAAAACAAACTTATAAAAATCTATACACATGTTACGGAGGGAATAATTACATTTTGGCTCACAGTAGCCCATCAGTAAGATGGAAGCACATAGGGCAATCAAGTCTCATCAAATAAAACTTAAACATACATTGTACTGCATAGGCAATAACGAACACAATAGATCTTTCTTCCTACAGCATAGGATTTGATGATGCTATTGAATGGAGTTGAGACAGAAAGCATAACTGAAGGTAAGCTGGGAGTTGTATTCTCTGTTACTGTTACATGTCATTATTATATTTAAAGTATGATTTATGTCCCTTGAAACTTTAGGTGGCTAACAATGGTCAGCAATTTATACATTTAAGCCTGTCAGACTGTAATATTTTTTAACAATATGAATGAATCACAAGTCATTGGCACAAAAGAATGAATATTTGTCTGTGAAATATTGTTTCTCATCAAAAAGAGAATATTCTTGGTTAAACCAAACTGGTCATCCCAATTTACAATTGACTATAAATCCATCTTCATATAAATTAATTAACTTTGTCAAAAAAAAAAAAAAAAGAAAAGATGCTAAGAAATAAAATCGCCACTAATTCGTCCATAGACATTTTCAGACATTACCTTCTTCATCTCTTTTACAGATTTCAGTAGATTTTATGCCTTTGTGTTATTGACACCTCGTCAATCAATCACCCATTCATTCATGTCTTCTCACTTGTTGTACTCGTCGTTGATTTTGACATGAATGAATGAATCATAGGAGGTATTTTCTCAGTTAATTTCATTGAACTGCAGTTATGACCAGTAGTTGTTGGTAGTCTGTCGTCGTCGATATGGCACTTGCTTGCTTTTTGTGTGAGTTCAGTTTCTTTGACTTTTCAATTATAATGCGATTTCCGGTGTTAAGAAAGGATTATCTTTTACTTACTTGTGAACAGAGTACTCTTTATGAAAATCCTTTTTCCATCACGGTTGGGAGTAAATTGACTGGCTAGTAAGAAGTGCACTTAGGGGACTGAATGCAATCATATATTCGTGTCTATTTATTTTTTAACGATTTCTCAAATCTTAAAATACGTTTGACTTATCTTTTAGTTACGATTTTTATATTTATCGATTTCTAATAATTCTGCAAAAACATTTCCATCGTCTACAAATAATCATCTAATCTCCAATATCCTTATTACTATGTTGCCATTAAATAATCATAAACCAAATTTATATCTCAGCATTATGTTTTCTTCATCTATCATTGGGTCATTATTACGGATCAAAGTTCAATATATAGCGACAGTAAATATAAAATATATGTATAGATGCTTCTATTTTCATTCTGCTATATATTTATATACAATATTATTTTATTAAACCAACTATCACAGTTTAAATACCAATTGTATTTTTTGTAAGGCCATAAATGTCGATGGGAAACTTTATAGGCAGAAGGCATCTTTAATGAGTTGGGCTCAATTTATGTAGACTTTTTCAATGGTGTCACTCTAATGGTCATATGTAGCATTGACTAAGTAAGTGTCCTATTCTTCGATACATGCCGACATACATTAAATGTAATATAAATGTTCGAATCGTGGAACATACACGGAAACAAGTGAGAATATGAATTTGGGGAAGAATTTTATGTTTGTATAATTTGATATTCTGTTGAATTTATTGTATTTATTTCGAAGTGCTGCTACCAGTAAAAATATGTGATAGTTATAGTAGGTGAGCCAAAAAAATAGTACATATTTTAGAAAATTCAATTCATAAAATTTCCAAAGAGCTCGGAAACTAAAAATTAATTTCAATATTTTGTTAAACGTAGGGGATGAAAGATATCAAGCAAAATTCCTGACCGGCATTAACATGGCAAAGCCCATAACTTATTTTGGTCCCTCTGGCTTTAACACTCGTTGAAGGTAGTGAGCTAACATGTACTGTGCGTTCAGCCATAAGAACAACAAAAACTTGGGTTTGGGCGTCAGGTTAGTAACACTCCCCTAGAAAAAAGCATCCTACTATGAAACAAGTAAGAACCCCCCACCACGAGCTGTATGGAAGTAAAATGGAACAATTATTTTCCTTTCTTTAATAAAGAAGTTTAAATACCAAATTTCAGCAATTCCGGTAAAACAATGTGGCTAACCTTCAAAATACCGAAAATTGGGAGGTACCGCGAGTATGCGAGCTATATCAAACCGTCGATCTATACCTACATATTTCTGACTGAATGTCTGTAGACTCAAAGAAGACTAAATACCAAAATTTCCGATATTTCGGTAAGATAATGTGGCTAAAAACTTCAAAATCTAGATGCACGCTTCTATGGGGGATATAGGAAGACGTAGACCTATACTCATAATTCTCTTCTGGAATAACCCCATGGAAGACTAGATAAGAAAGTTAAGTTTTTCGATGGGATATTGACGTCACAACCTTCAGAATTACGAAAATCGGAAGGTACCGTTCTATGGGGGCTATATGAAGGCGTGGACCTATACCGACGAAATACAGCCGGGAAGGTTTATACCTCCAACGTAGACTAAATACCAAATTTCAGCCATTTCGATGGGTTGTTGTGGCAACAACCGTCAAAGTACCGAAAATCTGGAGGTACCACTCTGTGGAGGCTAAATGAAGTCGTGGACCTATACCGACAAATTTCATATGGAAAGTTTTATACCCCCAATGAAGACCAAATACCAAATTTCAGCCATTTCGATGGATTACTGAGGCTACAACCTTTAAAATACCGAAAATCGGGTGGTACCGTTCTATGGGGGCTAAATGAAGGCGTGGACCTATACCGACGAAATATACCCGGGAAGGTTTATACCTCCAACGTAGACTAAATACCAAATTTCAGCCATTTCGATTGGTTGTTCTGTGGAGGCTAAATGAAGGCATGGACCTGTACCGACAAATTTCTGGGGAAAGTTGTATACCACCAACGAAGACTAAAACCAAATATCAGCAATTTCGATGTGTTAATGTGGCCACAACCTCCAAAATACCGAAAATCGGGAGGTATCGTTCTATGGGGGCTAAATTAAGGCGTGGACCTATTCCGACAAATTTCTGGGGGGAAGTTTTATATCCCCAACGAAGACTAAATATAAAATTTTAGCCATTTCGGTGTGATAATGATGTTAAAACCTTCAAAATACCGAAAATCGGGAGGTACCGTTCTATGGGGGCTGTATGAAGGCGTGGACCTATATCGACAAATTTCTGAGGAAACGATTTATGCCCCAACGAAGACTAAGTACCAAATTTCAGCCAGTGGAGTGATAATAAGAAAATACCGAAAATCGTTTGGTACCGTTCTATGGGGGCTACATCAAAACGTGGACCCTTTGCAATACCAAACATCCTAGGAGTAATAGAAACATCTATACTAAATTACAAAGCTCTATCTTATCTTGATTTCAACAGACGGACGGACAGACGGACAATGTTATATCGACTTAGAATTTTACCCTGATCAAGAATATATATACTTTATAGGGTCTCGGATGAATATTTCGATGTGTTACAAACGGAATGACAAATTTAATTATACCCTCCATATTATGGTGGAGAGTATAAAAACGAAGAAAAAAGTTTAAGACCCCCGCAAACGTTTTAAGAGCTTTGATCTGTGAATCTGCACCTGGAATGTTCGGACTCTTTGCAGAGAAGGTGCAGTTTACGCAGTGGCGAATGCACTTGCAAAGTATAAGACCCATATTACCTTCATAGAGAAAATACGATGAATTTGGAAAGGCGACAGAACAACACCTAAAGTTGACGCATTGTTTCATAGCTCCCAAAATATAAAGCAGGTATTTGGCTGCGGATTTGTAGTTAGTAGGAGGTTAAAACATCTGGTCTCCAGTTTCATCCCGGTGGATGAAACCCTTGCTGCAATTCGCATAAAAGCTACATTTTTTCAATATCAGTCGTATTTGCGCCCATGCCCCTACGAAGACAAGGACGAGCAGACCATATATTTTACGAGACCTTAGAAGAAACATATAATTGTGGTCCTGCTCCCAGGTTATTTAAAGTATTCCAGGCGAATTTAATTGGAAAGGAGAATATATTTGGCCCAACAATCGTGAAATTCGGTCTCCACTGTGAAACGTCTGACAGTGGAATAAGCCTGATAGACTTCGCACAGGCAAAAACCATGGTCGTTAGCAGTTCAAGATTTAAGAATCTCGCGTTCAAAAGGCCATATGGTTGTCTCAATAAAAAAAAACAAGTAAGAAAAGCGTTAAGTTCGGTCGGGCCGAACTTTTTATACCCTCCACCACAAATTTCAGCCATTTCGGTGGATTAATGTGGCCACAACCTTCAAAATACCGAAATTCGGAAGGTACCGTTCTATGGGGGCTATATGATGGCGTGGATCTATACCTACAAATTTCTGGGGGAAAGTTTTATACGCCTAAAGAAGACTAAATAACAAATTTCAGCTATCTCGGTGTGATAATGAGGCTAAAACGTTCAAAATATCGAAAATCGGGAAATATTGTATTATGGGGGCTATATCAACACGTGGACCTATATAAACATTTTATGGTAGAAATGTTTCTTAGCCTCTGGAAACACAAAATACAAAGTTACAACCGATTCTTTGGTCAAATGGGTCTAATACATTCAAAATATATTAAAATGACGCGTACTTTATAAGGGGCCTTATCTGGGAGCTATACCAAAACGTGGACCTATATAACCCAACTTTGGTAGGAATGTTTTCTGGCCTCCAAAGACACAAAATACCAAATTACAACCAATTCTGTGGTCAAATCGGTCTAATACATTCAAAATATATTAAAATGACGCGTACTATATATGGGGGCTATACCAAAACGTGGACCTATATAACCCAACTTTGGTAGGAATATTTTTTGGCCTCTATAAACACAAAGTACCAAATTACAACCAATTCGGTGGTAAAATGGGCCAAATATCTTAAAAATTCCTTAAAACGACGACGCGTCACGCGTCATTTTGTACGGGGGCTATACGAAAGCGTGGACCTACATAGCCCGCTTTCAATACCAAAAGTCCTACGTAAATATAACATATTTTCCCAAAATTTCATCAACCTACGTCAATCCGTTCGGACGCTAGAGTGATTTCCACAGACGGACAGACGGACATGGCTATATCGATGTAGAATTGCACGCTGATCAAGAATATATATACTTTGTGGGGTCTACAATGATTATTTCGAGTAGTTACAAACGTAGTGACAAACTTAATATACCCCATCCTATGGTGGAGGGTATAAAAACAAGAAATCAAATTGATCACGTTATGATAGATGGTACGCAGTCATCGAGCGTGAATATACGATCGTTCCGAGGAGCATCGACTGGGATCACCACCTTCCTGCAGCAAAGGACGAACAGTCAAAACACTGAAGTTGGATATCGGTAAGATTTAATCACAACAGATATCCATAGCATATTCAACTCAACTGGCCCAATTGCTTAATCAAAGCCCTCCTCGTCCGGTACCATATCAGCACAGTGGCAAAGTAGCGTCTACTCCATGCAAACACCCGCAAAATCCAAACTTGGATATCAGAGACCCCACCAAGAAACCCATGGTATAACCACGAGTGTCGTGCTGCCACCGATAAGAAAATTCGGCATATAGGAAACTCTACAGTCAGTAGCAACGTGAGCGCACTAGAAAGGTTTCGGGGAACAGGGGATAGGAAAAACGTCATTTCCGCAGAAAAAAGAGAGAAATGAAAAAGTATGGCTGTGAAAAACTCGTGATGTGAAGTCCGAAAATTCTACCGAAGGCTGAAACATCCTCCTGTAGAGCCCGGCAAGGTAATTTTGTAACTGATACAGTAGGGTTATGACTTTTTACAACCTCATATCCCTATATCATAGCGTGATGAGTTTCTACATAAGATTACATAAGATCTTAATTATAAAGTGATTCGATAAGAAAAGCTTCCGCACAAACAGCTTTAAAAGTTGTTATTTTCAGAACTTTTGACCGTTTTTTGAAGTCACTATAAGCAGATATTTAACTGAAAACAAGGTATAGGGGCACACGACATAACCGAAATGACATAAGCATTGGTTTCTCACTATTTTATAGTCGTATTTATTACATATATATCTTTTTTATTATATATAACATTATTTCATATATCATAAAAATTAAAAGTGGTTTGTGCGGACCTTTTTCAATATTTATCTATATATATAAAAGAGTAGTGAGGTGAGTGACTGACTGACTGACTGATTGACTGACTGATTCATCAGCGCCCAGACGAAACCGCTGAAGCTAGAAAGTTGAAATTTTGGGTGTAGGTTGCTGTTGGTGTGTAGGGGTGAGATAAGGCTGCGTTTTTGGAAATTCGACCTAGAAGTGTCCGAAAAGTACTAAAAGGTACTAAATATGGTACCCTTTGTATTAGGCAAACGGTAAGAGCTAGAATTCTGAAATTTGGAATGAGGGTAACTGATGGAGAGATAGAAAGATGTACCAAAGGGTTTTTGGAAATTCGAACTACAAGGGTACGAAAAGTACTAAATGGTACTAACTTTAGTACAATTTGGATTTGTGTGAACGGATAGAGCTGGAATCCTGAAATTAGGGTAACTTGTGGAGAGTAACAAAGAAAGCTTTTTGGAAATTCGAACTATGCACGAATAGTACTAAATGGTACTAAATTAAGTACAATTTATATTTGGGTGAACGGATAGAGCTGGAATACAGGCATTTGGAATGAGGGTCACTGATGAAGAGTAACAATGAAAGGTTTTTGGAAATTCGAACTGTAGGGGTACGAAAAGAACTAAATGGTACTAAATTTAGTACAATTTTGATTTGGGTGAAGGGATTGAGCTGGAATACAGACATTTGGAATAAGGGTCACTGATGAAGAGTAACAATGAAAGGTTTTTGTAAATTCGAACTATAAGGGTACGAAAAGTACTAAATGGTACTAAATTTAGTACAATTTGGATTTGGGTGAACGGGTGGAGCTAGAATCCTGAAATTTGAGAGTAACAATGAAAGGTTTTTGGAAATTCGAACTACAAGTGCACGAAAAGTTCTAAACGGTACTAAATTTAGTACAATTTGGATTTGGGTAAACGGATTGAGCTGGAATCCTGAAATTTGTAATGAGGGTCACTGATGGAGAGTAGCAAAGAAAGGTTTTTAGAAATTCGAACCATAAGTGCACGAAAAGTACTAAATGGTACTAAATTTAGTACAATTCGGATTTGGGTGAACGGATAGAGCTTGAATCCTGAAATTTGGAATGAGGATCACTGATGAAGAGTAAAAATGAAAGGTTTTTGGAATTGGAACTATAAGTATACGAAAAGTAATAAATGGTACTAAAATTAGTACAATTTGGGTTTGGGTGAACGAATATAGCTGGAATCCTGAAATTTGGAATGAATGTCACTGATGAAGAGTAACAATCAAAGGTTTTTTTGAAACCTACCTATTAGTGTACGAAAAGTACTAAATGGTACTAAATTTAGTACAATTTGGATTTGGGTGAACGGGTGGAGCTAGAATCCTGAAATTTGAGAGTAACAATGAAAGGTTTTTGGAAATTCGAACTACAAGTGCACGAAAAGTTCTAAACGGTACTAAATTTAGTACAATTTGGATTTGGGTAAACGGATTGAGCTGGAATCCTAAAATTTGGAATGAGGGTCACTGGTGGAGAGTAACAAAGAAAAGTTTTTGGAAATTCGAACTGTAAGTGCACGAAAAGTACTAAATTTAGTACAATTTGGATTTGGGTGAACGGATAGAGCTGGAATACTGAAATTTGGAATGAAGATCACTGATGAAAAGTAACAATGAAAGGTTTTTGGAAAGTCGACCTATTAGTGTACGAAAAGTACTAAATGGTACTAAATTTAGTAAAATTTGGATTTGGGTGAACGGATTGAGCTGGAATCCTGAAATTTGGAATGAGGGGTCACTGATGGAGAGTAACAAAGACAGGTTTTTGGAAATTTGAACTAAAAGTGTACGAAAAGTACTAAATATAGTACACTTTGGATTTGAATTAACGAATAGTGCTGAAGTTTAGAATAAGGGTCACTGATAAAGAGTAAGACAGGTGTACCAAAGGTCGAAAAGTCCTAAATGGTAGTGAGTTTAGTATGATTTGGATTATGGTGAAGATAGAGCTGGAATCGTGAAACTTGGAATTAAGATTACTATTAGAATGTAGAATTGATATATGGAGGTAATTTTAGAAAATCATACTAATGTGCACGAAGCAGTACTAAATGGTACTAAATTCGATACAATTTGTATTTGCGTGAACAGATTACTGTTGGAGAGTAGGATTGCGGCTACTTTGGAAATTCGTACTTATGAAAAAGTGCTAAATGAAAGTACATTGCCTATAATTTGGATTTAGGTGAACGAAAGAACTGAGTTATGCAAGTAGTTTTTGGAAAGTCGTGTACGATAAGTCAAAATCGTACAAAATTTGGCACCTTTTGGTATTTGCTATATGGTACAGAATTTTGTACAATTTGTGATTTTGTAAAGGGGTAAAACTGGAATTTTTAAATTTGAAATTCGGTATTAGATTAACAATTGTTTTTTAGAGTGGAGGTAAGGATGAAGTTTTGAAAATTCTCACTTATTTATACAAAAAGTACTAAATAGTAATATAATTGCTTTCAGCGGAACATATAAGGCTAGAAAAGTGAATTGCGGTCGGGATATATGTTGAGTATAAGTAAGTAAGCTTTGAAACGTTGAATTATGTGTACGAAAAGTTTGGTAACATGTTGGTACGAAAACCATTTTGGTATTGTGTAAACGGTTAAAGTGAGAAATACCTACTATATTTATTTATTTTATTTATTTTATTTATTTTATTTATTTTATGTAGGAACAAAGCTTGGATTATATAATTTAGACAAAAATACGAAATGGAAAAATATTTGTTATGAAGATCACTCTGAACTTTGAGATAAAGTTCGGAGTTCGTTGGAAAATGTGCATAAAATCTTCAAAATACTCTAAGTCTTCAAAATACCTCTTCTAATAAAAGTGGATTGAAGTACACATTTTTTTAAATTAAGCTTTTATATCTTCTGCGTATTCAAGGTCCAAATGTAAAGAAAATTGGACAGTATAGATTTATGTATTTTTAAAAAACACTAAGTCGTGGGGGAACCTTTATATGGGGATATACAGTCAGAGTCAAAAGAAAGTTTACACCTCACAAAAAGTTGTTAATAGCATAATTACACCGGTATAATGATACAATAAATATAAAACACAAATACAATTTTTTTAAATGTTTAGTGTTGAATTAAAATCCATAAAATATTAGGCCTTGCATAAGCTTTATTTTGTAATAAATGACGATTGATAAAATAACCCAAAATTTTGAGAGTCAAAAGAAAGTTTACACTATTGCCAAAAGTAAGACATTTTCTAGTTCTTTAGATTGATATGCCTTTATTTTGGCTTATTAGCTTATTTTGATTCTATTCGAGCCTCTAAATAATAAATCCACCAGTATTTTGGTGAAATCCGGTGATAATACCCCATTGGACCCGAATTACAGCTTTCGGGCAATTTTGGCACAAAATGGGGCTTTATTTAACATATTTTTGGATTTTTTTCGGTAAGTACTCAATGGATTTGAGGTCTAGAGATTACAATGAGTGATCCTAGATGCATGGGAGTAAAACATAGCAATATGTTATCCATAAATATGGGCGAAGCCTTCATATCCCTGCCTACATGTCAGATCCCCCTTTGATATAAGCCCCATTTCAGTTCACTAGGATCTGTAATCTCGTGTCAATATGAGTATATGATATTGTTCTTGTATCCTTGAACCCATACAAACTATATCTTGAAGGCCCGCATCTGTCAGGCTCCCGATGAGCATGTATAGGACACTCCATCAAGTTTGATTTTGTATACAACATTTTCACCGTTAAAAGCTTCGTTCACATTTTTCGACAGTTATGGCATATTTTGCGATCAAATATCGACGCCTCCAAACAATAGTATGCTAAGTCGACTTAGCATGTTTTCAAGTTCTTTACATTTTTACATTTTTCGTCCTTTAACTTAAATTCTGTCAAATTTTGGTAATGATCGGTCAATCCGAACAGAAGTTATAAACAAATGTTTACTCAGAATAGTAGTGAAGGCCAAAGAAAACTGTAAACTTTGAGAGCTTCTCCTGCAAAACTCACTTTTCAGACTTAGCATACTATTATTTGGAGGTGTCGATATGTGAAAATGGTTATGACAATATAAAAATACATTTTCCCAAACGATTTTGGTGAAAAAATGCCAAAACTGTGGAAAAATATGAATTAAGCTTTTAACGGTGAACATGTTGTCTACAAAATCAAAATTGATGGAGTGTCCTATACATGTTTTTCGGGTGCCTGACAGAAGCGTGCTTCAAATAAATAGTTTGTATGGGTTCGAGGATAAAAGAACAATATCATATACTCATATTGACACGAGATTACAGATCCTAGTGAACTGAAATGGGGCTTTTATCAAAGGGGGATCTGGCATCTGGGCAGGGATATGAAGGCTTCGCCCATATTTATGGATAACACATTGCTATATTTTACTCCCATGCATCTAGGACCACTCATTTTAGTCTCTAGACCTCAAATCCATTGAGTACTTACCGAAAAAAATCAAAAAAAAATTTTAAAGTCCCATTTTGTGTCAAAATTGCCCGAAAGCTGTAATTCGGGTCCGGTGGGGTATTATCACCGGATTTCACCAAAATACTGTTGGATTTTTTATTTAGACCCTCGAATAGAATCAAAATAAGCTAGAAAGCCAAAATAAACCCATATCAAGCTAAAGAATAAAAAAATTCTTACTTTTGGCAAGAGTGTAAACTTTCTTTTGACTCTTAAAATCTTGGGTTATTTTATCAATCTTCATTTAATTCATAACTAAGTTTATACAAGGCCTAATATTTTGTGGATTTTAATTCAACACTAAACACTTAAAAAAAATTGTATTTGTGTTTTATATTTATTATATCATTATACCGGTGTAATTATGCTATTAACAACTTTTTGTGAGGTGTAAACTTTCTTTTGACTCTGACTGTATTCCGAAAATTTTACGAACCTATTCGGGTTCTTGGCGAAACCGCTGAAGCTAGAACCTTGAATTGCGAATGTTATTGTTGTTGTGAAGTGGTGAGATAAAGTTGTGTTTGGAAATTTGTATTGGGAGGGAATGCTGTGTAAGTGAAGGAGTAAAACCAGAAGTCAAGTATGAAATTTGCAATATGAGTCGCTGTTGGTCTATGTCTGTGATATGAGGTCGTAGTTTTAAAAATCCGAAATAAAAAATATGGTAGCTGTGTAGGGGTGCGATACGCAGATAAGTTTTTTTTTTTTTTGAATTAAAGGAATTAAATCGATTAAATGTTGGTATTAAAAATAGGTTTTAATACAACAGAATCGTCTGTGTTCACCAATTCCACATTAAATATTGTTCATATATATTTTATGCCCTTTCCGCATACAAAGTAGCGGGCATTTGCTAGTGTTAAATAAAAGTAATTCTAGTCATTAATAGACAAACGGTCATTCATTCGTGCAACGGGAAATAATTTTTCTCCATTTCATAGAATTTTTTCAAAAAAAAAAAAACAAAGTGGTTTGTACGGAACCTTATTTTATCATAAAATGAATGAATGTTATTTTCGGCATTTGTAGGCAAAAGTTCATTGAAACAAAATGTAAAAAAGTCATAACCCTAGTGCTCAGAATATGGAAAGATCATTTTTCCAAACTAGCGAAAGCGCAGAAATACCACAGACTCAATCCCAACA
Source organism: Musca autumnalis (assembly GCF_047663935.1). Taxonomy (NCBI): domain Eukaryota; kingdom Metazoa; phylum Arthropoda; class Insecta; order Diptera; family Muscidae; genus Musca; species Musca autumnalis. The sequence goes on along the minus strand of NW_027411977.1, from coordinate 182,582,751 downwards.
GAAATTGAACGTATACCGCCCGACTAATATGAGATAAAGACAGCAATAGAGCTGCTCAAGAGTAATAAGGAGCCAATGGTTTACCAGCCGAGTTGTTCAAAACCGGATGTGCCACGCTAATAAGGTGTATGCATCATCTATTTAGCACCACCTGATAGGAATAACGCGTATCTGACGTTTGGAGCCTGTGTTTCCTTGTAAACGGGACCAGAAGAAAGGAGATAAAACTATGTGTTCTAACTATAGGATCACAAGTCTGCTCCTTATCTCAGTTAAAATAGGACAGTACCTCTCCGAAGAAGGTTTCAGACAAGGAGAAAGCTTTTCGTGCGATCTCTTCCAAAACTTGCTGGAAAAGGTTATACGAGATGCAAACGTAAAAAGAAATGGCACAAATGGCCAACGAAATGGGACTTTAAATGACGAGTTACTGCTAAAGAAGAAAAAGTTACGGTGCAGGGCCTAATAAACCCAGTGCCGGCGGGGACCAGTGATCTGCCTACGAGTCACACCCCGTCGATATCATGCGATCGTGAGCAATCTCCCATAGATGTGGGTGCCTTGGCATCTGTGGTCGAAGGTAATGCTACAAGCACACAACCTAGTGTAAAACCTAGTGTAAAAACGGAGGAGGATAAAGGGCAGCACAGGGGGAGGATTAACTTGACCCAACTATCTGATGATGGTAGCGACCCTGATTCCGAATCCGATAGCTGCGGCAAAACAAACACCACCGTTGTGGAAAATCCCATGAAAGAGGAAGTCCACAAGATGGTAGAAGAAGTGAGCGAGAGCATCGCAAAGCTCACGACGAAAAGAGTGCAGTGGTCTGGGGCCCAAAGGAAGAAATTTAAGAGGAACCAGGCAAAACTAAAGAAGGAAAAACAGCTGGCTGCTTCAAAGGTTACCACAGAAAGTTCCTCCACTTCTTCGGAAGCGGCGAAGAGGACAAGGTCTCCTGAGGAGCAGAACGTGGCAAAACCCAGTAAGAAGAAAAAGGGCTTCCCACCTTCAATTGCCCAGAACAAACCTCGTCAGGACAAAAGCCAAGGAGACTGCCAAAAGGATCCTTCAAATGATACTGAAGAGGCGAGTTCTGACAAAAAGAAGGTGAGCGCGACGTCGGAATCTTCTGCGGTGGCCAAGGACTCAGTAAAGAAGCCTACTACCACCCAGAAGAGGAAGATGGACGCTGAAACCGGAACGGAGCCGCCATCGACTTACGCCAAGGTAGCCAAGAGATACTACAAGGACGAGCTGTGCTACGCAGTAATCGATACTAGTAAAGGATCTGGAAGGCTACACAAAGAGTACTTACCGGAGATCGAGAAATCGATCAACGATAAAATATTGGAACAAATCCTGCAAGGACGAGTCTCAATAAAAATAAACTGCTGTGAGCCAAGGGGGGACCTCCTATTGTACCACCTGGACTCTCACGCAAACTCTGCAGCTCTCGGGGAGGTAGTCAGCAGTATAGCAACTCCATGGGAAGGTGGCAGACTAAAACTGGTGAGGAAAGACGAAATTCCTCACCTAACCAAAGCATCGGTGTACGTCAAGGGGTATGGCTGCAAGCTCGAGACGGAGCGCATGCTCGAGGTCTTTGGCGTACAAAACGAGGCCCTAAAGGTGGAAAGATGGGAGGTCTTCCACAGGGAGGAGAAGGAAGACGGCACTCTCCTTGTGATGGGGATCGACGATCTCTCGCTAGCCGGGCTCGTCAAAACCAAGGGCAAGGCATTCTTCGTCTCGAACTCGGTCTACTTCAAAGTTGGAAAGGCAAGAGTTGGTGAGGAGGAGATTGCCAAACCAAATAACCAAGAGGTCAACCTACCAAAAGGCTTTCAGGAGGGAGGAGCAGACGAAATTAGCGACTCCCAAGAAGCCAACCTTCTGGAGGACCAATGATTGAGGTCATCCAGATCAACCTCCATCGGAGCGAAACGGCAACACTAGCCCTGATGGACAAAATAACTAAAGGTAATATACATATTGGTTTAATCCAAGAACCTTGGACCATAAAAAACAAGGTTTCTGGACTTAACCATATAAATTATCAACTTTTTTACGCAAATACGGGATCCCGACCGAGGACCTGCATTATATGCCACAAAAACTTATGCTTTCTTTTTTCTCCAGAGTTGTCATCGTCGGACGTTACAGTATTGAAGCAGGGGAATGGTAACATATACCTAGCATCATTATACCTGCCGTTCGACTCCCCGACATTACCACCTTCGTCGGAATTGCAGCAACTGGTGAGAAGGATAAAGCAAACAGGTAACGAAGTACTAGTAGGTAGCGATGCTAACTCTCACCACATCTCGTGGGGTAGTACTAACATTAACAAAAGGGGACAAGCCCTTATAGATTACTTAAATACTAACGACCTAATTACACTTAACACCGGGAATACGCCAACCTTTGTTAATAGAATTAGGGAGGAAGTACTAGATATAACGATATGTTCAGAAAATTTAATAAACGAGGTACACGAGTGGAGGGTCCTGGAGGAACACTCCTTCTCAGACCATAAGTATATTAGATTTAAAATAGCTAGGCCATCGCCTAACCCGATAACCTTCCGAAACAAATCCAAAACAAATTGGACAAAGTTCGGAAAACGAGTAAAAGAAAGACTTGGGCAACCAGATGAGGAATGCCTAAGTAAGGAGGACATAGAGAGAGATGTCCTAAAGTTAACTGAGGCACTAGTACAGTCTTTCGAGGAAAGTTGTCCCCTTCGAGAGAGGAAATCCGCCTACGAAAAACCCTGGATGACAGGGGAAATTCGGAATAAAGGCAAGGAGGTCCGCAGACTTTATAATAGGGCCAAACGTAAAAAAGCAGCTGTATTCTGGGACAACTATCAGGCAAAATTAAAGGAATACAACAAAATAACAAGAAACGCCAAACGAAACTCCTGGAAGCTTTTCTGCGAACAGGTGGATAGTGTAAATGACGTTTCAAAGATTAAAAAGTTTCTATCTAAAACCCATACACAGACCGAGCAATTGGTCGATGAAAATGGAAAAAGGATTGAAACAACAGAAGAAACTCTAGGCCTTCTGATGAAAACGCACTTCCCGCAGAATACCATGGTTAACACTGAGGCATCGACGGAATGTATTAACTCATCGGAAGAAGCACCAAAGATCGACAGCTTAATGGTCCAACAAGCCATTTTAAGCTTTTCACCATATAAAGCAGCTGGACCAGACCAGATCTTCCCGGCTTTATTACAGAGGGAAGTGAACTTAATTGCGTCCAAACTGGTCGGGATCTTCAATGCATGCTTAAAACTTGCATACACTCCTATAGCCTGGCAGGAGGCAAGGGTAGTCTTTATACCCAAACCTGGCAAGGCAAGTTATGCAACACCAAAATCTTATCGACCGATAAGTTTAACTTCATTCTTACTCAAAACAATGGAACGGACAGTCGACACCATGATAAAGAGTAAGATCCCCAACGATATGCTTAAATTCAAACAACATGCATACGTTAAAGGCAGATCAGTGGAAACCGCATTGCATGAGGTAGTACACCACATAGAAAGAACCTTCGAAATGAAAATGTACACACTTGCTGTATGCATCGACATCGAAGGCGCTTTCAAAAACGTAAGCACCGAGACACTTATCCACTCCTTAGACGAGTTTCAGGTAGACAGGGCCTTAAGGAACTGGATAAACCACATGCTAAGGAATAGATGGATAAGCTGCGGGCTATACGACGTGAAAATAAGAGACAAAGTTGGACAAGGAACGCCACAGGGAGGGATACTTTCACCTCTGTTGTGGGTTACCACCATAAACAGTCTCTTGAGGACCCTAACCGAAGAAGGATTTGACCCAGTCTGCTACGCAGACGACGTTATAATACTTCTGAGGGAAAAGAATCCGAATCAACTCTGTCGTAGAGCAGAAACGGCTCTAAAAATTGCTTTTAACTGGGCCAGGCCGAGAGGTCTGAACGTCAACCCAGAAAAAACAGAATTATGTCTATTCACTAGGAAAACGAAAATGGGGCACTACGAGGAACCAGTTTTTCTAGATAAGACAATAAATATCTCTTGTACAGTTAAATATCTAGGAGTAATTCTGGATAGGAAACTTAAATGGAAAGACCATATACAAGAAAGGGCTAACAAGGCCCAAATATGTTGGTCAACCTGCAGAAGGGCGATAGGCTCAAAATGGGGTTTCAATCCTAGGATGATACACTGGCTATACAGAAGCGTAATTAGACCAATTCTAACGTACGCGTCTGTGGTATGGTGGACAGCCATGGACAAAAAATGCAATGTGGAAATATTGCAAAAGGTCCAAAGAACATGCTGCCTAAGCATTAGCGGAGCAATGAGGACCACACCGACTAGGGCTCTAGAAACAATTTTGTTTGTACACCCAATAGAGATTCAGGTAAGGTATGAGGCAGCCATCGCAGATGTAAGGCTAAAGTCGATGAGCGAGTGGATCGAAAAGAGCCACCAAACATACCACCAAAACATATTAAAGGTCACAACGGGTGAATCTATAAATCATGTAGTATCGGACCGTATACCTGAAACTAGTGAAGTAGCCTTGTGTGAAGTGTCAATACCTGACAGAGACATGTGGATCGAGGGAGCTCTAGCACGGATTCCCGCTGGAAGCTGTGGGTTTACGGATGGGGCTGTGCTAGGGGGGAGAACCGGACTGGGTCTTTATATAATGGAACCGGAAACGGAAATCTCCCTCCGTCTGCCGGATCATAACACGATCCTGCAGGCGGAACTCCGGGCGATAACAGAGTGTCTGCTTTGGTTTGATACACACACAAGGCCTACCACTGTAAATATCCTTACGGATAGCAAAGCAGCCATTAGAGCTATATCAACCAAGACAGTGAAATCTAGAACTGTCTTGGAATGTATTAAATCTATAAATAATTACTCCCAACACGGTAAGGTAAACATTATATGGGTACCAGGGCATACCGGGATTAGGGGTAATGAAATAGCAAACTCCTTGGCAAAACAAGCCAAGGAGCAACCAACGGTAAGTCTAGAAAACGCTAAGCCGTTTAAAGCTACGCGACTAGAACTAAAGACATGGGCAAAAAATGCACATGTATCCCTCTGGAGTAGTGGAGAGAAGGGAAAAAACACAAAAATCCTATGGGGAAACCCAGACGAGGACAAAACAAAAGAATTACTTTTACTAAGTAAAAAAGATATTAGTAGACTGACAGGAATCCTTACAGGTCACCTAGGTCTAAAAGCGCACCTGCACAAAATAGGTTGTGCAGAAAACAGTGAATGCAGAGCATGCGGAGAGGACGACGAAACGTTGGAACATTACCTCTGCCATTGTCAAGCCTTCACAAATCTGAGAACCCAGTTACTAGGGAATGACATTATACCAGGACTCGACCAGATTAGGACAATCGAGTTCAAAAAGATCAGAGACTATGTAAATAGGACAGAGAACCTAGACTAAGTCAAAAAAAAAAAAGGATAATCCTTCCATAACCCAAAATTAGAGCGCACAACAGGCCTACTTATGGCTTAAGTGTATGTCCACATGGGCATGTGGTGATCTAGTATCACCCCTCTTATCAACCTAACCTAACCGTAACCTACTGCTAAATAACAAAAATCCCGGAAAAACTGTCGAAAATCGGGTGTACCTATATAAATACTTGCATTTATAGGTTTATTTCAGAACTAAAAAGGTTTTACACATTTAACACATTTTAAACATTTTTCCTCAAAATGCGTTCCCGTACACCAAAAAAGTTGAAAAATGGCGCTGAACTGTTCTCTCTTTAGAAACTTTTTACATGACAAATTTGGGCGAGCAGAAATGTTCAACATGTTTGCCGGCCTCTGATTGGCTGACACGCCTACTTTGACATGTGTTCCAGTTTTAATGACGTTTCTGCAATTTCTCTGTTCCCGTACATTTTGGAAAAATGTGTGTGTGTGTTGGACTCATTTTCAACAGATTGCTCTTTTGACACGTTTATCATTAAAAAAAGTACTGGAAGGAAGCTTATGTCACATTTCTACGTAGTGATGTTGTATTGCCATATCAAATAATAAATACTAAATTTCAGTCGATTCGGTTAGATAATGTAGATTATACCTTCAAAATGTCAAAAATCGGTCGGATCCTTTTTATGGAGGCTATATCAAAACGTGGACCAGTACTGCCAGAATTCTGGGGAAAAGTTTTGTAGCCTGAAAGTAGACTGCTTACCTAAAACTATTAAATTACCGAAAATCGGGAGATATCGTTCTATGGGGGTATATTAAAACGGGGATCTATACTGATATTTTTTTTGGGAGAGTTTTGGAGCCTCAAGAAAGACTAAAATCAAATTTTAGCCATTGCGGCGTGATAATAATGCTAAAAGCTCCAAAATACCTAAAATCAGAAGTTACCATTCTATCTAATAGAAACTTATGTACCGAAGCTCTAACGTAAATATTGCGAGCTGTATCTTGATTTCCAAAGACGGATGGACATGAATATTGCGACTTCGAATTTTATGCTGAACTAGAATATATTTAATTTATATTTTGTCCAAACTTAGTTCAAGTTCGAAGATGGGGCATATCGGTCCACTCCTTCCGGTACCTCCCCCACAAAAGTTCTAAAATGTTCGGAAAAATTTTTACGTACGATAACTCTTGAAGGGAGTAACCGATTTGGTCCATACTTTGCAAATCGTGAAATGTCTACCAGACTTAGATGAGTTTTCAATATGGACTCAATCGGTCCACTCCTTCATGTACCTCTCACACAAAATTTGGGATAAGTTCAGTTTAGGACCTGCTCTCGAATCGCTTTGATTTTTGTTTTAGCAACTTGTATTCACTGCCCCTCATACGACGGTACAAGTTTCATCAGGGGCAAGTCCACACTTCCTGAGAAAATAGCCCCAAAGTTGCAAAAAAAAACCCTATGACACCGTGTGAGGTGGTTGGAGCGGAAGATGATTCTCGTACGGATCTGCCGATTCGGTCCAAAATTTGGCTTTAGTAATATTTTGTCCAAACATAGTTTAAATTGGAAGATAAGCCATATCGGTCCACTCCTTCAGGTACCTTCCTAACAAAAGTTCAAAAGTGTTCGGAAAAATTGTGCTCACGATAACTCTTGAAGGGAGTGACCGATGTAATCCATACTTTGCACATCCTAATATATCTACCAGATGTAGATCAGGTTCGAATATGGACCATATTTGTCACTCCATCCGGTACCTCCCACAAAATTTCGGATAAGTTCACTTTAAAACCTGATATCGAATCACGTTGATTTTTGCTGAAGCGATTTGCATTCGCTACTTTGGTCCAACATTGGTTCTTCGTCATATATCCAAACTTAGTTTCATGGGCAATACCGGTCCACAAATTTCGGTACTTCTCCCCAACTTCTAAAATGGCCCACATCGGTCCTCCCTAAGGGTACCTGCCCTACAAAAGTTCAACATTTGTGTCTTAGTGCAGTTAATTCCTTATCCACATTTTTGTCGGCAAGTTCAAATGTCAAAAAGGGCTACAAAATTCTGAAGAGACCTTAAATACATTCGATCTTTCCGTAGGTGAAAGTTTCACTTCACATTGGCTGAGGGTATATATCTGTCGGCAAAGCCGACTGATACATACTAATATATCTACCAGATATAGAACAGGTTCAAATATGGACTATATTTGTCCACTCCATCCGGTACCTCCCACACGAAATTTCGGATAAGTTCACTTTAAGACCTGATATGGAATCACTTTGATTTTTGTTGAAGCAACTTGCATTCACTGCCTCAGTTACGATGGTAAAAGTTTTTTCAGGGGCAAGTCCATACTTCTTGAGCAAAAAGCCCGAAGGGTGTAAAAACCCCTATGGCGCCATATGTAGTGGCTGGAGATGCATTCTTTTTAGTAACTCCTCGGCAAAACTTTTGATCTTTAATCCTAATCAACATTTTTGTCGGTTCAAACGCCCAAAATTTTTAAAAGCCCCTAAATACATAAGTTTTTTGGAAAAATTTGTTTCAATATACACAGGCTGATAGTATATCTCTGTCGGCAAAGCCGACTGACACTTTTTTACTTGTTTTTTCTAACGGTTCCAAAGATATCATATAGCGCGTTGAAAAAAGTCGAATGCAAAAACTATATGCAAAGAAATACGTCTAACGTCTGTTTTGTAGTTTTTGTTTTTTTTTTTTATTTTATCAGTTATCTGATTCGCTCAGTGGGCTTGGATGCAATTTTTGCGATTTAATATTTAAAATCAATTTTATCTATTGTACCCTTCCATTTTCTTGATTTTTTTTTATTTTAAACTACGATTAATTACAACATTTTTAAGTCCTATATCGCAGTGGGATTCAAGGCGCGATATCTCTGGAATCGTTAAAAAAATAAGTAAGTAAGTATGCAAAAGTAAAAGAAACAAAAAAAAACAACAGAAAATATACTGAAATGTTTTGCTAAGGAGCAGCATCAACACAGCAAAAAAATAAAGGAAATCTAAAACCACTTTTTGCAAAAGTGTCCGATTTCTCTCAGAATTCCCCATATATACCTTATAGGGTCTTCCTCCATATTATGGTGGAGGGTATAAAAATAGTGGTGTAGGGTATTACATGGCTTTGTCCAATTATAGATTTTTCTTACTTGTTGTTATACGGTCTATGAAAATAAAATAGAAAAACATCAACTGCAAAAAATGCAATTGGTTTGCACGGAACACTCTGTCCGTTTTATATTGTTTAAACATAATTCGCTAAATAACCAAATTAGTTTTTCCATGCTGTCAGTCCCTTGTCAAATTTGTCAAAAAGTTGAGCCTATGCTGGTTTCAATTCTACATCTCATCCATCAATTCATAACAAAGGAGAGGACGGTTTTGGGAAAAACTAATTTCCTATTTGACTCGACAAAAAGTCAAGTCAGTTAGTCAGTTAGGAGAAACAATAAATAGGACTCTTTTGTTTAACTGTGACAATTGTGTTTTTCGTGTGCAAACAAGCTAATGTTTCGAATGAATGACAGACATACATACATACACCATGTGGATCATTTGCAGATGATCATAAGGGTATCAAAAAATTAATTAGGGGTTGTTGATTTTTTGCTTTATAATGTCAAGTTCAACTCAAGTGGAAAAAGGTGGTGCAGGGAGTTCTTGTTTTTCATTGTTCCAATGAATAGATTTGAATGTGTGTGAGTGTAGTTGATATCCTTTTTTAGATTTTGGATAATTGTATGACCATTGTGGCTGGAAATGAGCATTATGTTGTTAAGCGTATTAATCTGTTTATTAGATCAATTAGAAAGATTGTCAGCCATTATATGGGCATTTGGGTTGAGGAAATGTAGTGAGATTAAGGGGAACGGATTTAAATTGGTTTTTTCTACAAATAACTCAGGGCTATTTGTTAAATGAATAAAATTGTATAAAACATTCTGTTAAAACTACTATCAAAGATTAGGTACCAACTAGTTGTGATGCAGTGAGCTTACTACGGTTGTGATCCGTTCAGTTTTGAAATTGACTCTAAGAAGAGCATCACTTTTATTTAGGTAAAAATAGTTGAGAAATTCTGGGATCAGGTTGAGTCGAAGTTGAACATAAGATATGCACGGCGTCTTGAACCAACTTTAAATGAAAGGAGCGTACACCTTGGAATTTTTGCGAATTCTAAAACTACAATGTTTAGAGATGAGAAAAATAAAAACAAAATCGCCGGAGCACCTTTTAAATAAATCGTCAAAGTTCACATTTTTGGGGGTTTTTTAGGTTTTCACGACTTTGCTGGGAAACCGAAAGCCCTATCAAAATAGAACTAAAGAATATGTTGTAGCAGTGAAAATTCTCTACAGTATTGTCCTTTATGATATATTTGTAGGTGCAAATTAAATTCAAATTGGGACAATGCACTGACTGTATTGCCTGTGAAATGCTTAAAAACCCTAAAAATGTGAACTTTGATCCCGATTTTTTTAAAAAAGCGCTCCGGCATTTTATTTGTTTTTTTTTTTTCTTTTTTTTTCTTTTTCTCATATATGATCATTGTAGTTCCAGAATCTGCAAAAACTTCCCAGGTGTAAGCTCTTTTCATTTAAAGTTGGTTCAAGAGCACCGTGTATGGTTTTAGGTAAGGAAAGGGTGTGGAAATATTTAAAAAATTTTTCTCACTTGGATTCCAGTGTCTAGGAAAAAATCAATAAGCAATCAAACAATGTCCTACAGTCCAGCAGAACTTAGGGTGCAGGAACATACAATACAAGTGCAACGCACCCGTCGGAATGACGTCCCAAAAGCTACAACTGTAGTGGACCATATGCATGGGGATGCAAAAATTGTTATCATACGAATGCATTATAATATGCTTTCGTTTATCACATTTTCACAGATTTAAATCATGCCATTAAGTTTTGATAATTATACTAATTTCAATTATATACCCTATATAAAAAGTCAAATACATTGCACACATAATCCACAATATGGATCCGCTAAACATTTCCCCCAACCAGACATTTTCGTATTACAGATTTTGACAGTAGCTGACTGAAACCGTTAAGGGTAGAAATGATCAATAAACCAAACATTTCGGAAATAAACTGCATCAAACATTTGCCACTGCAGCAGAAGCAAAATAACTAACTCGTCTCAATGAAGAATGGCTACTAAATCATTTACCCATAAATCTCCAAACAAAGTAGCATGGGACAACGTTGTAATTGCATGAGGGATCTTTTTTGATTTCATTAAAAATTGTCCATAAAATGTGAAAATGTTGGCAATGTTTAAAAAACCATTCATCAAAATTACGCTCACATTTAAAAATTATAACAAAATCCCTCAACCATTGAATGAATAAATGCGTCATTATTTTGGGAAGGAAGTAATTGTGTTTATCCGAAAAGGAAGTCACAGTTTGTTTGGCACGTACAAAACGAGCCATGATACTCCAGTATCTGTAGCAACAACCCCTAAGTACGTTAAATACGATATCACATTTTTGTTCAAAACAAAGGTGAGAAAAAATTAGCAAAAAAGATCAACAGCAGTTCCCGTATTTTACGACCCTTTCTACCTTTTTTCTTCTTCAAAAAATAAGGGCACAATAATTATAACGGCATTTCACTTCATCATCTATCATTTGATTCTTTCGTTCCTCTCGTCCTTTACTACTAATTTGTCCACCAAAACAAAGGACAACAAAATTTAAAGTGAAACAATAGGGAGGGGAGAATCCATAGTTATGAAACAAAAATGTACATTATTACATTGCGACATATCTTTTTTGTTGTTGTTGATTTTTTTACAAATGCTTTGCTTTGACAAATAGATGGAGTGTAACAAATGTCCTCGACGTCCTTTTCGTTTGTTGCGTTTTGATGGATCACCGTGTGTAATGAATTAATCTATGGGGTATTACGAATTACATTTAACTGAGATTTAATGAGACGATTATATCATTTCCAGTTTTTGCGACTTTTTTATTTAAATCAAATGAATAATTGAAAAACTTAAAAACGAAACAAGTTTGCTTAAGGTACGGTACACTAAACCTACTGCAATGTAGTTTCCAAAATGTCACACAAAACGCTGTTTGAAATTAATTTTTGTCTGGAGCAGCTTTAGTAATTTCAATTATATTACCTAATCATTCTTTGTTGTTATTTTGTGTGTGCTTAATCTGGCTATATCTCCAGGTCTAGAAATGTGACTTCGTCAATAGTTTCTAACAACGAAAACTACTGATGTTAGTTGAGGAGGTTTGGTAGAGCAGTCGAAAAGGAATTGCACCACCCCGAAAGTAGTAAAGCTTCAGCTACAATGGACTGCGAGGATCGCATTTACGCGAGAGTTGTCTATGACATCTGCGAATGGATCTGTGTAAATGTTATTTCTTGCTGATAAGCTTGTGGATCTAGGGTTTGTCTTGTAACGTTGAACCTCCCTCTCTAGATCATGCTGATGATGGCTAAGTGACTTCAACGGTAACACCAGAGCAAGGTACTGCAATGGGAGCATGGACAGAAAAACGGTATAAACATACACTGCCGCTCACTTGAATAGGACCCCCTACAAAATTTTGTTTCATCTTCAATTTTTTCCGTATTTATGCAAGATATGATATTTTGAAATTTTATTATATTTTGCTTCATGTATTTAGAGTAAACTTAGTCATACATTTGTTTTCAAACCCAATTTATATAAGAATTATACAACGAAAGCAAAATAAAGTAAAAAACTGCCAAAGTGAATCTAAAACAAGTAAACAAAGGCTATAGTCGGACGGGGCCGACCATGTAATACCCTACACCACAACCTGTAGGAATTAGCTATGTGCAACCGCCTTGCACGCTGAATGTCCGGGTTCGATTTCCATCAAATTGTCAACGGTGGCAAAATACCTTTATACCCTTATTATATTTATATATTTCCTGAATATTTCAGCCATGAAAAACGTCTCTACAAGTGGCAACTTAGGACATAAAATAAATAAATATATATACCATGCGATTTGATATATTTCATAATTGGGAAAATTGCGAGTTTATTGAAGTTCTATCGTCCAAAAATTGTGCACTTGTACCGCACATATGCTTCGAAAATAGTTCATTGTGGGCATATATTGTAATATCAAAAATATATTTTATACTGTAGAAATAACCAACAATGAATAGAAATTCAAAAATTTTGCATGTAAACAAACTTACCCCAGAAAAGGGACCAGAATAGGGACCGTGAAAAAAACCTTAAAAAAAATAATCAAATAGATCCGTTGCGGGTCCTCAAAGTGCAATTTTCCCAAATTTTGTGAGGGGGTACTTGAATAACGGACCGATATAGTCCATATTCCAACCTGATACATGACTGGATGAAATAAAATCCCCTTGAGAGTTATCTTGCGGATTTGCGGCGCAAGTACAATCTGCTGAAAAAATTCAATACGATTCGAGAGGACTCTTAAATTTCCCTTTTCCGAATTTTGTGTGGGAGGTACCCTAAGGTGTGGACCGATATAGTCTTATCCGATCTATATCTGGAAGGAATAGTAATATATGGAAAGTTTAGAGCAAATCGATTGCTCACTTCGCCAGTTATAGTTCACATAATTTTTCGAAAACAATTTTGAACTTTTTTGGTGGAGGTGTGAACCGACATTGCCTACATTCGAACTTAAACGAAGTTTGGGCAAAATATTACGAAGTATAAAATTTGGTTCTAATCGGTAGATTCGTTCGAGCGTTATCGTGCGCACCAGCCAGCTAGACATTAAAACAGACAGATGAACGGACAAGGCTAAATCGACTTCAAATTGTCTGAAACGAATTTCGCCCAAACATATTTGGGGTCTAAAAGCAATATTTCGATGAGACACATCTTTGGTCGTATTTTGTTTGTATCCCTTTTACCCTAAATCCTGATGTATAAAATAGGTGGCGAGGCGACCCCATGTTGCAATATTTGTATAAAAACTCCAATTTGACAACTGAACTGCAAATTTCTATGTCATGATAGAGGCAATTTGTAGCATGCAAGGAAATTTTCACACCAAAGTTCTGGCCCATTTAACCCTCTAAATATTATTTGATCGGCATCTCAAATTGCAAGGTACTTCTTTGTCATATACTCTTACCATATTTCGCGTTGATCGGACTATTATTGCGACCTACGGAGCCGCTACAAAATTGGATAAAAATTATGTTTTTGGTCCATTTCACCCGCTCAATATTTCACGATCATCTCCAACAAAAATAGGAATCTATTCTGTTCTGAACCCGACCTCCATGCAAAATTTCGTGACGATCGGTTTATAATTGCGGCCTGGTGTTTGATTAAAATTTATAATGGACAGACGGACGGACACACATCTCAAAATCGCTTTATCTCGTCAAGATATGAAGATTGGTATACCACATTGAGGGTCTCCGACGAATATTTCGCGGTTTTACATGAATTTTTACCAAAATAAACTTATAATACCCTTTCGACATAGTGGTGTAGGGCATAAATATAAAAATTAATAGATCGAAGTTTATTTCAGTTTATTTCATAGTGCTACTTCACCCGCTGATACCATCGGATATATCTACAGTGGATTTAACATGGGACTTTTCTTTTCAATGAGTGGAGGCATATTATATTTTGGCTTAATGTTTTGTGATCTCATTTTTATAGCCAAGTCCAAACGGCGTCCTTTCATCTCAACTACTATATTTTTGCAAAATTCAATGACTATTAAACCGTAGTTTCAACCGTTTGCATTCTTGTTATTGCATTGTTCTTTATCTTACACTACATTTAGGGGTTATTGTCAGTTATTGAGAACAAAAATGTCTTTTTTCATCCATTTTTTACTGTTTTTATACCTTTAGCCTTTGTCCAAACTTAGTTTAAGTTCGAAGATAGGCCATATCAGTCTACTCCACAAAAGTTCAAAATTTTTCTCAAATATCGTACGCCCGATAACTTTAGAAGGGAGTAGCCAAATTGGGCCAAACTTTGCATGTGGTAATTTTAACTCAAGGCATAGATCAGGTTCTAATATGCCCTATATCGACCCACTCCTTCGGATACCTCCCACACAAAATTAGGAAAAAGTATAGTTTAACAGCGGGTCTAGGACTATCATGATTTTTGTTGCAACAGGTTTTTCTTGAGGCCCCTTTACGACAGTAAAAGTATTCGGGGGAAGTCCATTCTTCCTGAGATAATGGCCCAAATGCTTCAGAAAACGCTGCCTAAAGCTACTAAGCTGACAAGTGTACAAAAAACCCTCAAAGGGAGGAACGGATTCGGTGCAAACTTTGCAAATCGTCTTATTTCTTACAGACTTGTATAAGGTCCGAATATGGAATACATTGGACCACTTCTTCGGAAACATCCCACACAAATTTAGGAAAAAGTGCAGTTTAAGGACTCGTCTCGGATCGTTTTGAAATGTTTAGCAACATGTTACCCTTGCAGCCCTTGTACATTGACGATACATTTTATTCCATAGAAATTGATCGAAAAGCTACAAAACTCTCTAAAGCACAGCCGACCAAGAAGAGGGCACACAAAATTCTCAATATTTGCAACTTTTGACAGTGTGTTAGTAACGTTGTATGCACGCATGCTGCAAAACAAAAACAAATCAAAACATTTGTGTGCTCTTTCGTTGCGTTCGGGTCGTGTGTGTGTGAATTGCCGAAAAACTTCGTAACTTTAACAATATCATTGCTCTAAAGACGTCGAGAGTATTTTGTTAACTTCTATTCTTTAGGTACGTGGCTGAGGGTATATCTCTATCGACACAGCTGACTGATACTTTCTTACTTGTTATTTAGCAGTTTGCGCTGCCCACTGTAGCTCGAAAACTAATAAACCGATCAGCGTATGCTTTTGCGGTATCATAAAAGACCTTAAAATCTTAAGAATTAAAAATATCCATTTCTAAAAAAATTGTGAACTGTGAAACTCCAAATTTCCACATTGCGGAGCACTATAGGTCAAACAGCCCATTTCACTGGCCAAAAGTCAGATTTCGCACTTTGTATTTTCAATTATTTTGTGTTACTTTCTTGTAAGAAACACTTCAAATATATTAAAAACAAATTTTGTTTTTTTTTTTTGTGAGAAATTATACCGTTACATGGTAGGCTGCCAAATATGTATTATCCAAACATCTTTAAAAACATGTTAACGAAATATGTTTACTTGTATACGTTCAGGGTGAAACAAAATCACAATATTAACATAAGTAACGATTTGATTAGAAAGTATTCGATACATATTTATCAAAAATGCCCTCCTATCATCATCATTTATGTGTATAAATAGTTATTAAATGGGTGTTAACTTTGAATTTTCAAAGAAAGTAGAACATTTTGAGTTTATGTACGCTTTTAAAGTCTCGGCAACGTTCGGCAATGAAAGTGAAAATTGAAATTGATTCATTAACTCGTGCCGAATGCTGAAAATTTTATGTGATTTTGCGTAAATTTGCTCAACAAGAATTATACAACTTTTTTTATGTTACCATATTTGCCATAATATTGATTTTTTGAAGTCAGGGTTAAACCTCTTACCAAATAATGTTAGCCAAATTAGAGTCTACAGCATTGTGCTGTGTTCTAAAGTCAAATTATTTACAAATCTTTTATAAATATATACAGTTATAGTCAAAATATGTCACATCATATTGTGGGATTTTCAAGGTAATAATTTTAAGGCATATTCACATTAAAACTAAAACGAAACACAACAAAAAGGCTTCTGAATTTATCGGACGTCGATGCCTTCAATTCTGTAGACAAATAACAGACCTTCCAGTTTTTGGTCCCCAAAGGGTTAAGGTACCAGTTGTGTATTTGGTCCATAAAGGGTTAATTTTTTGGCCCACGTTGTTCCATTTTTCTCCCTGAATCTAAAAACGCTATATTAACTTAAACCAAATACTTGTTTTAACTTTAAGACTTTTGGCCAATAAAATGGCCCGTTTGACGTATAGTGCGGTGTAGGGTATAAAAATCCAATGATCTAAAAACTGGGAATGATAGAGACAATTTATTGCATGGGAGGAAAATGTGACTCTCTACACAGAACCCATTATACATTAAGCAGTAGGACCGTTATTTAGCAAACACTTTATTGCAAATTGCATCAGGGGAAAGGTCAGTCGTTTTTTTCCATATGTAGGCTACTTTGCCGATATATCGACGCCTCCAAACAATAGTATGCTAAGTCGACTTACCATGTTTTCAAGTTCTTTGCATTTTTATATTTAACGTCCTTTAACCTTAATTCTGTCAAATTTTGTTAATGATCGGTCAATCCGAACAGAAGTTATAAACAAATATTGACTTAGCATAGTACTGAAGTTCAAAAAAATTTCCACACTTTAAGAGCTTCTCCTGCAAAACTCACTTTTTAGACTTAGCATACTATTATTTGGAGGTGTCGATATGTCCTCAAAGAATTAAAATATTGACTAAAAATAAAATTTGTATATTTTTCATACAAAAGTAATGGTCCATTTGACCCGCTAAATAATATCAGATTATCATTCAAAATGGTAGGCATCTTTTTATACCCTCCACCATAGGATGGGGGTATATTAAGTTTGTCACTACGTTTGTAACTACTCGAAATAATCATTGTAGGCCCCACAAAGTATATATATTCTTGATCAGTGTGCAATTCTACATTGATATAGCCATGTCCGTCCGTCTGTCCGTCTGTCTGTCTGTCCGTCTGTCCGTCTGTGGAAATCACTCTAGCGTCCGAACGGATTGACGTAGGTTGATGAAATTTTGGGAAAATATGTTATATTTCCGTAGGACTTTTGGTATTGAAAGCGGGCTATGTAGGTCCACGCTTTCGTATAGCCTCCATACAAAATGACACGTGACGTGACGTTTTAAGGAATTTTTAAGATATTTGGCCCATTTTACCACCGAATTGGTGGTAATATGGTACTTTGTGCCTCCAGAGGCCAAAAAATATTCCTACCAAAGTTGGGTTATATAGGTCAACGTTTTGGTATAGCCCCCATATAAGGCCCCATATAAAGTACGCGTCAGTTTAATAAATTTTGAATGTATTAGACCCATTTGACCACAGAATTGGTTGTAGTTTGGTATTTTGTGTCTTCAGAGGCCAGAAAACATTCCTACCAAAGTTGGGTTATATAGGTCCACGTTTTGGTATAGTCCCCACATAAGACCCCTTATAAAGTACGCGTCATTTTAATATATTTTGAATGTATTAGACCCATTTGACCAAAGAATCGGTTGTAACTTTGTATTTTGTGTTTCCAGAGGCTAAGAAACATTTCTACCATAAAATGTTTATATAGGTCCACGTGTTGATATAGCTCCCATAATACAATATCTCCCGATTTTCGATATTTTGAACGTTTTAGCCTCATTATCACACCGAGATAGCTGAAATTTGGTATTTAGTCTTCTTTAGGCGTATAAAACTTTCCCCCAGAAATTTGTAGGTATAGGTCCACGCCATCATATAGCCCCCATAGAACGGTACCTTCCGAATTTCGGTATTTTGAAGGTTGTGGCCACATTAATGCACCGAAATGGCTGAAATTTGTGGTGGAGGGTATAAAAAGTTCGGCCCGACCGAACTTAACGCTTTTCTTACTTGTTTGACCTAAACTCTTACCTGGAAATTTCGTGACTATTGGGGAAAATTGCGACCTCTAACGAGTTTATGATTACACAATATATAGGAATAACTGAAAATATTGGGATGTAACTCTGTTATCTGATAATGCACACCAATACAACTGGCATCAATTGAAAGGTCAAGCGTTCCATTTCCAAGGGTTGCTTACTTGTCCTGAATGTATCTTCCAGGAATAAAGATATAAGTTGTATATTAAAAACGTTCACAATTTCCACACAAAAGTTGTGGTCCATTTAACCCTCTAAATATTATCTGATCGCCATCTCAAATTGCAAGCTTCTTCTCTGTCATATACTCTTACCTTATATAAAATTTCGCGTTGATCGGATTATTATTGCAACCTACAGAGCCGCTACAAAATTGAATAAATATTATGTTCATTTCACCCGCTAAATATTTCTCGATCATCACCAATAAGAATAGGGATCTATTCTGGCCTGAACCCGACCTACATACAAATTTCATGACGATCGGTGCATAATTGCGGCCTGGAGCGTGTTTACTATTTATAATGGACAGACGGACGGTATGCCACATTGGGGGTCTCCGACGAATATTTCGCGGTGTTACATGAATTTTTACCAAAACAAACTTATAATACCCTTTCCACATTGTGGTGTAGGGTATAAATAGACACAAAGCACAGTGGACGATTGGTTGTAGTTATTTTTCGACAACTATCAAAATAGTTATGTGCATTCTCTGCAATGTGGAGACACATGACAGTGGGAGTAGTTAATTTGGTTTAGATATGCGGCTACGAGAGTTTTTAAGTGTTTCGGGTGAATTCGCATTTAAACGAAATCATCAGTCACAGTTATTCTTGAGCTCGAGTCGTCATAAAAATGGGGAAGGGTTCTTTGTTTCAATACAAAGAACTAACTAGGCGTTTACACACAGACAGCATTGGCAAGACAATAGCAAAGTTACAAACCATTTTCACCAATACATTTATACTTTTCTCTATACATATTTAAAAATGTATAAATGTATTTGTGAAAAAGGGTTGTATTTTTGCTATTGTCTTGCCAATACTGGCATTTGTAAATGCAGGGTAAGAGAACTGATGAGTCCAAGTGGCGTTGGACGAAACTAGTCTTCTCTGCCATCCCCAAAAGCAATCAATTTTAACTACATCCCACTTTAAATTTGAAAACAACAAATATGAGATTAAGCTTGACTTACATACAAATAGTATGAAAACAAATCTTTCAACATTTATAAGCAATTTTTTCTACTTAGAGCATTTTGAGTAAAGTGCAACTTTTGTGAAACACATGGAGCTTTCAGGCTAATATCTCAAGAAGTGTAGACTTGCGCAAGAAAAAATTTGCACCGTCGTAAATGGAGCCGCAAGGACAACCTACTTAAAAAAAATGCAACCCGATTCGAGAGGTGCTCTTAAAATTCACTTTATCTAAAACCGTTATTTCGATGAGGCACATTTTTGGTTGTATCAAAGTATATATACCCTTTCTAGGCTAAAGTCTGAGGGTATAAAAATTGAATGTTTAAAAACGATCTGAATCTTTAAATTCTTAAAATGAAGACATGATTTTACCCTGCACCATAATGTGGAGGGTATAATTAAATTTCCATTCCTAACACATCAAAATAATCATCGGAGACCCTATAAAGTATATATTTTCTTGATCGATATAACAATGTTCGTCCGTCTGTTTAAATCAAGATACATCTCGCAATTTTTAAGATTTAATTTCATTTGGTATAGAAGTTTCTATTACTCCAAGGATGTTTGGTATTGCAAATGGGATATATCGATCCACGTTTTGATTTAGCCCCCATAGAACGGTAACTCCCGATTTGCGGTATTTTGAAGGTTGTGTCCTCAATATTTCGCCACCGTGGTGCAATGGTATACACGCCCGCCTTGCACGTAGAAGGTCGGGGGTTCGATTCCCCGGCCAGGCAACATCAAACATTTTTCAACGGTGGCAAAATACCCCTCAGTAATGTTGGCGACATTTCCTGAGTATTTCAGCCTTGAAAAACTTCTCCACAAGTGGTGTCTTATGACACGCCGTTCGGACTCGGCGATAAACAGTAGGTCCCATATCATTGAGCTAAATATGAATCGGGGTGCACTCATTGATATGAGAGAAGTCTCCCTTGTCCCGTATGGGATGTTGTGGAACAATGTTTTTTTGTTGTTTTGTCCTCAATATTTCACCGCAAAGGCTGAAATTTGGTATGTAGTCTTCATTTGGGGTATAAAACTTTCCAAATTAAATTTGTCGGTATTTTGAAAGTTATGGCCTCAATATTCTTTCGAAATGGCTGAAATTTGGTATTGAGTCTTCGTTTGAGGTATAAAACATTTCTCCAGAATATTGTCGGTAGAAGCGCTCGCCTTAATAAAGCCCCCATAGAACGGTACCTCCCGATTTGCTGTATTTTAAAGGTTAATGTCTCAATATCCCACCGAAATGGCCTTCATATGTACAGGTCGCCTTCATATAGGGCCCATAGAACAGAACCTCCCGAATTTGAAAGTTACCCCATTGTTTTACCGAAATTGCTGGAATTTGGTATTTAGTCTTCTTCATAAACGAAAGGAAACTAATTGTTCAATTTTACTTCAACAAGTTCGGCCGGGCCCAACTTAACGCCGTTCTTCACTTTAATATTTGTCGTTGAGCTTACCCACTATGCTACCATATGAAGATTGACTAACTGTTTATTCCACCAAACTGGTTGGTATTTGTTCCCAGGGTATGTTATTGGATCGGAGTCCTCATAGCAAGTCAGGAGAGTATTGATTAAGTAATCCACAGATTTCTCGACTTCCTCGATTTCATGAAAACTATTGTTTCCGCACAATTTTTCCCAGCCCGTTCTGCTGGGATTTATATTGAAATTCTGTGTTGCTCCAAGTATAGACATTTGGAAAATTATCATCCTGTGATCCGAGAAGAAACACGTTTCTAATTCTTTATGTCCATGTTGGTGAGGGTTATATTGGTGCTGTCCTTAAAAATCAAAGGAAGTATTACCATATTTTTTTTATTTTCGGAAAAAATAATATTTTCCTTCAAATAAGAAATCCACACGGAAATGCAGAAATTCAAGGATATAAAGTGAAAGTGACGACGAAATATTGATACTGGATGTGGACAGCTGATGTCAATGTGGCTTACAAAGCAATTTTTTATGTTTCCTTCCATGATACAATATAATGCCATTAAAACATGATGGTGTAATTGAACATTTTTCCATCCTAATGTGAGTATTTTTATCTCTACAAAATTGCACCCCACCACCATTTCTTGCTGATAAATTCAATTTTTTCTGTTCGCTTTTTTATGATTTGGCTTTACTAAATGCTACCGTTTATCCCAGTTGTTTAGCAATTGTCACCCTATTTCTAAGAGTAAATATTACGTTCATATAATTGCCATAAATAATATTCCAGATGATGCTCCTCAACGTTGGATAGGTTGGATTATTGAGTCTATTGTTACGTTTTTGTTACAAATTATTGTATATGCAGAAATTGAATTTCTGTGTGTGAGTTTTTCTATTGAAATCTTAGAATTATCGCTTCTGTATAATGTTCAACGTAGCATTTCCTTAGGTTATGATAATTTCATTTTGCGATTCAAAAAAAAAAAAAAAAAACAAAAATATGGAAAGTATCACATAGTGCCCATACTGAAAACATTTTGATTTCGTATTATATTTATACTTTTTTGCTGTAAATACTTTTTAAACATATCTTATTCAAGTAAAGCATTTTCGTCATAATTTTGGTAATAACCGAAAATATAGAAAAACATATTTTGTCAGTTCCGTATGCTATGCGAACCTTTGAGTTCTTATTTGTTTTGTATGCAACGCCTGCGATGGATTGAAACAATAAATACGTAATGCGATACAGCCATCCTTAAAAAAGGTCATTAAAGAACCAATCGTTGTTTAAAATGTTTACAATTAAAGATAGCAATGGTAACACACAATTTGTCATGACATTTGATTTGTATTGTAATCCATTTCTATTTTAAATAAACTGGCCACACTTCTTTGACATGGAGTAACGTCGTCATCTAATCATCGTCGCATGCAAATATACACGTGTCATGTGGAAATAAGTTAATCCCAACCAGCATTTTCCCATACCAATCTTATGAGGTCGAACACATTTGTAAAAAAACATTTTTTCCAAGAAGTTTAGGTTATATAGTGGACAATATAAATAAATATTTCGCTTTGGACGATCTGTTCATAAGTTTTTTACTGGAACAGAAACGTAAGTAGTTGACACCTTAACACATCAGAGACCCAAAGTAAATGATCAAAGGGTTTACGCTACTTAAGGCAGGTGTATAAGTAAACAGGACCCTTTGGTCTACCTGCTCTATTCCACTAAACTTGTAAATGGTAATACTATTCTCAAAGATCAATATTCCATGAAATTTAAAATATTTTAATCTAATTATTTGATTTAATAAAAAGTATTTGGAGTTTTGTCAGTTACACCTAACTCTGTATTTTATACTAATTTCGTTGTAATGATCAAATTTATTGTATTTTGCCATATAACTTTACTTCTGTGTGGTGTGGCATGTATTTTAATTTGGCAAAAAGACAAATAATTCATTAAAAACCACTTTTGTAAATCAGAAAATCCGAAACACCACAAAATATCTCAAAGTTGATATTCACAACATCTATTGTGGTTTTGCAGATGCTAATGTATTTTTACAAAAGATTTATTTCGTTTGCCAAATTATACATTTAAGATATTATAACAGTATGAGTGTGAATTTGGGGTAAGTTTGGAAAATGATTTATATATGCAATTAATGTATTATCCCAATAGAAACGGAAGTGAAATACATACATCTATGTGTTATAAAGTAATCTTATAAAGGTGTACATATTTACAAGAAATGAGAAATGGTTATAGTCGGATGGTGCCGACCATGTGATATTCTACATCACTACCTCTTGCCACTAACTTTTCGCGGAATTTAATGTTTCGTTATTGCGACATTTTGTTGCCGTCCGGTCAAACAATCTTATGTATTTTGATGTACATGATAAAATTTCTTTCATATCATGTCATTACTGGAAAGATAAAGTGTTATTTTCTATAGTTTATAAAAGCCACACGGATCGTTTTCTACTTTTGTATTTTATATCATCACCAAAAGCTACAAGTGTCATTTCAGGTCGGAACCAAGCAAAATTTTTAACTGTGGGAGAAAGATTTGAAACAAATATTTTGAATTTTAGACTGACATTTATTTTTTTTAACAAAACCATAAAATGCGGTTCACCCACCCATTGTAACTGTTTCAACATGAAATGTTGTTAGCAATTAATTTATTCAAGCTCAATTAAAAATGTTTTCACAACAGTAACAATGTTTATATTTGTGTTTTCATCATTGTTATCCTCAATTGCATTGACAAGTGGCCCAACACGTGACATAAAATAAAAAACACATAATTCTATAAATAATAGTGAGAAAAAATCAACGTCAGCAAAATATTTCTGGTTTTGTTCAAAAAAATGGAAACATTGGTTTGGTATAGTCCCTTTATGAACATTCATTTTAAGACATTTGGCGTGTTGGCGGTAATTATACTCTCAGGATATATAATGTCCCTTGGTTGTTTGGACAAAATTTGTGTGAGACAATTAGGACTCGATTTGATCCTGTCCGTCCGTCTGTCTGCCTTTCCGTATAGAAGATGCGGGCGATAACTCTCGAACTGGTCAACCAATTTGGTACAAACTGTGCACATCGTAATATTTGTTCAAGACGTAGATCTGGTTCGAATATGTACTAAAGACTCCAACACTATATATAATTGTTCCACAAACATCCCATAAGGGACAAGGGAGACATCTCTCATATCAATGGGTGCACCCTGATTCATATTAGATCAATGATATGGGACCTACCAGGGACGTACGCAGGATTTCATTTCGGGGGGGGCCCAACTTGACCAAAAATCATGAAAATTAAAAATGTTGTGTGTCGTTACGTAAAGCTATTTTAAAGGGGTTTTAATTGATTTTATGTATATTCAATATTGCCACAAAGTATATACATTTAAAAGAGAGAGATCACAATATTTTAGATACAAGATTGAAATTTGGAACTGATTATAATATATTAGTCCTTGTATGAACCATACCAGACCACGTTCGGCATAGCTTCCTTACAAAAGTTTTTAACCAAATTCTCCAACAGAACTGAAGCAATAACTAAAAAATCTTTCAAATGAATATTGCCCATATAGATGTACGTTTTGGTGTATCCCAGAATTTTCAACCACATTAGCTCTTATTTGACATTTTGGGTTCTAAATCCCGCAGCGAATAGCGTTCGAAACATTTTCTATATTCGAGGCTATTGGCATAGTTTTTAAAAATATCGTCAGTAATATGGATTTTGGAAATCATTTAGTTGAGAGAATTTCCAAGCAAAAAGTGGTGAAAATAGATCCACGTTCGAACGCAGGGATTGCATTCGCGAATATGTCGAATAGATATATACATTTTTTGGAGGATATAAACAGATCGATCTGAACATAACGCCGTTTCTTCTTTATCGCACACTAACTTCTGTGCCATTAAAAAAGTTTTGTATTACTGTAAGAAAATAATATTCTTTAAGTGCATAAAAACACCAAAACTTTACTATTTTACCAGAAGTGATAGAGTCCGTGAAAGCCAACTAATAATTCAGAAAATTACATTAATAAAAGAAAAAAATATCAGGAGCCGGGCTATGCAATCTACGACTCATAGACTCCGAATCCCTCTCGCAGTACTGTTTGAGACTACGCAAACACATGGAAAAAATATCTCTCAAAAAAGATCGGCAACATTTTAGCTAAATCCTGAAAAAATAGCTTAAGACGAAAAACTCCATCCATTTTTCCATTTCTATCTTAATTGTACGACTAGATGTTTATGGACTCGATGACCTTAAAAACTTTCCAACGACCAATCACTTCTGACGGTACAGCGGAGACAAACTTATGAAAATTCATAACTTTTGTTTCCTGTAAAACAAGTAAAAAGTAACAATCGGGTTTGCCTACAGAGATATACCCTCAGCCTGTGTGAGTTGAGACTTTTATATATAGACAGATCGAATACGGGCAAGATAGCTAATTTTTTCTATGAATTGTATAGCGAAGAGGTTTCAGAATTTAATATGTACGTTATTTTAGGAAGTTTCGGTCAAATCGGATAATTGAAATTTTGTGTTGGAGGTATCTGAAGGAGTGAATCGATATAATCCACATTCGAACCTACTCTAGGTCTCGAAAAAATCGGATTGGACTTTGCTCAAGATTTTAGGGAAACATTTTGAAGTCTGATGTCCAAAGGAAGGTTGGACAAAATATTGCGAGATCCAAAATTTGGACCAAATCTGTTGATCTGTTCGAGAGTTATAATGGGCACGAGCCAGACAGACGAACAAACTGGGATAAATCGACTCCAAATTGTTTGACGCGTGTTTCGTCCAAACATATGATTAGTCTAAGAACATTATTTCGATGAGGTACATTTTTATCGTTAGCCTAATGGTTGCGGGTTCAATATCACGGTGCTCTTGAACCAACGTTAAATGAATGGAGCTTACAACTGGGAAGTTTTTGTGGATTCTGAAACAGCAATGTTCATAGATGAGAAAAATCCCAAAACAAGAAAAAATCGATGGAGGGAATTTTAAATAAGTTCACATTTTTAGGTTTATTTTAGGGTTTCGCGATTTTGCTGGGAAACCACAACTCCTATCGAAATGGGGCTAAAGAAAATGTTGTAACTTTGAAAATTTGTTTGATTTGTTCCTAGATTTCACCATTTTTGAGATATAGAAGTTCAGGTCACATTTTTAGGGTTTTTTGTTAGGTTTTCACGATTTGCTTCAAAACAGTAAGTCTTGTCGAAATGGGACTACAGAAAATCGTATAGCTGTGAAAATTCTTTACAAGATGGGGATTCGTAACTTTTTTACTCGGTTGTGCCATTTTTGAGATATATAAGCTTAAGTTGGGAAATTGTTGTCCTGACATTGTTTTATAAGGAGACGATACAGTCAGTGAAGTGTTTAAATTTGAACTTCTATATCTCAGAAATGGTAAAACCTACGAAAATATCATATAAGAACAATATTGTAGAGAATTTTCACTGCTATAACATTTTCTTTAGTTCCATTTTGATAAGGCATGTGGTTTCCCAGCAAAACTGTCAAAACCTAAAAAACCCTAAAAATGCAATTTTTTGTTTTTTGATTTTCTTCTTTCATTTAAAGTTGGTTCAAGAGCACTGTAATATACAATACAAATAACAGCAGATTTTAATACAATACCATATAAGGAAAGTTTGAGCATTAATTTCGTTTACTGTAGTTTTCAGCTACAAATTTGTTACTGATAGGAAAAAAATTCAGATGGGCACGCTATTTATAGCAGATATTATCACTTTATTATGCACAACAATACATTTTTCTCCATTATCCCACTGTTTAGCAACAAGTTTATATAAAATAGGAATACAACATTATTATTAAGGCAGTAAAACAATTTTCTAACTGCTTTTCGAGATATACTCCACGGAAAACCCTTGATATGTCGTATATATTGTCCAATAGACATTTCATTTTATGTACTTCTAATCCGCACAATACTGAATTTGTAAATATTTTGAATACAAAATGAGTTTAAAACCTCAAGACCTTTATATTTATTACAGAACTCCAAAACACTGGCATAGCAGTTCCAGTTTCAATGGAACTTTCTCTAAAAAGAGTATTCAAACAAAAAATTTTTTAAATATTTCTTAGACAACTTGATGACAAAGTACATTTTCAGTACAGAACCTTCAGAACAATATCAGTTATCATTTGAAATTTTAAAAACAAAATATATTTTATAGCATAAATGGTAATAATTTGATAAGTAGCTCAAAAAATTGTAGTCGACCAAACCATTTCGGGGGGGGCACGGGCCCCCAGTGCCCCCCCCCCTGCGTACGTCCCTGGGACCTACAGTTTATCGCCGAGTCCGAACGGCATGTCTAAGACACCACATTTGTAGAGAAGTTTTACATGGCTGAAATACTCAGGAAATGTCAAATTCAAGTATGGAGTATATCAGTTCACTCCTTTCGGTTCATCGGCCACAAGAGGCCAAACATGTTAACTTAAAAAAAAATGGATAGTTCTCGCAACTATTATTACAACATTATAACAGCTTTCTAAGGAAAAGATTTTAGTCACATTTTTCGACAAAATAACCTGTAAATGTCGAAACCGGTTATCCGGTTTTGAGTTACAAAACCTAAACTGGTTTTCGCCAGCTTTTACTATTCTTGGAGCACATTTTCTGTCTTAATTTTGTTGTCCCCACTTCCAGGATGAATGCCAAATAACAGGGATCACAGTGCGCCTTAACCAAATTTAAATGGAAGGAGCTTACACCTGGGAAGTTTTTGCGGATTCTGAAACTGAGAAAAATCAAAAAAAGAAACTAAAACATCGGCGGAGGGCTTTTTAAATAAATCGCGGTCAAAGTTCACATTTAGGGGATTTTTATATTTTAACAATTTTGGTTGAAAAACGCAAGTCTTATGGAAATGGGACTAAAGAAAATGTTGTAGCAGTGAGAATTCTGTACAAGATTGACCTTCGTGATATTTTCGTAAGTTTTACCGTTTTTGAGATAAAAAATTTCAAATTGGGACAATGCACGGAACGTATCGCCTCCTTACAAAACAATGCCATGACAACAATTTCCAAATTTAAACTATATATATATATATATATATATATATTTATATATAAATATATATATATATTTATATATATATATATATGTATGTCCAGCGGCAATTTTAAGGACGGTAAAATAATTCCACTTTGACCCCATTCTTAAAATTATTTGGACCTGATTTAAGGATATTTCTCGAAAATCGGTATTTTCCTCAAGAAATATTAAGCCTGCAATGCACTTTGTACATACTGGTTAAAACGAGGACTTCATACAGGCTGCGGCAATTTCGAGGCGCTGTTCTCAAAATTTTCACTACGTCAAACGCAAAATGGGTTGCCACCACTTTGCTTAAATTTTCATAGCATCTCTCAATCAAGTTGAGCGCCTACGCCAAATAATTTATCGGCGTCAATTTTAAGTCAATCCGCCATTGGTTTCATTTGAAAAACATATGACTGCAAATGTAAACAAAGCAGTAACATTAAAAAAATAATTTTCAATTTCAGCATGTCTTTTATTGTACCGTGATAACTTAAAATTTATGTGCGTCCGTTCTAAAACTTGTAATCACGCTACAGGTCTAAATTTCGATTGGATCGTGCTCATGGGGGTCCCTGCGAGGAAAAAGCCTATTGTGTTTGATGATAGTCGGATAATACACAGGGGTCGGAATAGACAAACAACTTATGTGGAGAAAAATTTTTTATTCATATGCGATTATTTCCATTTCTACTAGGGGTGTTTCAAAGTGTGTCAATGAAAGAAGAGAACATAGCCTTTATAATAATGCGAAGTAGGTTGGAGTAGGTTGTTAACCAATTTTTCATTTTTGGGCTTTAAATTGTAATGACGAACATCACAGGTTTGGATAGGGTACTTCCAAAAGCAAAGCCTTTTACACTGATGTAATGTGTGTTGGCGTAAGTGCTTATAGAAGCAACCTTTCCTTCAGAAAGTGTCTATAGAAGCAACCTTTCTTTCAGAAAGTGTCTATAGAAGCAACCTTTCTTTCAGAAAGTGTCTATAGAAGCACCCTTTCCTTAAGAAAAGGACTATAGAAGCACCCTTTCATTTAGAAAAGGACTATAGAAGCACCCTGTCCTTAAGAAAAGGACTATAGAAGCACCCTTTCCTTTAGGAAAGGACTATAAAA
Source organism: Musca autumnalis (assembly GCF_047663935.1). Taxonomy (NCBI): domain Eukaryota; kingdom Metazoa; phylum Arthropoda; class Insecta; order Diptera; family Muscidae; genus Musca; species Musca autumnalis. The sequence goes on along the minus strand of NW_027411977.1, from coordinate 182,553,634 downwards.
GCACCCTTTCCTTTAGGAAAGGACTATAAAAGCACCCTTTCTTTCAGAAAAGGACTATAGAAGCACCCTTTCTTTCATTTCAAAAACCGACTAAGAAGCATCCATTATTTCAAAAACCGACTAAGAAGCATCCATTATTTCAGAAAGGGACTATAGAAGCACCCTTTCTTTCTGATAGGGACTAAAGCAGCACCCTTTCTTTCAGACAGGGACCATGGCAGCACCCTTTCTATCAGAAAGGGACTATAGCAGCACCCTTTCTGTCAGAAAGGGACTATAGAAGCACCCTTTCTTTCTGATAGGGACTAGAGCAGCACACTTTCTTTCAGAAAGGGACTATAGCAGCACCCTTTCTGTCAGAAACGGACTATGGCAGCACCCTTTCTGTCAGAAAGAGACTATAGCAGCACCCTTTCTGTCAGAAAGGGACTTTAGAAGCACCCTTTCTTTCTGAAGCCTTCTTTCTTTCTGAAAGGGACTATAGAAGCCCCCTTTCTTTCTGAAAGGGACTATAGAAGCCCCCTTTCTTTCTGAAAGGGAATATAGAAACCCCCTTCCTTTCTGAAAGGGTCTATAGCAGCACCCTTTCTTTCTGAAAGGGTCTATAGCAGCACCCTTTCTTTCTGATAGGAATTATAGCAGCACCCTTTCTTTCAGAAAGGGACTATAGAAGCACCCTTTCTTTCAGAAAGTGTCTATAGAAGCATCCTTTCCTTCAGAAAGAGACTATAGAAGCACCCTTTCTTTCAGAAATGGACTATAGCAGCACCCTTTCTTCCTGAAAGGGACTACAGAAGCATTATTTCTTTCGGAAAGGGACTATAGAACCACCCATTCTTTCAGAAAGGGACTATAGATGCACCCATTCTTTCAGAAAGGGACAATAGAAGCCCCCTTTTGTGTCAGAAAGGGACTATGGAAGCACCCTTTCTTTCAGATAGGGACTATAGCAGCACACTTTCTTTCAGATAGGGACTATAGCAGCACCATTTCTTTCTGATAGGAATTATAGCAGCACCCTTTCTTTCAGAAAGACACTATAGAAGCACACTTTCTTTCAGAAAGTGTCTATAGAAACATCCTTTCCTTCAGAAAGGGATTACAGAAGCATTCTTTCTTTCAGAAATGGACTATAGAAGCACCTTTTCTTTCTGAAAGGGACTACAGAAGATTTCTTTCTTCCAGAAAGGGACTATAGAAGCACCCATTCTTTCAGAAGGGGACTATAGGAGAACCCTTTCGTTCAGAATGAGACTATAGAAGCACCCTTTCCTTCAGAAAGGGACTATAGAAGCACCCTTTTCTTTCAGAAAGGGACTATAAAAGCGCCCTTTCGTTCATAAAGAGACTATAGAAGAACCCTTAATTCCAGAAAGTATCTATAAAAGCAACCTTTCTTTCAGAAATTTTCTATAGAAGCAACCTTTCTTTCAGAAAGTATCTACAGAAGCACCCTTTCTTTCAGAAAGGATCTATAGAAGAACCCTTTCTTTCAGAAAGATACTATAGAAGCTCCCTTTCTTTCAGAAAGTGTCTATAGAAGAACCCTTTCTTTCAGAAAGATACTATAGAAGCTCCCTTTCTTTCAGAAAGTGTCTATAGAAGAATCCTTTTTTTCAGAAAGTCTCTATAGAAGCATCCTTTCTTTCAGAAAGTCTCTATAGAAGCATCCTTTCTTTCAGAAGGTGTCTATAGAAGCATGCTTTCTTTCAGAAAGAGACTATAGAAGCACCCTTTCCTTCAGAAAGGGACCAAAAAAGCAACCCTTCTTTCAGAAAGGGACTATAGAAACAGCCTTTATTTCCGAAAGGGACTATAGAAGCACCTTTTCTTTCAACAAGTGACTTTAGAAGCATCATTTATTTCAGAAAGGGACTATAGAAGCCCCCTTTCTTTCTGAAAGGGACTGCAGAAGCACCCTTTGTTTCAAAAACCAACTATAGAAGCATCCTTTATTTCAGAAAGGGACTATAGAAGCCCCCTTTCTTTCTGAAAGGGACTATAGAAGACCCCTTTTTTTTCTTTTTTTCTTTCAGAAAGCGACTATAGCAGCACACTTTCTTTCAGAAAGGGACTACCCTTTCGTTCAGAAACAGACTGTAAAGCACCCTTTCCTTCAGAAACGGACTATAGAAACGCCTATTCTATATAATAGAATACAGCCTGATAATGAAAACGCAAATATCAACATCAAAAATAGTTTTATTTTTTCTTAAGTACTCTACAGAATGACTTACAGCCTGTTATCGTATACGAGTGAAACACACCCAAACTTTAAGGGCCTGTTTCACTATTTCGAAAGAAAATGAATGTGAATGAAAAATACCTAATTTCGTTTATGATTTTCAAATTTTGTATTTGTTTTGAAGCTAAAACAAGGTCAATATTATCATGAAAACAAAACTTTAGGTGTTTTTCGTTCGCATTCAGTCCTATAGTTTTCGAAATATTGTTTCGTTTGCTTTTGCTTCAAGACAAAAAACAAATTTTAAAAACACTCGAGTTTGTTAATATTTCTTACGCATTCATTTCTTAACGACATACATAAACAGACTGTTATACACTTTTACATGCCCTCAAAGTAATTGTTGAAGCACTTCATCCACATTTGAGACACATCGAAAAAGTTGTTCTGGCGAGGAAAATCGGTGACCACACCTCTTTTTCTTGATGTGTGGGAATAAACAGAAGTCATTGGGTGCCAAGTCACAGCTGTAGGACGGATGATCCACCAATTCCACGTTTTGGCCAGTCAAAAAGAAGGCGCTGATTTGAATTGATGTGTGATGTCTTCTTTTATCTTCTTTCAGCGAACAAATTGTAGTGTACCACTCAGAATTAACCGTCCTACGTTCCTCAAGTCGTGTAGTAGCCACATAGTTCAGCCGAAGAAACAGGCGACCATTTTCTTGAAAGTACATCCCTCACAAACTACTTTTTTTGGGATTTGGCTCACCTTCGAAGACACACATGGTCGATTCCTGTTTTGTTTCGGACTCCTAAGTATAGATTCAAGATTCGTCGCCTGTGACGATCTTATAAACGTCGTTTGTAGCACCGCGATCTTCTTTATTCACAATTTCTTTGCACCAATCTGCAAGAGCCTTTTTTGAGCAATTGCCCAGTTTTGTCGGGTCTGACGAGAAAAAATTCATTTTTGCGGCCAGGTCTTCATGTAATATCAAATGTTAGTTGGTGGAAGATATGCCCGATGATGCCTCTATCTCAAGGTACATAACTTGGCGATCTTACATTACCCGTTCTAGCACGGGTTAATTTTTTTCTGGCACAAAGCCCATTTTGGACGAAGTTCGCGATCGGTTTTTGAGGAATGGTTTATTTTCATCCTCTTCTTCTGTGCCATTCACACAGATATGATATCTTGCAATACACAATAGCTGTGTCTTTTTACGTGATAATTTGCAATTATAGGTAATGGGTGTGTTAGTTTATTAAACAATAGCTCTGTTCCTTTACGTGCAAGAATCTTCAAGTTTTACAACTTTTTACTCGAAAAGCGTTCCTTTACTTCAGACACCATACAATTCATATAGAAGCAGATTACAACTTTTGCTACTTTTGCCGGTTTTACCATTTTCAAAAGTAAAGGAACAGACCAAATTTGTATAAATTTGTGCAAAGTCAATATCTTCTTATGGCTGGTTTATACTCATGCTCCGAAATCCTCTGGATTTCACGAAATCCTGAAACACACCCTGGTGTTTATAATAATTTTTTGTTGATTTCAAGCATATCACAATAATCAAGGTATATACATGTGCACAGCTGATCAAACAAATATTTTCAAAACAAGTTTTTGTAAATTGAATATGCCGTTAAAAATATACGACAATATAGAACTTTTCTGCTTTATTTCGAAAGTAAAAGTGTAATAAATGAGCAAATACAAAGTTATTTTATTGTTGAGACATCATAATTAGAATTTTTTGTGTTCAAGAAGCTGCCAAATGTTGCTACTTGCGTTCCCGTACTCCGAAATCTAGCAAGACTTGCACTTGTCTTTAAAAATTTCATTTTTGCGTTCCCGTATTTTTTTACAAATTTGTATGAAAAGCAATTTTTTGACAATTCGATATCTTTTCTAACATTAAGGTTCAAAAACACAATAAAAAATTAACATTGTAACAAAGTAATATAATTTTTTCACCTTGTTTACAAATTTTGATACTAAAATTTTTGTTGCACAATTCACCATCTACCTTTTTTATTGCAATACATGAAAAGTGTTGCTACTTTTGGTACTTTTTCAGGCAAAAACAGAGTTGTACATCATGTGTACTGTGATTTCGATGCTGATTTCGCTGAAATCACGAAATGAGATTATTTCATTTTTGTATGCAAAATCATGGTAAATTTTGCTTGATTTCGGGCGAAATAACGAAACGCCTTTGAAATCACGAAACCGTGCCGAATGGAAACCAATGCCAAGTTTACACTTGCGCTCCAAAATCCATTGGATTTAACGAAATCCTGAAATACACCCAGGTGTTTACACTTATTTTTTGTTGATTTCAAACATATGACAATGATCAAGGTAGATGCATATGCGCAGCTGATTGAACATGAATTTTCAAAACAAGTTGTTGTAAATTGAATTAAACATCAAAAATATTCGACAATAAAGAACTTTACAACTTTATTTAAAAAATTATCTATATATCAAATCAATTGTGTATAGTACCAAAAAAATAAAAAAATAAAATAAATAATGATTTTATAGTTGAGACATCATAATAATAAATTTTGATAGATAAAAGTTGTGCTCAGAACCTACAAAATATTAGTACATGCAGTAGTTGTCCCGTTTAGTGCTAAAAATGCGTTCCCGTATCAGAAATCTAGCAAGACTTGCACTTCTCTTTAAACAAAAATAGCGCCGAATAATACCCTCTTCTCCTGTTTTCTGCCATACAATTTTGGCCTATTAGAAACTAGCAGCAAGCATGTTCATATGTTCATTGGTATCTAATATTATAGCTGATACGTTGATTTTGACATGTTTGCTGGAGTTTTTGCAATTTCCGTCAATTCCCGTTTCCGTATTTTTAGGAAATTGTATGGGGGAGAAATTTTTTTACAATTAGATCTATTTTCTTAAATTACCATTAAAACGTACGGGAACACAATGAAAAATAGCATAGTAAGAAAGTTATTTAATATTTTTCACGTTGTTTACAAATTTTGATACTAAAATTTGTTGTTTCAGCAATTCGCACATCTACCTTGTTTATTGTGATACGTGAAAAGTGTTGCAACTTTTGGTACTTTTTTAGGCAAAAGCAAGGTTGTTTATCATGTGTACTGTGATTTCGATGTTGATTTCGCTGAAATCACGAAATGAGATGATTTCATTTTTGTATGCGAAATCATGATAAATTTTGCATGATTCCGCGCGAAATCACGAAACGCCTTCGAAATCACAAAAAGACGCCGAATGTAAACCAAACACAAGCATTAGCTCTGTTCATTTAGTCCCGGGCCACACTAGAGTAATTTCAATGAAATTTTGACATGAAACTTTGCCTTTTTTGAGAAAAACACATAATTTCATGAAACTAGTGTACACGGTTTCATTTGTCCTCAATTTTGCTTTGTTGCAATATTCGTATGAAACAAACAGACCGTTTTATTTTACATTTTCTTTTACTTTCATGTCAAAATTTCAGTGAAATTATTCTTAGTGTGGCCAGGGACTAACGAAATTAAGGGGATTCCGGCTGTCAATTCCTTTGCGTATACGTCAAACGAAAACTTATCTGCAAACCATTGAATTTCATTTGACGTTTAAGCAATGGAAAATGACAGTTGAAATTGAGTGGATTTCGTAAATGTAAACCTATAACAAGATATTTTGCATTGTACTGTAGAGTAAACGAACCTCTACTATTTTGTATTTATATCAATGATCTACCGGACACTTTGAGACATTGTCAGTCACATAAGCTTTATTCCAGAACTAAAAAGTTTTTACAATTTTTACGACTTTTACACATTTTACAGGAAAATCCGTTCCCGTACACAAAAAAGTTGTAAAATGTTCACTTCTCTTTAAACAAAAATGGCGCTGAATGACGCTCTCTTTAAAAACTTTTTACTCGACAAATTTGAGCGTGTAAAAAATAGTAACGTGGATGCCGGCGTCTGATTGGCTGGTACGCCGACTTTGACATTTGTTCCAGCTTTTTTGACGTTTTTTCCATTTTTGCGTTCCCGAACTTTTTGAAAAAACTTTTCTGTGACAACAATTTTTCTCTCTTTCCCTCTTTTACGAGTTTTACTATTAAAAAGTGCGGGAACAAAGCTATATTTATGCTGATGATGTACAACTGTATTTGTGATCGAACTCAAAGAATTTGCAAGCAACATCCCAGCAAAAAGTTTGCATCCGCGGATGCAGTTAAATCACTAGAACAATTGCCGCTGGAGTACATCTTTTCCTATGAATTCACCTATGAATTTTACAAGAGAGTGCGCAGCTAGGATGCACTCCATTTTTCTTCCACGGCACACAGCTAGGATGCACTCCATTTTCGATCAAAATCACAGCCTTTGATGTAGTTTTTTGGATTTAATTTAAATGCAGTCTAAAGATGTTATAAAATGCAAGCCATTGCAAATATCCCAAAATAAATAAAACACATTGCTTATCGTGTAAAACAAAAATATTAACTTTATTACATTAACACAAATTATAAAAACTCTCCATTAAATTTGATCGTAACTAATGCTTGGTTTACATTTACGAAATCCTCTCGATATCAACTGTCAATTCCATTGATTAAACGTCAAACGAAATCCAATAGATTTCAGATGAGTTTTCATTTGACGCATGGTACAATAATTCTTAGGTAGGCCACAGCTAACAGCTGATTACAATTTTTTTTTTTTTTTGTTATGGCTTAATCTGTCAAAACCGTGTTGACATGCAGAGTTGATATTTATTATTGATCAAAAAATTCAATTCTGTTTTGTTTTCATTTCAACATTTCGTTCTTCTTCTTCTTTGTATACTCATCCGTTATCATTCATCAAAACAATTTTGACGTTTTAAGCCATAGCGACAGGGTTGTATTTTTTGGCGATTCTCATACCTGGCCTACCTATGAATTATTGTACCATGATTTGACGTATACGCAAAGGAATTGACAGTTGAAATCGAGTGGATTTCGTAGTGTAAACCAAGCATAAGTTTACTTCCTCTACTCTGCTTTTTATGACATCGAAATTGATATGCTTCATCCACCAAATGGCTTTTCATTTTTCCTCCTACTTCAGTTCAGATTTCCAAAAAACTCGAACTCCACTTCAAAAATAATTTGCGTCTCGTGAATTACAGCAATGTTCATAACTTTAGTTTGTATTTCATTATTTTTTATAAAACAAATTCTTAAAATTTTAACCCTAACTTTCTTGTGTTCAGAAAAAAAGACTGTGACTGTAAGGATCAAGAAATTGGCTTGCTTGGCTAGGGATCTCTAAGCGAGTGCTTCCAAAATGAATCGAGCGCAGTGCATTTTCGTAACTCCATGTGGACTGCATCCAAACTTTTTTGCTGGGATGTAAATAAATGATGATCTGAATCACATCTCAATCTGGGCTGAAAACAACAAATTAAAAATAAATCCCTCTAAATCAAAATGTATTCACATTACAAGAAACAAACATCAAAATGATATCGATCACTTAAAAATCAGTGGATCTGTAATTGAGTATAGTTTACGGGATGCTACGGAATCTCTGGACTGTACACACCACCACCCCCATGGAAATTCGCATGTTACTTGCAAAATCATACCTCATCCCAGCTCTACTGTACGGCTATGAAGTCTTTTATAGTTGTGACTATACCGACCAATGCAAACTGAATGTCACGTTTAACAATATTGCAAGATATGTATTTAATAACAAGCGCAGAGATCGGATCTCTGAATTCGCGAATAAAATATTTAATATGTCGTTTGACAGGTATCTAAAATACAGGAGTCTCATATTTCTGCATAAAATTTTAAGCACGAAGGAACCATCATACTGTTACGAATGTAACTGATAGGTTTAAGTTAGTTTAGTTTAATTTCCGTTAATTTAAAAATTTGAATTGTAACGTAAAGTTTTTATTACGCAGTTACTTTATTTAAGCAAAACAATTATCATGTAGAATTATCTTCATTATTCTAGATGTTCTTTACCTTTCATTAATGTGCTTTTGTTTTGTTTTGCCATAATAATGTAATTATCGTTTAGTTCCTACTTCTTGTATTTCGTGTAGTTGTTTGTTGTTGTAATTACGTCATTACTGTGCTTGTCTACTTGTATGTATGTGAGTATGGTTGTTCGCTTAGTGCGAATGTGCGTCTGTGTGTTCGCTGCACAGATTCGAGAGGTTGCCATATGTTCTAGATATTTCTAGACCAAGGAGATTTTGGGTATAAATAGAGTTACGAATGGCAACATTGAGTTGAGTTGTGTTTTAAGCGTTGAACTGAACAGATCGGTTAAATAAGAGCTGCGTGCTAACTAGAGACTTGCTGTGTGCTTTGTAATTAAAGTCGGTTCTGAATAAGTGTAATAAAGTAAATAAAGCATTGTAGAAACGTAATCTAAAACGAACCCTGTTTTATTTGGTACAAATCGTACTGGGGAATAAAACAACGTCTACACGGAGATTAGTTAAACCTAATTCCGTAACAATTGGTGTCAGAAGTGGGATTACGATAATCCTACAATGAAGATGAGGTTCAAGGATCTACGAAAGGAAGATTTGAAGAAGGAGCTAAGTAAGTTGGAGTTGTGTTCTACTGGCAACAAGGCCGAACTACAAAAACGCTTGTTGGAAGAGTTCGAGCGCCGTGGAATGAACATCGACGAATATGAGTTTGATATTAGAGATGAAACTTCAGACGCGGTTCCGAGTTATACGGAGGTTGCAAAAGTTATTGCAGTAACGTTGGCGAAGGAATTTAATAAGAGAATGGAAGAGGAATCTATTGCAATAAATGAAAGCTTCAAATATCTGACGGAGGAATTCGACGAAAAATTGGAAGAATTAGAGGCGAAAATCAGCGAAAGACTCGATAATATTACGCAAGTTATTGGAAAGCGATTCGAGGTTATGGAAAACCATTTAAAGAAATTGGATAGGCAATTTCTGGCCCACGACGAGAAGATTGTGAATCTGGAAAAGAAAATATCTGAACTGGAAATCAAAGGAGGACCAGTGCGAGTTATTGATAACACTCTGAAAATGAAGCCTCCTGAATTCGACGGATCTACATCGTTTGATGTCTTCAAATTACAATTCGAGGCGGTGTCTTCGAGGAATTCGTGGAACGACAACGACAAGGCGGTACGACTACTTATGGCATTGAAGGGCGGTGCTGCTGACGTATTACAGAATATTCCCGCCGCTTCTAGAAACAACTATGGAGATATAATTGCAGCTCTCGAACTAAAGTACGGTGGCGGACATAAGCAAGAGACAATGGTGAAACCTCAGGCTTGCAATGTGCGGAAGCTGGAAGTTGAGGACAACAATCCTCAGACCGTTGTCGAACTAATGAAAGATGCACTATGCAGGTAATAGATAAAGTGAAACGAAGGGCTGGCAAAACGAGAAGGACTTGCTACAACTGTCGGAAAGCTGGACACATTGCACGAGAATGCAGATTGCAACGACCAAGGACCAGATCCGCCTCACCGCCTTTGAAAAGCGAAGACCAACTTGTGGCTAAGAATCCGAAAAATGAGACATCAGGTGAATCAAAAAAAGTAAATTCCGTCAATCACGAAGCGCCGCTGGCAGATGATGAAAACGATGGTCCCACAATCTCTATAGCCATAGTCCAGCAGGAGAATCACAACTTAACGGCTAAAGGCTTTATCAATGGTGTATTGCGTACCTTGACATTGGACACAGGTGCAGCAAAGTCCATTATTAGACCGGATTTAGTAAAAGGGAAGGTATTACCGTTAAATGGAGTCAAATTGAGTACGGCCACAGGCGAGACTACAACGGTTCATGGAAAGGCCTACCAAATGCTGAGCATGGGTAGAAAATCTGTAAATTTCGATTTTATAGTGGCCGATGTTGTGGACGAAGTTATACTTGGTGTAGACTTCATGATTGCCTTCGATATCAACCTGGACATAAAGCACCGTGTGATGACTTGGTCCAATGTGGAAATACCGATAAGTGTGGGCTACAACGAGGAAAGCAAACATCGCCCAAAGGCAGAATCCGGCGAGATCGCTGTCGATGTCCGTACGCTGAAGGTGGAAGCCGCCGACAATTGGCCCGTAGGAAAGCGGAAAAATCCAGCAACGAGGACGAGAAAGCGAAGATGTGCGTCGAGGAAAGGTCCATCGGAAAGCGGCCGTACAACAAGGAAGGACAAGTCCGATGACGACCAGGTGGCACTTAGGAGGGTGACCGAGAAAGAAGATATAACGTCACGATACCTGGAGAGAAAAGAGCGAAAGTCCAAAGCTAATGGCGTAGAGGGTACAACTAAATTGGTTGCTACAACTACGGAACGAGAACTGTGCCAGGTCATGAGGAACAGGCTTAAGCGGGAGGCAGTGTGTTACCAATGCCAATACCACAGAGAGGGAACTGTGCCTATTCGGGACGAACAGGCTTAAGCGGGAGGCAATGTTACGAATGTAACTGATAGTTTTAAGTTAGTTTAGTTTAATTTCCGTTAATTTAAAAATTTGAATTGTAACGTAAAGTTTTATTACGCAGTTACTTTATTTAAGCAACAACAACTACCATGTAGAACTCTCTTCATTATTCTAGATATTACTTTACCTTTCATTAATGTGCTTTTATTTTGTTTTGCCATAATCATGTAATTATCGTTTAGTTTCTACTTCTTGTATTTCGTGTATTTGTTTGTTGTTGTAATTACGTTATTACTGTGTTTGTCGTCCAATTGTATTCCCCCCATGTATGTATGTGAGTATGGTTGTTCGCTTAGTGCGAATGTGCGTCTGTGTGTTCGCTGCACAGATTCGAGGTGTTGCCATATGCTCTAGATATTTCTCGAACAGGGAGACTATGGGATATAAATACAGGGGAACTGGCAAGGACGCAGTAGTTGTGTTTTAAGCGTTGAACTGAACAGATCGGTAAAAGAGTAGCTGCGTGCTAACTAGAGATTTGCTGTGTGCTTAATAATTAAAGTCGGTTCTGAATAAGTGTAATAAAGTAAATAAAGCATTGTAGAAACGTAATCTAAAACGAACCCTGTTTTATTTGGTACAAATCGTATCGGAGAATAAAACAACGTCTACACGGACATTAGTTAAATCTAATTCCGTAACAATACTTAATGGAACGCATACAATTTGGACAATCGGAAAGAGACAAGAGAATTAAACAGTTAAAATATAAAAGCCCCAAATCTGAGAAGCATTTCTTCATACCAACTATCCGTCATTGGTTTTGTCTACCACCTTAAGGCCTGCGTACATAAACTGCCTCGCCTGGTTGCCTTGCTTTCCTACTTCATTTCTGACATAATAAAAATAAAAGACTAAAGAAGGCCGAGCAAATTTCGGACTGGGTGGCCCTTTTCTGTTTTATTCTTTTATCAGAAGCAAGCAAGGTAAGCAGGCAAGGCAGCTTATGTACGCAGGCCTTTATATACAGACTACACACAACAACCTGCAATTTAAACATACTTTACACAAATACCTCATTACAAATGATTTGCAAATGTAGTAGGTACCTAATTATTAATTTTTATATAATTTAAATGTTTGCTACTATAAATAATTATATTTTTACAGATATTTTACTTCAAGAAATATTCTTTGTACCACTAGCACTAATTCATAAGAATTTTATTCTGATTGTGCTATATTTTCTTTAATAAACAAACATCCAGTAACAATTCGTAAAATTTGTGTTCATTTACTCAATACAAATTTGTGCAAGTACCGTAACTTCTTGCGAACTACTAATGGGTACTTTACACGGTATGTTTTTTACATATGAGTTGTCACTTCTCCCATACATAATGTATATGCAAAGTGACAACTCATATGTAAAAAACATATCGTGTAAAGTACCCATAAGGTCTTTCACATTGCACTGTAGATTAAACGAACAACATCCAGTAAAAATTCGTACAAATTTTGAGAAAACGAACACACATTATGTCTGTCCGTGTAATCTATAATTTGTAATAATTATTAGAAAATGTTGCTGAATGTTTTATTTTTAATCGAATTTTGACAGTTGTACCAACTTTGTTCCAGAACTAAAAAGTTTTTACAATTTTTACGACTTTTTCACATTTTACCCAAAAAACCGTTCCCGTACACAAAACAAGTTGTAAAATGTTCACTTCTCTTTAAACAAAAATGGCGCTTTCTTTAAAAATGTTTTACACGACAAATTTTGGCGAGTAAAAAATAGTAACTGGTTGCCGGCGTCTGATTGGCTGATACGCCGACTTTGACATTTGTTTCATTTTTTTTGACAAATTTTCCATTTTTCTGTTCCCGGACAATTTCAAAAAACTTTTGTGTGAGAACAATTTTTTTACAGTTCTCTCTTTTACGAGTTTTACTATTAAAAAGTACGGGAACGAAGCTGAACGAACGAATTGACAAAACTTAGTTCCGGGTCACACTAAATAAAATAAAACGGTCTGTTTGTTTCATACGAATATTGCAAAAAAGGAAAATTGCAGAACACATGATACCGTGTATATTAGTTTCTGAAATTATGTGTTTTTCAAAAAAAAAATGCAGAGTTACATTGACATTTCTCTAGTCTGGCGCAGGATTTACTAATGGGCCAAATACTTGCGGTCCGTTGTGTGACGCGTTGCGCGTTAAAAACAACAACCACATGAAAAATGTGTAAGTGGTGCCAAGTTTGTTCTTGAAGTTTTCATGTGGTTGTTGTAACGCAACGCTCAACGCGCCGTGTGTGCAGCGGCCTTAAGGGAATTTTTTTCAGTAATAGGTGATTTACATATAACCGAATTTAATAAACCACTCGGTTTCAAATGTCAAATATAATCCAGAGGATTTATAACCAAGATTTATTTGACGTATAATCTTTGGAATTGGCATTTTAATATATACTTATAAAATCTTATCTGTATCTAATAAATTGTATAATTTCTATATACTATTTAGTCGATTAGGGTTAAAGCGCGTTATAGTACGGTTATACTAGAGTTGTTTGTCTGTTAACCCACTTCATGAGGATTTATTTGACGTGTGCATTATGGAATTGACATTTGACACCCAGTGGGTTTCTTAAATCTGCATCTGCTTAAATGCAAACGGGGTAATTAATCAATTATTACTGAGCAAATTTCTCTCAGTAAGTTTTAGCAATTTGTCAATTATACAACTGTCAAAACTCGAGTAATACTATGTTTACATTTACGAAATCCACTCGATTTCAACTGTCAATTCCATTGCTGAAACGTCAAATGAAATCCAATCGATTGACGTATGCACAAAGGAATTGACAGATGAAATCGAGTGGATTTCGTAAATGTAAACATAGTATTACTCGAGTTTTGACAGTTGTATAATTGACAAATTGCTAAAACTTACTGAGAGAAATTTGCTCAGTAATAATTGATTAATTAGCAAATAAAACCTGATAATGTGCTTAATCCGGCTAATGAAGTCATATCTAAATGGGCTATAAGTTAATTTTTTCGATAAATAATAAAAAACATTATACGATATTTGAGAAAAAATTAGTACAGTGCAAAATACTTTTTTGAATTGTGTTATTGTTGGGCTTTTTTGTTTACCCAAAACATACGATCGCCGGCACCAAAATTGTCACGCTTCGAGCTTGGTGAAACAATAATTTAGACATTTGGAAAGCAAGCAATAGGCTGATTATAGGTGTGTTCGTTTACTCAACAATTTGTACAAGTCCAGTAACTTCTTGTAATCGACTAAGCTCTTTTGCATTGTACTGTAGAGTGAACGAACAACATCCAGTAACAATTTGTACATATTTTGAGTAAACGAACACACATTATATTTCTACCTCGAGGATTTCACGTGCAAAATTTAAAAATTTCTTAACTATGTCAATTGATAAATTAATTCAAGCTCGAGGTCATGTTTTTGATTTGTATATTTATTTATTCATAATCAATATTTCGCAATTTTCATGAATTGCATCCTCAGGATAATATTTATATTTTCTTAGAACTACAGTAGCCTCACTACCATCGTCATCAGTTAAAAATATTGCACTGATGACGATGGTAGTGAGGCTACTGTAGTTCTAAGAAAATATAAATATTATCCTGAGGATGCAATTCATGAAAATTGCGAAATATTGATTATGAATAAATAAATATACAAATCAAAAACATGACCTCGAGCTTGAATTAATTTATCAATTGACATAGAAAATTGAAAGGTCGAAAAAACTCAAAATAAAACTTCACAAAATTTCTTAACGTTGGAATTCTTGTTTCATTTTTAATTACATTTTTTATATGTTTAAGGAAAAACTCATAAAGTGCAACACACACTTTTTTACTATTTGTATGTGATACGTTAAATAAATCCTCATAAAGAAGGTTAACCGTAAAAAAGTCTATAATATGAACAGCCTAAAAGTCAAGTTAATCTCATATTTAACAACAAGTTTAAAGTGGGATGTGATTAATATTGATTACTTTTGGGGATGGCAGAGAAGACTAGTTTCGTCCAACGCCACGTGGACTCATCAGTTCTCTTAAGTGTGTTCTACACGGTATGTTTTTTTACATATTTGTGCATACCAACTGTCACTTTTTACAAATCTGAATTTTGTACACATGGTGTGAACCATACAGAAATTTCAATGCATCAAAGTGTTATGTGCATACATATGTATATTTTTCGAATAGAACGCGCTCTATTCTCGTCTGTATAACCAAAGGTAAACAGCTGTTTTGTTTGTACGAGATATAAATAAAGAAAACAACAGAAAACGAATGGAAAATAAAATT
This sequence comes from Musca autumnalis, assembly GCF_047663935.1. Taxonomy (NCBI): domain Eukaryota; kingdom Metazoa; phylum Arthropoda; class Insecta; order Diptera; family Muscidae; genus Musca; species Musca autumnalis. Next base: position 182,538,623 of record NW_027411977.1, on the reverse strand, counting down.
TTGCCGTGCAGAAGGAATTACATATGGGTGAAAAAAGTTACAGTGAATATGTAAAAAACATACCGTGTAGAAACCCCATTAGTTCTTTGTATCAAAACAAAGAACCCTTCCCCAATTTTATGACGACTTGAGCTCAAGAATAAATGTGACTGATGGATTAGTTTAAATGCGAATTCAACCGAAACACCTACCTAAAATCTCTCGTTGCCAAATTAACTACTCTTTCTTTGTTTACCCAAAACAGATGATGAATTTACGCTTCGATGTGTGATACCGAAAAATATGCGAAGTCGTGAAGAAATAATTTGACGTTTAGAAAGCGAACAAAGCAACGAGCTGATTGAGTTTCGACCTTTACTTATTACCAGGGTTTGCTGAGTCGAGCTGGTTCTGGTTCGACTCTGGAGTCTATATTTTCTTAACTCCGACGGTAATTTACTATGTCACTCAAGAGGAACCATACCGATTAGTTGTGTCTTTAGGTTTCATTAGAAAGAACATTGTCATGGAAATTCGAATTTACTGGCAAAAGGTTTAATTGGACCAAAAAATTTCTCAACATGAATTGGTTAATATATGCCATGATAGCGTGCAATACACAATAGATGTGCCTTTTTACATGTGATCTGTTCCCGTACTTTATAATGTGGTAAAAGTCGTAAACGATTTTCATATAAATTTTGTGTACGGGAACGCAAAATGTGTAAAAGTGGTAAATATTTAAAAACTTTTTAGTTCTGGAACAGAGCTATGATAATAGTTGTTACGAAATGTTACTGAATGCCATGGTACAATAATACAGGTAGCATTATCATGCCAGCTGATGGTAACATAATTGGCCTGTTCCTTTACTTTTGAAAATGGTAAAACCGGCAAAAGTAGCAAAAGTTGTAAACTGCTACCATATGAATTGTATGGTGTCTGAAGTAAAGGAACGCTTTTCGAGTAAAGAGTGGTAAAACTTGAAGATTCTTGCACGTAATGGAACAGGGCTAATGTTTCAATTGCATTGAATTGATGTCAAATTTTGACATCTTATGTTGCCAACACTTGCCAATGCGGCTACCTGTGTATTTGTACCATGCTGAATGTTGCCTTTTTACTCGAGTTTTGACAGTTGTATAATTGACACATTGCTCAAACTGACTGAGAGAAATAATTGATTAATTACCCCGTTTGCATTTAAGCAGATGCAGATTTAAGAAGCCTACTGGGTTTCATATGTCAATTCCATAGCGCAGACGTCAAATAAATCCTCATAAAGAAGGTTAAAATGCATTTTACACTTGCTTGTTTTGGGAATATATTTGACAGATATTCCACGCAGTTGACAATTGAAATGACGCATGTTTTATGAAATGTGTTATACCCCGTTAGCACTTAACCGAATTGGGTTTCAAATGTCAATTCCATAGTGAAAACGTCAAATAAATCCTCATGAAGTGGGTTAACCCGGCAAAGAACTCTAGTGTATATGGTATACAGAAATTATAAAAGATTTATACTGAATTTATTAGATCCAGATAAGATTTTGTAAATATATATTAAAAATGCCAACTCCAAAGAGTATACGTCAAATAAAACCTGGTTATAAGTCCTCTGGATTATATTTGACATGTACGCTATGGGATTGACATTTTAAATCGAGTGGATTTCATAAGTCTAAACGTACTATAATTGCCTGTTCATATTATATATTTTGCCGAGTTAACCTCTTTATGAGGATTTATATGACGTATACGCAATGTAATTGACATTTGAAACCGACTGGTTTATTAAATTCGGTTATATGTAAACGTGCTATTAATCACCTATTAGACCGTGTTTTGACATTCAAACTGGAAAGAAAATTTTTCTTCTCAATTTCTTTTAAAATTTCCTTGTTGTTTAGACACGGAAATCATGTTTGTGTCAATTTTATAATTTTTCTTATTCTTCTTCACACTCATTTTCTCATTGCGTTCAAAAACAAAGCCAAGGCAAAATTGTAATGAAAAGTAAAAATGAATGTGTGTGATAAACAATTAATTATTAAAGGAACCCTTGAATAGCATTTTAATTTTGATATTTCCACTTATTTCGAATTGTTTTTTTTTTTTTTTTTTTTTTGGACTTTAAGCGACTCCCCAACAATCAGGGAACAATATGGCGATCCTTAGGATGCAAAACGCCAGGTTGAAACTCCACAAGAATCCAGTACGTCAGCGTATAAAAATTATTCGAGCGCTGCTTAAATAAACAGCCAAAAAAATACGGCAAACAAAGTTAACATTCAAAACATACAGATTGACATAACAAGACATTCACGAACACCTGGTTGAGAACAGGTATAGTGTATTAACGGAGTGTGGGCTAGATATAATCCGGCAGGAAGCACACAAAAGCATCCGGTAAAAATCCATAAAATCGATAGGGCACCGCCCGCAGTGACCAGCAATGTAACGTCGAAGGCTCCAGATCTGTTGAGAAATAGAACAAAAGGGCAATTTGGGGAAGGGGATCGGAGAGTATTCATTAGTTCAGTCTTATAGCATAGCATCTTAGGTTAAATATCACAGATAAAAATCACAGTATAGGTTGAGAGGGATCACAGGTGAATATTGGAAGAAACGATGAAGTCTGTAAGGAGTTTATAGAAGTGTGTGTTTTTAGAACGTAGAAGAGAAGCAAGTTCATGGTATTGGGAAAATAGTTCTAGGAATTGTGTACGTGCAGTAGAAAATTTAGGGCAATCAAAGATAATGTGCTGCGCACTTTCTTGGACATCACATACCTCACACAGATCAGTCTCGCAGGCTCCAATCCGGTGAAGGAAAACCTTGTCATAGGTTTGACCAATTATCAGCCTGTTAATCAGCTTCGTCGCGGAAGAGCTCAGCTCGATATCTTTGTACCACGGCTTATCAAAAACATTGTCCACAAATTGAGAGAAATGCCGTCCTTTAATCGTTGATAATTCGGTAAATTCATCATTCCAGTCATTAAGAACTCTGTCCTTAACTCTTTTTATTGCCTCACAAGGGGTAAGGCCAATGCAAACAGGAGCACCATCCTCAACAGCATGTTTGGCCAACCAATCTACCTCTTCATTGAAGGGAACGCCTCTATGACCAGGTGTCCATATTACATGGCACCTTAGTATGCAAGATTTTTGAAGTATATTGTGAAACTCTGCAACCAGAAAATTGTCAGATTTGTCAGAGCCCAGAGCCTTACAGGCCGCAAGGCTGTCTGTAAAAATGACACAATTTTCATAACGATCTTCGACGGCAATTTCTAATGCTTTTCGCATGGCGAAAAGTTCACCGAACATCGAAGAAGTTTTACTGCATATTTTGAAGAGGAATCTATGACCCCGACTCACGTTGAAAACCCCACAACCTGTGGCATTATCCTTCACCGAGGCATCTGTTGCAAAAATGATGAAGTTATTACTCTTATAGTAAGCCACTTCACTTCTATAAATGGCTTGGATACTTTCGCTAGACGCATCATTCTTACTAGTTTGAAGGACATTGAGGCGAATGGTTAAGTTTGTCTGGTAACAGTATCGATTGACTTTAATGTTCTGGAGAATGTCAGCAAATTCATAAAACACAGTGCTATAACTGGACTTGACTTTAGGGTTGTCCGATATGATGTCGTATAATCTTTCATTTTTAAGCATAATTTTTATAATCTCTTTAACAGTTAGGATTTTGGCTCTATATTTTGGAGGCAATTCACCAGCCAGTGCGTACACAGCATGCGTTGGCGCCGATTTGGGGACTCCCAAGGACTTACGCAGCATATCATTTTGTAGCCGTTCAATTTTTTTGTTGACGTAAACAGGTGAATGGGCCGTGGACGTTCTTCCATATTCAATCTTCGATCTCACAATACTTTTATACGTCTTCAATGACACATTGGGATGAAGGCCACCTTTGACAGACATAAGGCATCTCAGTAAGTTAGTCCTCCTTTTCACGGAGTCGTCAATGAAGGAGTAGTGGTCATACACCGACAGAGAATTAGACACAATCCTGCCCAAAAATTTCATCTTTTTGACCTGCTCAACCAGACTACCATTAATGGTCAAAGAGATTTGTTTAATGCTGTTTTTTGCAAAATAGATGGTCTTAGATTTTTCTGGGTTAAAAGAAAGATTCAACGTATCACATATTCTTTGGAAAGAGATTGTTTTCCTTTGAAGGTGTTCAACCGCCATATCAAAGTCTCTGTTGAAAACCATCAATAAAAAATCGTCAGCATATTGAAAAATCATTGTATTAGAATCTTCCAGGTCATGAAGTTTCGCAGTATACATATTAAACAAGATTGGTGACAGACAGCTACCCTGGGGAATCCCATTATTTACTTCAATTTCATTGTTGCCGAGTCTTAAGATCCTTTTGGAGAAAAAGTTAACGATCCAGTTCGTAATCCGTCCGTTTACGCCATATTTATTCATCAGCTTTGCCAGAATATCAATTTTAACGCAATTATAGGCATTGTTAATGTCCAGGGACAAAACCAACACTTTGTAATTATTCGCCTTAAGTAGCGCAACTCTATGTAAGAATTCATTTAGGCAACTAGAAGTGGACATGCCACTCCTATAGGCAAAGGAACGAATTGGTAACACCAGATTGTCATCTAAAAACTCCATCAACATATCCTTCAACATTAGGTTTATACATTTGATGAAGACCGGAATTAGGGAAATTGGCCTATAATTCCTGATTTGACTTAGATCCTTGTTGGGTTTGGGAATAGGAACAATACGAATGATTCTCCAGCTGTCTCGAATAGAATTTTCCAAAAATGCATCATACATGGCCGTTAGAATAGCTCTCTTGGAAATACCAGGAAGAGCATTGATCATTTCGTAAGTCACTTTGTCATGCCCAGCCGCTGAGCCTTTCTTCTTCTTGGCTAGAATCCGTTCAAGGTGATCCAGATCAAAGGTGATAACATCCTGATTCTCACCAACTTCAGACATCACCACATTTCCACTACCATCACCAGGCACTTCATCTTTCAGCAGTCTCAAATATTCCGCATCATTCTCACTGTTCCATGGTCTGTCCGCAGCCACATCTCGGTTCCGCACATTTTTGATAAATCTCCACGCCTCTCGGGTATTTGAATTTTTGTTCAGGTCGTCTATTTTTGCAAGAAAACTGTTGTTCTTTGCCTTGGCCACCATCTCCTTCCATTCTTCTACCTCCTTCCTGGCATCAGTAAGGTTAACATAATTAGGATATTTCCTCGCTTTCTTCACCGCTGCTAATTGTTTCCTATATTTGATTGAGAGTTCATTATTCCACCAGTACTTGGGTACCCTTTTTGGATCCAGTGTTGAGACAGCATCTTCGATTTCTCCTCCCAGCACCTCTTCAATAGCAGAGAAGTCTGGTTCCAGATTTACCTTCCCCAGGGAATTCATTAGTTTACGTTTATGCAGAAATTTCCTTTCCGAAATACACCTCTCCTTAATCACTAGGGAAATAGGTAAATGGTTACTGCCACCCCAATATCCTTCAAGCACGTCCCATTCAGTCCTTAAGCCGCCCGTTACAAATGTCACATCAGGTACAGAGCCTTGAGAGCCCCCATTCCTTCTAAAAGTTGCCTTGCCAGAATTGACACAACACAAACCCGCCTCAAGCATTTGAATCTCCAGTTCCTTTCCTTTTCTAGATGTCAGCCTGTCTCCCCAGCAAATGTTCCTAGCGTTGAAATCGCCACAGCAAATCACGTTTTCAAACTTCTCCAAAAAAGAGGCCAATTTTGTCACCTCGTCCCTAAACGTCTCATACGATGTAGACGGAGGGAAATAAACAGAGGCCACAACAAAGTTACGACGAAGATTCGAAGTCTTAATGATGATAATGTCATGCATAGTATCAAATTCAATAATGGAAAATTTAATATTTCTTTTCAAGCCAATGGCCACGCCGCCATAACCATCAGCTCTGAACTTCTGCACCAAATTAAAGTTGATTAGTTTGTTAGTATTATTGTTATTTTCTGAAAAAATTTCCGAGAGAATAACAATATCGTAGTTGTTTTTGTTAATATAGAATTCAATATAGTTTTTATTTTTTCTAAAAGATTGAATATTATATTGAAGTACCTTGAGACTCTCCATTGTCATAGTTAAAAGGGTTGTTTGTATTGCTGACGGTTACACCGCATTTCTGAATTCTTGTTTGAAAATGATTCATCGCCTCCTCTCCAGCCGAATGGTTATGTAATTTAAAAAAATCTTGCATGAACTTGAGAAGTTCAGTTGTCACCTTCTCAAGCTCCGACACTCTCACATCATCATTCATATAAACCGGGGCAGAAGGGGCCGGCTCCTCAAATGCCCTTTTCTCCATTTGCGCACCAGGCTTGTGTACGTAAGTCTTTTTTGGTTTTTTAACTATAGATTTATAGGTGAAAGGTGTCAAAATGCGGTTGACATCATCATTAATATTGTCTGCACCTGATTGGTTTAAAGCGCAACCATTTTTCTTGTTGTTCGATTGTAGTGGAGGAAAATTTTCATCATCCCATAGGACCTCGAACCGATTCTCTCTATTATACATGTTGATCACCTCTTTTTTGGTCATTTTCTTTCTTGTCATAATCTTGTTGGTTTCGATTTCAGCCGCCCATTTGGGGCATTTCTTCTTGTCTTTACAAGAATGATCATTTCCACCACACAATAAGCACTTATGGGCCACACACTTTCCATCGCAATCATCTTTACCACATTTTAAACATCTAGCACTGGACCTGCACCCCAATTTGGTATGACCAAGTCTTCCGCAGTTGAAGCACTGCCTCACTGCCGGAAAAAAAGTATCCACCACTAGGACGGTATGATTAAAAATGACCCACGAGGGGTGGTCGTCGCCATAGAATCCAATTTTAATTGTCTCCGTTGGTATTTTGCCCGAACCATCAGGACCTTCTTTCCTTTCAAATCTTCTTACAGACGAAACTTTCCTATCACACTTGATACCATTCAAAATTTCTTCTTCCGAGAAGCATACTGGCACATTCCTAATTACTCCAAAAGTTTCAACAAAATTTCGAGGCACAAAAGCCCTCAGTTTCTTTTCCTTTATATCATCATTCTTGAGAAAAGCATTCGCCGACAGACAGTCTTCGAAAGTGATCCTATACAGGGTTACACCGATCGCATCCACTCTTGAAATCTTTTCCAGCTCCTTCGCTTTGATGTCTTTAATTTTTTCCATAAAAAATAAACCGTTTTTAATACGTTTACTTTTTATCGTCTCTGTCTCGCTCACATCTACCAATACCATGAACTTACCTTTGTGTTCTTCAGTATAGAATACTGGGTCGTCATTTACTCTCCGCTTTTTGGCATCACTCACTGCATTTAATACTGATGCACCAGCATCAACACACACATCATCGCCATTATTGCCCATCAAATCGTCACGTACGCCATTTGCCTTTTTGGTAGTTCTCCTACACACACTCAAAAACCGCCTTCCGCCATTTTCACCAACACTATTACAATGAGGGGAAGACGCCATGGCGTCTCTAACCTCAAAATCTCCATCCATCTGCCCAGACACGCTTCCAGGCATCATCAAAGTGACCACAAAAAACAGTCACCAAATTCGAAACTCCAACAACGAGAATTATAATTCCACTTTCTTTGGCAAATAAAATACCATAAAGCAATCACCCTTCTTCACCAAAACAGCTACACAGCAAAAGCACGTCAAAAATCACAAAACAGCACAAAACAGCACTGCCGGTGTTGTAACACAAAACTTGTTAGATTTTTCCTCTCTTAATATCTGCACCACAATACACTTATTGTTTTTTAATTACGTCTTGTCGCTTCAAGTTCTCAACCAGGAATGGAATTGTTTTTGCTTAAAAAATAGTTTTTCCTCCAAATGGTTTTTTTTCAATTGTCTCCGCTGTTGTTTGTTTCTCGACAGAGAAAATAAAATGAAAGAAAATGCAAAAACTGCTCTGCAGCCAACTTCATGTTGTATACGAAGAAAAACGAAACAAAACAAAATTTGCCAGTACAGAGGTGTGTGTTAGAGCTGGCAAACCATCGATATTCCCAACATTAGATATTTTCGATATAATGTTTTAAAATATCGATTGCTATCGATATTATCGTTAAGTTGTCACCGCCATTAATTTGGAGATGAAAATGGCGGAAATGTCAATGATTTTCTTGAAATTATGCAAAAGAAGTTCACAGAAATCTAAAGGAGAATAAACAACTGCTTTTATTTTATAAAAAATGTAAAAAAAAAACACATTTTAGTTTACCGAAAAATGTGTACGTGTGACTACGGACTTACTTTCTTACACACACATAACCGAAAAGCAGCGAAATTTCTATTTATTTCAATGGATTTCTGGTTAGGGATTTTTATTCCGATAATATCGATAGGCAAAACTATCTATCGATATTGAATTTTTAAATAATAATCGATATTATCGATAGTGCCATCGATTTTTTGCCAGCTCTAGTGTGTGTACCCCCTCTTATTCCTTTCTACTCCCTCGCCCATAAACTCAATTTTCTTTCCCATCAACTTTCCCTGTATAAACAGGGACTTACTAAAAAAATTCCCTTAGTAAGTCCGGCGCCACACTAGAGCAATTTCAATGAAACTTTGAATTTTTTTTGGAAAAACACATAATTTCAGAAACTAGTATACACGGTTTCATGTGTTCTGCAATTTTGCTTTTTTGCAATATTCGTATGAAACAAACAGACCGTTTTATTTAACATTTTCTTTTCTTTCATGTCAAAATTACAGTGAAATTACTCTTAAGGTGAGAACACAAAGGATTTTTGTGGCTTATTTTTTCGGCCTCGCTTCAAAGCGTATAAGTGAAATTGTGCTGTTTTCAATAGGAAAGGCCACAACGAAGCGAGGCTTCAGGCCACAAAGTAGAAAATTGTTGAACTTTTGAATTCTTCGCCTGGCTTCATTTTTGACATTTCGTTTCGACATTCAATATCAAACACGTGTTCAATCTGCAAAATAGTGTGGCTGTCATTTTTATGTTCGGTACTAATTATTTACGAACAATTCAACTTAAAAAATTTAATTTTATTTGATATATTGAAATAATTATGTTTATAGCGCCCATGAATTTTACGCTTCGATGTGTGATACCAATAAATAAGCGGCCTAGTGAAGAAATAAGCTAAGAAGGAAAATTAAGCTAAGAGCTGACTGTGTTCTCACCTTTAGTGTGGCCCGGAACTAAGTTTTGTCTTTATACAACTGTAAAAATTCGAGTAAAATTAAAAAACTCAGTAACATTTTCTAATAATTATTATTAATTATAGAGCACACGGACAGACATAATATGTGTTCGTTTTCTCTAAATTTTTACGAATTTTTACTGGTTGTTGCTCGTTTACTCTACAGTGCAATGTGAAAGGCCTTAGTAGTTCGCAAGAAGTTACTGGACTTGTACAAATTTGTATTGGGTAAATGAACACAAATTTTACGAATTGTTACTGGATGTTCGTTTACTGTACTGTACAATGCAAAATATCTTATTATAGGTTTACATTTACGAAATCCACTCAATTTTAACTATCATTTTCCATTGCTTAAATGTCAAATGAAATTCAATGGTTTTCAGATGAGTTTTCGTTTGACGTATACGCAAAGGAATTGACAGTTGAAATCCCCTTAATTTCGTAAACGTAATATAAGCCGATTACAAGTGGTCTGTTCCTTTACTTTTGAAAATGGTAAAACCGGCAGAAGTAGTAAAAGTTGTAAACTGCTCCCATATGAATTGTATGTCGTCAGAAGTAAGGGAACACTTTACGAGAAAAATAAAGGAGCAGAACTAATGCTTGGCATACGAACACACCTAATGTTAATTTTTCATTGTGTTCTTGAACCGTAATGTTAGAAAAAAGAACGAATTGTCAATAAATTGCTTTTCAATACAAATTTGAAAAAAATACGGGAACGGAACAATGAAATTTTTAAAGAGGAGTGCAAGTCTTGCTACATTTCGGAGTACGGGAACGCATTTCTATTCTAGCATTAAAGGGGTAAAAACCTGCAAGTAGTAACATTTTGCAGGTTCTTGAACACAAAAAATTCTAATTATGATGTATCAACAATAAAATAACTTTTGGCCTGTTCCCGTACTTTATAAAGTGGTAAAAGTCGTAAAAGTCGTAAACGATTTTCATATAAATTTTGTGTACGGGAACGCAAAATGTGTAAAAGTGGTAAAAATTGTAAAAACTTTTTAGTTCTGGAACAGAGCTTTTGTATTTGCTCATTTGTTACACTTTTACGATAATTTTCGAATTAAAGCAGTAAAGTTCTATATTGTCGTATATTTTTAAAGGCATATTCAATTTACAAAAACTTGTTTTGAAAATTAATGTTTGATCAGCTGCGCATATGTATATAACTTAATTATTGTGATATGCTTGAAATTAACAAAAAATTAGTGTAAACACCAGGGTGTGTTTCAGGATTTCGTGAACTAGTATAAACCAGCCATAAGGAGATATTGACTTTGCACAAATTGTTTCATAAACTAATGCTTGGTTTACATTCGGCGTCGTTTCGTGATTTCGAATGCGTTTCGTGATTTGGGGCGGAATCAAGCAAAATTTATCATGACTTCGCATACAAAAATTAAATCATTTCATTTCGTGATTTCAGCGAAATCAAAATCGAAATCACAGTACTCATGATATACAACCCTGTTTTTGCCTAAAAAAGTACCAAAAGTTGCAACACTTTTCACGTAATACAATAAACAAGGTAGATGGTCAACTGCTGCACCGAAAAATTTTAGTATAAACATTTGTACATAATGTGAAAAAATATTAAATTACTGTGTTACAATGCAATTTTTTCATTGTATTCCCGTACTTTTTAATGGTAATGGTAGACAAAGAGCGAATTGTCAAAAATTGCTTTCCCATACAAATTTCTTAAAAAAATCGGGAAAGGAAAAATTACGGATATTGCAAAAACTCCATCAAAAATGCAAAAATCAGGGTATCAGCCATCGTATTCAGATGCCAATAAACATGCAGCTACTTTTTACTAGGCCCAATTTTTATAGCTGAAAACAGGAGAAGAGTGTGTTATTCAAAAAGAAGTGCAAGTCTTGCTAGATTTCGGAGTACTGGAACGTATTTCTAGCACTAAACGGGAAAACTACTGCATGTAGTATATTCTGCAGGTTCTGAACACAACTTTTATCTATCAAAATTTGTTATTATGATGTCTCAACGATAAAAATAATTTTTTAGTTTTTCATCTGTTTGTATTATACACAATTAATACGATACATAGATAATTTTACGATAATTTTCGAAATAAAGCAGTAAAATTGTATATTGTCGTTTATTTTTGATGACTAATTCAATTTACAACAACTTTTTTGAAAATACATGTGCGATCAGCTGCGCATATTCATCTACCTTGATTATTGTGATATGCTTGAAATCAAGAAAAAAGTAAGTGTAAACACCGGGGTGTGTTTCAGGATTTCGTGAAATCTAGTGGATTTTGGAGCGCAAGTGTAAACTTGGCATAATGCTCTGTTCCAGAACCTGCAAGTAGCTACTATTTTTTACTACGATAATATTTTTTCCTTTTGTGTTATCGAAGAAAATAGTAAAAATTAGTAGATTCTTGCAGATCTGGAACAGACCATAACACACCCATTACCTATTATTGCAAATTATCACGTAAAAAGACACAGCTATTGTGTATCGCAGGCTATCATGGTACAATTACTTAGGTAGAAACATCGGCGAATTGCTACAACAAAGCAACTTTTTTGTAATGTAAACTGTCAAAATTTTCGCCAAATGGTTTCTTGTTGTCTCTTTTTATCGCTTGTGTTTGTACAGTGAAGTGAACACATGCTATCTCTTACTTACCGAATCATATGGTTTTTTGTTTTGATTTTTCATAGCGAATTCCTAGTTTTTTGACGTTTTAGATTCAATCAGCTGGGCTGAGGCATCTACCTAAGTAATTGTACCATGTAGGCCATCATATCTGTGTGAATGGCACAGAAGAAGAGGATGAAAATAAACAATTCCTCAAAAACCGATCGCGAACTTCGTCCAAAATCGGCGTTGTGCCAGAAAAAAATTAACCCTTGCTAGAACGGGTAATGTAAGATCGCAAGTTATGTACCTTGAGATAGAGGCATCATCGGGCATATCTTCCACCAACTAACATTTGATATTACAGGAAGACCTGGCCGCAAAAATGGATTTTTTCTCGTCAGACGCGGCAAAACTGGGCAATTGCTCAAAAAAGGCTCTTGCAGATTGGTGCAAAGAAATTGTGAATAAAGAAGATCGCGGTGCTACAAACGACGTTTATAAGATCGTCACAGGCGACGAATCTTGAATCTATACTTAGGAGTCCGAAACAAAACAGGAATCGACCATGTGTGTCTTCGAAGATAAGCCAAATCCCAAGAAAAGTAGTTCGTGAGGGATGCACTTTCAAGAAAATTGTCGCCGGTTTCTTCGGCTGAACTAACTATGTGGCTACTATACGACTTGAGGAACGTGGGAGGTCAGTTCTGATTAGTACACCACAATTTGTTTGCCTGAAGTCTCCGGTGAAATTCGAAAAACGAACAAGAGAAGACGAGATATTATGCACCATGATCCAAAACGCACATCGATCCAAAACGTGTATTTGATGGGTCATAAGCGCCGTACAACACTGACTTGGTCCCTAATGCTTCTTTACATTCCCGCACATGAAGATAGGCCTATCTGTTCAACAATTTTCGTCGCCAGAACATACTTTTTAAGTGTTCAAATCAACGTTTTGAAGGTGTCTCAGTGGGTGTGGAAAAAGTGATTCAACAATTTCTTTGAGCGCATGTAAAAGTATAAATCTTGCAGGAGAATACTTTAATAAACAATAAAATCATTTTTTATGATATTTGCATTTTTATTATTAGGCTATATTCTTTAGAAATGTTGTCTTCTACAGAATAGAGGACGACATATGTTGTCTTCTATAGAATAGAGGACGACATATGCTGTCTTCTATAGAATAGAGGACGACATATTTTGTTTTCTATAGAATAGAGGACGACATATGTTGTCTTCTATAGAATAGAGGACAACGTATGTTGTCTTCTATAGAATAGAGGACAACGTATGTTGTCTTCTATAGAATAGAGGACAATGTATGTTGTCTTCTATAGAATAGTGGACAACGTATGTTGTCTTCTATAGAATAGAGGACAACGTATGTTGTCTTCTATAGAATAGAGGACAACGTATGTTGTCTTCTATAGAATAGAGGACAACGTATGTTGTCTTCTATAGAATAGAGGACAACGTATGTTGTCTTCTATAGAATAGAGGACAACGTATGTTGTCTTCTATAGAATAGAGGACAACGTATGTTGTCTTCTATAGAATAGAGGACAACGTATGTTGTCTTCTATAGAATAGAGGACAACGTATGTTGTCTTCTATAGAATAGAGGACAACGTATGTTGTCTTCTATAGAATAGTGGACAACGTATGTTGTCTTCTATAGAATAGAGGACAACGTATGTTGTCTACTATAGAATAGAGGACAACGTATGTTGTCTTCTATAGAATAGAGGACAACGTATGTTGTCTTCTATAGAATAGAGGACAATGTATGTTGTCTTCTATAGAATAGAGGACAATGTATGTTGTCTTCTATAGAATAGAGGACAATGTATGTTGTCTTCTATAGAATAGAGGACAACGTATGTTGTCTTCTATAGAATAGAGGACACCGTATGTTGTCTTCTATAGAATAGAGGACAACGTATGTTGTCTTCTATAGAATAGAGGACAACGTATGTTGTCTTCTATAGAATAGAGGACGACATATGTTGTCTTCTATAGAAAAGAGGACGACATATGTTGTCTTCTATAGAATAGAGGACGACAAATGTTGTCTTCTATAGAATGGAGGACGACATATGTTGCCTTCTATAGAATAGAGGACGACATATGTTGTCTTCTATAGAATAGAGGACGACATATGTTGTATTCTATAGAATAGAGGACGACATATGTTGTCTTCTATAGAATAGAGGACGACATATGTTGTCTTCTATAGAATAGAGGACGACATATGTTGTCTTCTATAGAATAGAGGACGACATATGTTGTCTTGTATAGAGGACGACATATGTTGTCTTCTATAGAATAGAGGACGACAAATGTTGTCTTCTATAGAATAGAGGACGACATATGTTGTCTACTATAGAATAGAGGACGACATATGTTGTCTTCTATAGAATAGAGGACGACATATGTTGTCTTCTATAGAATAGAGGACGACATATGTTGTCTTCTATAGAATAGAGGACGACATATGTTGTCTTCTATAGAATAGAGGACGACATATGTTGTCTTCTATAGAATGAGGACGACATATGTTGTCTTCTATAGAATAGAGGACGACATATGTTGTCTTCTATAGAATAGAGGACGACATATGTTGTCTTCTATAGAATAGAGGACGACATATGTTGTCTTCTATAGAATAGATGACGACATATGTTGTCTTCTATAGAATAGAGGACGACATATGTTGTCTTCTTTAGAATAGAGGACGACATATGTAGTCTTTTATAGAATAGAGGACGACATATGTAGTCTTCTATAGAATAGAGGACGACATATGTTGTCTTCTATAGAATAGAGGACGACATATGTTTTCTTCTATAGAAAAGAGGAGGACATATGTTGCCTTTTATAGAATAGAAGACGACAAATGTTGTCTTCTATAGAATAGAGGACGATATATGTTGCCTTCTATAGAATAGAGGACGACATGTGTTGTCTTCAATACAATAGAGGACGACGTATGTTGTCTTCTATAGAATGGAGGACGACATATGTTGTATTCTATAGAATAGAGGACGACATATGTTGTCTTCTATAGAATAGAGGACGACATATGTTTTCTTCTATAGAAAAGAGGAGGACATATGTTGCCTTTTATAGAATAGAAGACGACAAATGTTGTCTTCTATAGAATAGAGGACGATATATGTTGCCTTCTATAGAATAGAGGACGACATGTGTTGTCTTTTATAGAATAGAGGACGACATATGTTGTCATCTATAGAATAGAGGACGACAAAGGTGTTCTATAGAATAGATGAAGACATATGTTGTCTTCTATAGAATAGATGACGAAATACTTTGTCTTCTATAGAATAGATGACGACATATGTTGTCTTCTATAGAATAGAGGGCGACATATGTTTTCTTCTAAAGAATAGAGGGCGACATATGTTGTCTTCAATAGAATAGAAGACGACATATGTTTTCCTCTATAGAATATAGGACGGCATATGTTTTCTTCTATAGAATAGAGGTCGAAATATGTTGTCTTCTATTGAATAGAGAACGGCATATGTTGTCTTCTATAGAATAGAGGACGACAAATGTTGTCTTCTATAGAATAGAGGACGACATATGTTGTCTTCTATAGAATAGAGGACGACATATGTTGTCTTCTATAGAATAGAAGACGACATATGTTGACTGCTATAGAATACAGGACGACATATGTTGTCTTCTATAGAATAGAGGACGACATATGTTGTCTTCTATAGAATAGAGGACGACATATGTTGTCTTCTATAAAATAGAGGACGACATATGTTGTCTTCTATAGAATAGAGGCCGACATATGATGTCTTCTATAACGATACCTCCGGATTTCTTGTATTTTGAAAGTTGTGGCCTCAATATCCCTCCGAAATGGCTGAAATTTTATGTTAAGTCTTCCTTGGGGGTAAACAGCTTTCCACCTAAAATTTGTCGGTTTAGGTTCAGGCCTTCATATAGCCCCCATAGAACGATACCTCCCGATTTTCGGATTTTGAAGGTTGAAGCTGTTATACATGGTTTATTGACTTGTCTGAAAAGAATTTTTAACAGAAAATTGTACATACAAAATTTTTTTACCTATTATTGAAATATTTGGTATATAAGAAAATATTTTAAATGCACAAATTTTGCATATGCAAAAATTTATGCATTTTGCATAACTTTCCATATGTCATATGTTTCGATTGCAATTTAATCAGAAGCGAAAAATATGCCCAGTCCCAAAATTTGACATGAATCGGACCAAAAATAGGGGTTGCATAAAATTCCGCTGTCTAGTCATGTGACATACCGTCAGATAGAGGCATCCTTGGACATATATTCCACCTGCATACATTCGATATTGCATAACACCTGTCCGTAAAAAAGGTTTGATCTCGTTGGATCCTGCACAATTTAAGAATCGCTCAAAAATTCGAGTCGATTGTGTTGGCGGTGCGTCAAAAGACGTTTATAAGATCGTTACAGGTGACAAATCATGGATCTATGTATATGAGCTTGAAACAAAACAGCAATCGATAGACGAGTCAAATCCAACGAAAGTTGTTCATGAAATAAACACTTCGAAGCAAATGGTCGCCTGTTTCTTGCGCAAAACTGAACCTGTGGCGACTATAGGGCGTGTACAACGTAGCACTGTAAATTCTGAGTGGTACATTATAAATTTTTTGTCTGAAGTCTCCGATGAACTTTTCTATAGAAAATGTCATTTCCCATATCTTACATTCTTGGGAAGTATGGACTTCAGCATCACCAAATGTATCATTGCAATCAGGGTCCGCAATCGACTATATATATGTCAAAAAGAGACGCGATAAAACGTTAAACTAAACTTGTTTCATTATTGAAAGTTGTGAAACGCAAAAGTAAATATTTTTTAATAACAAATGTTTACTTTTGTGTTTCAAAAGAAGAAGAATAATAAAACAGATAAGAATACAAAGCAACTCGTTATGATGTTAGTAAGCGCCGTCATACTACAGAGACACTTGAAACGATGTTAAAAACGGCGTCAAGACATGACAGAATTTTGATAAAACACGGCAACTCTATCAGAAATTAAAAAATATATTTTTTAATAAAATTCGAATTTATTGGCTGTGTATATCAAAATAGGCTTTAGAAATGTATTCAGATTATCAAAATGATCATATTTAGTATGTGATCTCATATTTTATATTTTATGTCTCCAATATTCTCATGTGTTTGAAATTATCGCTGGATATATAGAATTTCGAAAACCGTCGTCATAAAACTAAAATGTCCGCAAAATTCTCCCTGCATTGAAATTTCGTCTTCAATATTGCCAGTGGACATATATATATATATATATATATATATATATATATATATATAGAAAGTGGTACAACTTGGGAAAAAACTACGAAAGCCAATCATGTAGAGAATTTTCACAGCTATAAGATTTTCTCTGGTCCCATTTCGAGGTGTAAGCTCCTTCCATTTAAATTTGGCTAAGGCACACCGTGGGATATTATGATATATGATATATTATGATATAATTTACCCCTTGCCTCACATTTTTCATCAAATATTCTTCAAATTTTGTACCTATTTATCAAAACCGGTTAACCGATTTTTAAAATTTTTGAAAACCGTAAACCGGTTTTTGAAAAGACAAAAAATTTCGGTTAACAGAAAACCGTTTTGTTTGGAAACCCGTTTTTTACACCCAAGTCGGGTTATATATGGACAGGAAATATCTACACCAAAAGTTATTGGCATCATTTGTCATTTCACGTACTTTGAGGGTTTTGTCATTCAACGTTTAGAGTTCTCTGCAGACAGGAAATCTCATCTACGCCTATATAACCATATTTAGAAGTTGTTGTTATTAACAAGTAAGAACGACATTAAGTTCGTCAGGGCCGAATTTTTATACCCTCCACAACGAAATGTATCGAAGTTAGTTTCCTATCGTTTATAAAAGTACATTCATAGCATTTCCGTGGAAGTGGAAGATCATTTAACTTTATACCAAAACGTATACCTATGTTGAAAATTTTTGTTCGAGAAGATATGTCACCATTGGGAAGCTCAAATGTCAAGTAACAGGTAGTTCGGTCAAAAAGTAATTTAAATTCTCGATATACCAAAAATCGAGAGGTGCATATACATTAGGCCGGGGCGATTTGTGTGGAAGGAAAAAACCTAAATGGGCCCTTCGCGTTTCTTATTCCTGGGATTGAACTGAGCAAAAAAGTCCACTGGACCATATGTCTACCGCGAAAATCGAGCCTCCCGATTTTGACTTTAAGTTTTTTATTGGCATTTTTTGGATATTTTGCCATATAACAGCCAAACCATTGAGACTTGCGACCCAACACAAAGGCCTAAACTGTAGCCAACACAATAATTAAGGACTCTCTAGTACATCGCGAAATCATTGGAATGCTCCTTCAGGCAGTTTTGGCCTTCATAAAGTGCACATTTGCCGGCAAATATCGATAAATGGTATTGTGCTACAAAAGTTGACCAAAAAATATTCAAGCATTCTGTTACAAAATTCTATCGTGTTGACGTCCATTAACAACGAAAATACTTTTGGTTCGGTTGGGTCACTTCGTTTTATTATTTTATAACGGTAATAGTAGTGGAAATCTGGGTTTCTTACATTTTCAAATTTAAACGCACATATCTTCTTTTTTCACAACGGATTTCTATTGATCCTTCTTCCTTTTTATGGGGTGAATTATATCTTTCGAACAAGTTATTATTTGTTCAAATCGGTTAATAAATGGCTAAATTACAGTGCTTGATTCATACCAATATAATTACTGTTAACAAATGGCTAAGTTATAGTGGTTTAAGTCTGAAAACCCCCACAAAAAAACTATAACTGAATTTCTCATAATTTTGAAAATAATTACACTGTGAACCAAAATTTTGGGGGGTGGAAAACTCCTTGCGCGACAAAATCGATTTGTTGTCACTGAGAGCCGTACCTTAAATTTTCTGGCCGACATTTTTGCAGAACATTTCGAAGCTGAAAAACGTCATCTTGTGGTACTTTTATAGCGGTTCTTAAAATAAAGGACGAAAAGGACATGGAATGAAGCGAGTTAGAAGGTCGAAATGTTCTACGAAAAAGATCCTCATTAGATCATCTTAAAAATAAGCTAGAATAACTGTGAACAAAGATATACATACCGCTAGTTTCTGACGGCTTATGGGGTATCCAGTGAAAAATTCATCACGCCATAACTCAAAAGTTCGACTCACGGCGGATCTGCCCTTTGGGGTTCTGAATATACTCATCAAGGGCTTTCGCCCTCAAAAGGCATTTTCCACCCCCCAGACCTCGAGCTCCATTTTGTTGCACAGTGTTATTGAACAAAACAAAAAACCTTATATTTTTGAAAAGTATGAGAAATTCAGTTATAGTTTTTTGTGGGGGTTTTCAGACTTAAACCACTATAACTTAGCCGTATGTTAACCGATTTAAACAAATAATAACTTGTTCTAAACATCCCTTTAAAATGAAGAAGGCTCACTAGAAATCCGTTGTGAAAAAAAGAAGATATATTCGATTAAATTTGAAAATGTAAGAAACCCAGATTTTCACTACTTTTACCGTTATAAAAAAATAAAACGAAGTGACCCAAACGAAATAAAGGTATTGTCGTTGTCCATGGATCCCAACACGATATAATGTTGCATAAGAACACTTAAATATTTTTCGGGTCAAATTTTGTAGCACAATTTCATTTATCGTCATTTTCCGAAACGTTTGCACATTCTTAAGGCCAAAACTGCCTGAAGGAGCGTTCCAATGCTTTTGCGATGTATTAGAGAGTTTTCAATTAGTGTCTTGGCTACAATGTTAGTCTTTATGTTGGATCGAAAATCTCAATGGTTTGGCTGTTATATGCCAAAATATTCAAAAAACGTCAATAAAAAACTTAAAGTCAAAATCGGGAGGCTCGATTTTCACGGTAGATATATGGTCCTGTGCACTTTTTTGCTCAGTTCAATCCCAGGAATAAGGAACGCGAAGGGCCATGAAGGTTTTCAAATCGCCCCGGCTTAAAATACACATATACAATCGAAGGGGGGTTTCCTTCATGAATTGTAATGCCTTCAGTTTTTGAAGTTTTGAATATCATGTCGACTAGTTTGTTGATATGATACATTGGCTGTGGCTTAGAATGCTGAGATCTCGACAACATTGTCTGTTTGTTGGAGAGGACTCAGGTTCAAACCTCAGCCGGGGCAGCCGGGCTCTGCTGTGAAGTTTTTTATTTATTATTGTCTTTTTAGGACGAAGGTCATTATTTATTAACATTTTTTAATTAATTAATTGGATTAATCGAGCTAACATGGCCTAAGGAGTTTTTAAACTTGGTGTCAATTTCTCTTTGCTTTCTGAACCATCATCAAATCAACGTTTATTCAATTTTTTATTGATTAAATTTACTAATTTGGATTTTTAATGATTTTAGGCGACATTGTTGTTTGAAATATGTTAAAATAAGCAAAGAAAATCAATATTAGTTTTCCATCTCCCGCGATTTCGCTCACCACTGGTTTATACCCAACACCACTACGTGGTGAGGGTATTACAGTTGAGTTTGGCCAGAAAGTTTGTAACACATCAAAATAATGGTCGTCGACCTATACTTATATATACCAAAATTAATGTCTCGACGAGCTGAGTCGATCTGGCAATGTGTGTCCATCCTGATTGATTTTGCTGGCAGTCGGATAATATTCAGGGATCGAAAAGGGTAAAACATGTAAACAAAAACATTGTTCCACAACATTTGCAATGATGCAAATTAGGTTGGAGTAGCTGGTCAAAAAAGAAGATATCGCAATAGTCGCCATTCCAACCCAATTTTTCATTTTTCAGATTTGAATTGTAATGACGAATATCACAGCTTTAGCTGAGGACCTTCCTAACACAAAGCCTGACGATGAAAGCAGAAAATATCACCTTTACAATGATGATCAAACAACAATGATGTCGCAGTAGTCTTCATACATCCCATTTTCCATTGTTTGATTTTAATTGTAATGCCGCATATCTCAGCTTTGTCTAACGTAGCCAGAGGACGGTCCTGGTTTTTTTATTACTTTGGTTCAGTGATGTTCTTGGCCACTTCGAACCTTAAATGCAAAAATATTGCTAATTCTGTCCGAAAATGTAGCAAAAATCGGAAGGTACCATTTTATGGGGGCTTTTATGGATCGATATACAGTGCCCGACATATCAATGCGAACTTTTTCAGAAAACTAAATATATTCTTTTTTGACTTAGAATATTTATTCCTTAGTCAAATAAACTGGCATATTTTTGAATAAATTTAATTGATCAATATGGGATTTTATTTGTTAGAAATAATTAAAAAATAATAATAAATAATTATATAAATTGTTACGATATTTGATGTACAGAGAAGAAATCCACCTCTAATTAGGATGGCAGATCCATGATAAGGTGGTGGAGTGGTATTTTTTTTTGGTTATAGCCCCAGTGTTGAGTAAAGTAAGCAAACATTTCGGAATGTTAGTTACAAATATGAACAAATAGTATGGTAACAAAACAAGAATGTCAAAACCAACCAATGTACGCGAAGTTTAAACATATGTCAAAGTATTTTGAATACACATTATCACCAAAAATTGAGCTTGTTGCGATCAGGGGAATCTACTCTCCAACTGGGTTTCGAATATTACACATCGCATACATGTAAAATTAATAGCGTTCGCATTCACTTTGTAGAATGCTCAACGCTATCTACGGTGTCTGTAGAAAAGTAAAACAATTCCCCAAAGGTCTTATTTGGCACACCTCTGAATTTCAGAATATGGTTCTTTATAAGCCGCATAAAACGATAAAATTTGACCCAAAAAATCTAAAAGCCGAGAGACGCTTGAAAATTTAATCTCCTTTTGTTTAACCATAACAAATCAGGACATCAACAACATGTGTGCCAAGAGATTGTTTTTTTCCTTGAGGCACTCCCTCACTTACATTCTTTTTATTGATTGCCAATTATAACCCTTATTTGTTTTAGGCTAGTAAAATTCAATAGCTAGTGAGGGGGGAGTGAAAAACCACATGTCCAAGATGGACACGTCTGTTTTTATGTTATCGGATTTATGATTTTGATGACTTTGATTTGTTCCTTTATTCAATACAATAAAAAACCTACAAATATAAGTTACGAGGAGTAAACAATATATGTTTTGGTTTTTGTCCATTTGTACCTATTAACTTAGTATTATTTAAAAAGGTCCTTGCTATAATCTTGTCTTTTGCCAAACAAATGGTGGGAAAGTTGATTGATTGTTTTATTGGCTGTTCACTTGTGTGTTTGTATCTTCTTTTTTAACCTTTCATGTTTTTCAACGAAAATTTTAAAAACATTTGTTAAGACAAAATAAGGGTGAGCAGATTTTATCTCTGTCGCAAATCAAATTTAATCTCTGTCGCAAACGAAGTTTTACTGAGTACGATATTGCAGAGTCATCTTGAAGTATATATTCAGAGATAAATTATACACCATGGGTTATATTACACCATGAGACACTTAATTACGTATCCTAATCGTAGAAAGTTAATTTTGAGTTTTTTTTTTAAAGAAAATTGATGTGATTGTGAATTATTTTTGAAAACAACAAATTCTTTAGAAAATGTTGCAATATTTCAAATTCAGCTGTAAAACATGCACTCAATTTTAATTCCTAATAGAAAAAAATATATTTGATTTTTTATCTTCGTATAATTAAGCAATATTCATTTTAAAATTACCTTTAATAACCGCTGACTTCCAACAACTTCAAATTTGTAATTCAATTCATTATCAATTTATTATGAAAATTGCTCTTAATTTCCCACCACATAATGGTTAAAACGTGGCAGCGGCATTTGGCAAATTAAAATAAACATTATTTTTGCAATAACCACAAACATTATTTTCGATCTCAAATATTAATGAGAGTTGTTTACAAAACAACTGGCTTTAATTATTTTAATGGCTAAAAGCCGTTACATAAAATCACAATTAATCAAATTAATAAATGGTGGCAGCCAACAATAATAACCCCTTCCTACACCTGATACCATTAATATTCCTACCACCACCTACCCTTTAGTTTTTTAAAGTACTCCTGCCGGTATCGTGTACAACATTTATTGTACGTGTTTGCGGAGCCAAAGATGTTTAAAAAACAGCAATAACAAAACAGGAATTTCTTAAACCCATTAGATATTCGAAATTAATTATTATTACGGCTATAAAATTGTAACATTTTAATAAACAAACAATAAAGGGGTTCATAGCAGATTTGCTGACGCCATTAAGGGTTGAGAATAATTGTTCTTTGGCGCCATTTACTTTAACTAGACAAGCTTTTTATACTTAAGTTAAACTGCTGCACTTTAATAGTGTTGGGGGAAAGCTTTATGAAAATAAATGATTAAGTGGGATCTGTGATAAAGACCTATATCAGACTTGCTAAAAATTGCGTATTTTGAGAACTTTAAACTAAAATTACGTTATCAGGACAAGCAATTATTTGTTATTACTAGATATCGGATTTTTGCATGTTTTTTATTTCTCATCCGATTGGACTCAAATTTTGGATCTAGGCGTTTCAAGGGTCAATTTTTCGATATTTGAGGTCATATCAAAAATATGCAAAAAATATGCAAAATATATGCAAAAAATATGCAAAAAATATGCCAAAAAATATGCAAAATATGCAAAAAATATGCAAAATATGCAAAAAATATGCAAAATATGCGAACAGTTTTTGGGCGAAAATCATCATAAAAGTCTTAAAATTTACAATTAAGGTTGGAAAAAATCATCAAAAAAACTTTAAAGTGTCCTAAATTAAGACTGTTTGCCATTTAACGTAGATTTTTCGCAGTTTATTATCTTACGACGGTGTGGTGTAGGGTATATTGTATTGTAATACTAGTTTTTGTTGTTAAACTATGCAAAAATGTAAAATTTGATAAAATATCAATCATTTCATGTAAATTCAATATTTTCTTTGTCTTAATTTGTAGCATTAGACTGATTTTAACTCAAAGGGAAGAAATCGATGTCGGATTTTTTAGGCGCCTAAACTGTTTACATACTTAGATTTAAGATTAAGATTGCCAATTGAGCACCATTGGAATAAGATAACACGTGCTACTGGAGCCTCGAAGTTATGAAAATCTGGTCTCCCTCGGCGACCCATATCTGTGGAACGGTTAAAGCTATTTGCCCGTATTATGCATTAAATTAAAGGTCATTCTGTTTATTTTATATTCAAGAACAAAATGCGTAAGTATTACTGAATTCGAGATAGAAAGCCAGTGTCCCGATTAACGTGACTACGTACGCCTTAGCGCGAAAATGGAGCCTATCTGGGTATAGCCGACTACTTGGAGAACGCATTGTGTTAATTGTTCGTCCTTTGTAATTAATTGTTTGTAATCTGTGGTGAGCTCGAATCGGAGTTAATGTGACTTTTTTTATGAATTTCGAACAGCTGTTCTTTTGTAAGTTTGGGTCGAATATTTCCGGAGAAGTTTCCATCTTCGCTTTGTTAAGATTTTAAGATTTTCGTGCACTGGCATGGAAAACTATTACCAGGTATTCCCAAAACAGTGCAGAAAGAACGGGTTGCTGTTCTGGTATCATCTGGTATGAGGGTAAAGAACAACTCCTGGGCGTTCCTGAAACTGACAGTAGCTCAGGGGAGAAACAAGACTTAGCAGTGTACGAATGCCTAGAATAATGGGGTCTTACCAGCTTGAGCAGATGTTAAGTCGAGAGCTTCTGTACCTGCGTACAGATTTATAAGGAGTATTGTTGAGAGGGATTTTTGACTGCAAGTTTGGCAGCACATCCGGACATCAAACAAACATATTCACGCGATTTCTATAAGAATAGTCTGAGATTGACAAATCCAAGTTCGATGTAGGCGAGAATGTTTTAAAACTACTTCCCAGCTGACTTCCCAAGAACAAGACGTCTTAGAAGCACTTTGTGTTTTCATCTTTCGAGCCCGGTTTAACGCGCCCAGAACGTTTCTTATTTTGTATCAAAGGACAACAACTGAGTGTTATAAATGAGAGTGTGGGTTATTGATTTTACAAAACCTATAATGAACAAGATAATGGTTATGTAGATATAATATTGGATGGATTGGGTAAACATAATCAATAGGTTGAAAAGGATTAGAGACAATAGATTGAGTTTAATACAACAAATAGTGAAAGCGAAATTCAGAAATATTTTTTAGGTCCAAAAAAAGACCTAAACCGCATTGAAGATTTATTGAAATACGAAACAAATATCAGATAAAGGAAATAACAAAATTATATATCATCTGTGCTATCTTAGTCCTGAACTTGTTGGCCTGATCTGATAGTTCAAACCACCGTAAAGAGCCAAATGCGACAAAAATCTTAGCAAAGCAAGCAGAAGAAGATGGAAAAAACCAAACTAATAGTACGGTTACACTAGAGTTTTTATGCCGGGTTAACCCTCTTCGAGAAGATTTATTTGACGTTTGCGCTATGGAATTGACATTTGGAATCCAAACACACTGGGTTAATCCGGCTACGTGTAAGCAAGGTATAACAAAAGAACAACTGCCGAAATTGCCAGAAAAGGTCTACCAGGCGTAATTACAGGGTATACTTACTTGTTGTTCAAGAGGTTAAGCATTAACTCCGAATTTCTTGAAAAGGATCCTGTAACTTGACCGCACATCAATTACCAGGAAGGGTAAAGGATGTTAAACAACTTGAAAGTTGTGAACGACATAGCAGAGCAAGGAGTCGAGTTCATCACCAATTAGTCATCTTTACCCAAAATCACATTATGTCAGTGATGGATTCTCTCAAATAAAACGCTGGTGGCCGTTTAATATTGCCACAATTTTTAATTTAAATGCAAGCGTTTTATTTGAGATATTTAATCATTAAAAATTTGTTTCTAGTTTTAAGTGCATTTGTAAATAAAACACTGTAACTTTTTTTTTAACTATTTTTTATTTTTAACTTTTCAGCATTTAATTTTTTTGACCACTGGGAACCTCATAACAAAATTATAGCCAATTTAGGCCGAAAATGTAGATAAAAACTTAAAAATACCTGAAATCGTGTTGTACCGTTATATAGGGGCTATACCAAAACCTTGACCTGAGACCAACATTTTTAGTGAGGAAGTTTCTGTACCATTGGGAACCCCAAATGCCAAGTTATAGCCAATTCGGCCTAAAAATTTAAACAGAATCCTTAAAATACTTTAAATCGGGTGGTACCGCTATATGGGGGCTCTAAGAAAAAATGGACCCATATTGGTTTTGGTTTCATATTCATGTATTGTCATCCAAGTCTGAAAAGTGTGCAAAGTTTTAGTACGATTGGTCAACTACAACTGTGTGGAAAATAAGTTACTAGATTTGAACTAAACAGACACCAAAGCAAGTTAAATAAAAGGTTGTAAAAAGGGTTTTTTCACAATAGACTCCATTTTCACCCTAAGGCGTTTTCGGGACATTGGCTTTATTATCTTTAATTCAGTACTACTTACGTACTTTGTTGTTCGGCAAGAAATATTAAGAATAGTACGGCATTTAATTTAATGCATAACACGGGCAAATACTTTTAACTGTTTCATAGATATGGTTAGCTGAAGTCGTCAAATAGCCAAAAATCAAGATTTTCATAATTACGAGGACCCAGTGGCATGTGTTAACATATTCCAATTGTGCTCAAACTTTAACAATCTTAAAATCTAACCACACACTTTAGGGGAGTGCCGCATAAAAAATCCGACATCGATGTTTTCCCTTTGAGTTACAACCAGACTAATGCATCAAATTAAGACAAAGAAAATATTGAATTTTAAATAAAATATTTGACAATTTAACAAATTTTATATTTTTTAATAGGTTAATAATAAAAAATTGGTATTACAATATACATATAACCATATTTTTATATCCACACTGTGGTAAGGGGTCTCAATAGCATAATAATCTGCTAAAAAAGCGACGTTAAACGGCCAACAATTTTAATTTAGGACACTTTGATGATTTTTCCCAACTTTAATTGTCAATTTTACGACTTTTATGGCGATTTTCGGCCAAAAAATGTTTGCATATTTTGCATATTTTTTGCATATTCTGCATATTGTTTGCAAATTTGCATATTTTTTGCATATTTTGTGAATATGCAAAATATGCAAATATGCAAAATAAATACAAAATATGACCCTGCAATTGAATTAAGATTTCTTTGAAACGAATTTTGGTCCAATCAGAATCTTCGTATCTTTATTATTAAAAAATATGCAAATATGCAAAATCCGATGTCTAGTTATTACTTACGAATTTTTCTGGGATATATTGTTTGACTAAATTCCACCATATCATTGCTATCGAAAGAATTAATTAAAATTCATTCTTCGCTGAGTTTGGAGCAAAAATTCTTTCGATTTCGAAGTATCGTTAATAATATTATTAGCAAATAATTTTGCTATACTGCACTGTGGTTTAGCTTATATGGGAGAGAGCGACAAAAATATTTCTAATCAAGATATCGATCTGAAAATTTTACAGTAAACTCGTAGTGATAATTTTCCCCAAAAATCGTCACGATTGGTTTACTTTTAGGTATAGACCCCCCATTTTTTGTCCAGATTTTGTCTATATTTCAAAGTGAATTCGATATAATTTGACATTTTGTGTTCTTTGGTGGTATTGAAAATCTTGCGTAGGTCCATGGTCGATAGAGGTCCATGTTTTAGTATATCCCCCATATAGACGTACTTCCCGTTTTTTATAATTTCACGATTTTGGCCATATTTTCCAACTGAATGTGCTGCAATTTGACATTTCGAGTTTATAATCTGTATCCAACATTCTTGCCAAAATCCATCAATATATGTCCACATTTTGGTATCGTCTTATATCATGTTAACTCCCGATATTTGGTATATTTAAGTATTTGGCCTAAATTTTTTACAAAAACGTTTGTAAAAATCAAGAAATTTTATGACTTTTATTCTTGACAAGGATTAACAAGTATCAACAATATGAGGTACTGAATAATGTTACTAGGAGGGTTAACATATGGACCAAAGGCGTACCAGAGTATATTAGATGTAAACAATGTCCTATATGATTAGGAAAGTTCCAAGATCGACTAAAATGTACCAGGATATATAAACAGTAAACAAGGGAACACAGGTGGTCTTGCTTGCCAGTTTAACGATTCTAAATTTGCGGCGGGCTTTCCACGGTTTTTACTTTCAACGGCAGATAATTCTTGAAGTGGCAAGCCTGATGTTTATCAATTTTTTTTGTTCTCTTGTTCTGTATACATATTTTTGAAATTCCTTTGCAGAGATAGTGTATACGATCTGACAACTTAGAGAAATCATATCCCGGAACATTCACCTGAAGGTTTGCTATAATTTATTCGAATACCGGTCGTCCCATGCTGGCATTGACAAAGTTTTTTGAACGCCATATTTCAAAAACATACAAATGTGAAAACACACATTCATACTGTAATCCCAAAAAAACATTATTTTTACAGTGTTTTATTTAACTTGGTTTGGTCCGTTTAGTTCAAATCTGGTAACTCATTTTCTACACAGTTGCATTTGACCAATCGAACTGAAACTTTGCACACTTTTTAGATTTGGATGACAATACATTAATATGGGCCCAATTTTTCCTACAGCCCCCATATAGCGGTACCACCCGATTTCAGGTATTTTGAGGATTTTATCTTCATTTTTGCCCAATTAGCCGTCATTTGGCATTTCCAATGATACAGACATTTCCCCACTAAAAATTGTGAACATAGGTCCAGGTTTTGGTATAGAGTCCTTGTAGCGGTACCATCCGATTTCAAGTATTATGAGGATTTTATCTTCATTTGGGGCCGAATTGGCTGTATCTTGGCATTTGGAGGTCCCAATGGTACAGAAATTTCTCCACCAAAAATTGTTGACATAGGTCCAGGTTTTGGTATAGTCCCCATATAGTGGTACCAACCGATTTCAAGTGTTTTAAGGATTTTATCTTCATTTTTAGCCAGAATTGGCTGTAACTTGGTATTTGGAGTCCCCAATGGTAAAGAAACTTCCCCACCAAAAATTATGGACATTAGTTCAGGTTTTGGTATAGTCTTTATATAACGGTACTACACGATTTCAGGCATTTTAAAGTTTTTATCTACATTTTCGGCCTAAATTGACTATAATTTTGTTCTCAGTGGTCAAAAAAAATTTATTTACTAAAGAGTTAAAAAAAATATAATTTAAAAAAAGTTAAGTTTAATTGTTTTGTTAAGAAATGCACTTAAAACTAGGAAATAATTTGTCGCTTAGCCTCAATAAATATATTCTTTCTCATGATGTAATCTCTCAAATAAAACGCTTGCATTTAAATTATAAATGGTGGCAGTACGGTTAGTATCAGTGTTTTGTAAAGCGTTATTTTTGTTTGACGAGATGTGGCTTTGTTTTTAAACGGCTTACTTAAGCCAAAGTAGCATCTGTTGGCCAATACAATTCTTCTTTTTATTTCAAAACTGATGTTATTTGTTGTGTTTACGCCGGTGCCGAGGTAGACGAAGTCTTTTACTACCTCAAAATTATAAGAGCCAACTTCAACAGTTGGACCGAGCTCTATGGACGCATTGCGCGTAGACACCATCAACTTGGTCTTCTCGCCGTTTACCGTCAGACCCACTTTAGAAGATTCTCCTTCGATCTTGATAAAGGTATCAGTTACTTCTTTTACTGATCGACCCATGATGTCTATATCATCAGCATAAGCAAGTAACATGTGACTATTGGTTTAGATTGTGATATTTCTTTTAGCGTTTGTCTCTCGTATAACCTTTTCCAGCTGGATGTTGAATAAATCACACGAAAGGCTGTCTCCTTGCCTGAAACCTCTTTTGGTACAAAACTCTTCGGATAGGTTCTTTCCTATTTTAAATGAGGATCAAGTGTCAATTGAAGTCATTTTACAAAGCCGTATGAGCTTTGCGGGTATACCAAATTCAGACATGACTTGGAATACTTTTGAACGTAGTGCGCTGTCGAAGGCTGCTTTATAATCGACAAAAAGGTGGTAGGTGTCGATCTGCATCTCATGGGTCTTTTTTAGGATTTGCCCCAGGGTAAATATATGATCAATGGTGGACTTTCCAGGTCTAAAGCCGGTTTTGAACAGCTAGGCCATCGGTTCCTGGTGCCTTATTATTCTTCAGCCGGTTAATTGCTGTCTTTACCTCATCTTGGCCGTATGGTATATATTCAATACCATATTCTGGGATTGGATCGTCTTCAGTACTATTGGATACCAACATTTTGGAAAAGTGTTCTTTCCATAACCTTAGCACAAATTACCGTGCTGGTCCCTTCAGGAGGATGTGCCTGTACCTAAGCCATTAGTTTGATGTTTCATTCTTTGGTAGAATTTACGGACTTCATTTTGACTCCTGTACATCTCAAATTTTTCGTGCGGAAAAGACGTTTCTCCTCTCTGCTTTTCACCTGATACCTCTCTTGTGCGCTACGTTGCAGCTGATTGTAGAATAGCCCTGTATGTCACATTTTTCTCTTCAGTAGCAGCACGACACTACTGGTCATACCATGGGTTCTTTGGTGGAGGTATCTGGAATCCATATATGAATTTTGCGGCTGTTTGCATGGAGTGGGCAATAATTTGCCATTGTGCTCATTTGTTATCAGGACGAGGAGTGCTTTTATTAAGCAATTGGACCCGTTGAGTGTAATATGCTGTGGCTATCTGTTGTGATTGCAGCTTACCGATGTCCAACTTCCGTGTTGTATCTGTTCGTGCTTTATTTGCAACGTTTAGACGGGTACAAACCTTTGCTGCAACAAGGTAGTGGTCCGAATCCATGCTTGCTCCTCGGAACGATCGTACATCCAACACGCTCGATGAATGTCTTCCATCTATCACAACATGATCAATTTGATTATTTGTTCTTTGATCTGGATACAGCCAGGTGCCCTTATGAATATCGAGATTCTTAAATCTGGTACTGCTAACTACCATGTTTTTTGCCCCTGCGAAGTCTATCAGCCTCATTCCATTGTTTGATGGTTCACTATGGAGACTGAATTTCCCGACTGCCAGGCCAAAGATATTCTCCTTTCCAATATTGGCATTAAAATCGCCTAGAATAATTTTGACGTCATGGACAGGACAACGGCCATATGTTTATTCTAAGCGCTCGTAGAATATATGTATCTTTGGTCTGTTCGTGCTTGTTTAAATTTCCAAAACAACACACATTGGGCCACAAAAGTTATCGGTACTTAAATATCACCCCGCAAAAACACACAATACATTTGTAATATCCCACAAAATAATAAATAATTTTGTTTGTCGCCAAAAAAAATGTATTAAGGTCTTTTTCTGGATTAAAATTACACTGTGATACAAAAGTGGACAAAATTTTTTTGCAGGATTTCTGATGCACAAATTCGGTTTTGTGGGAGTCCATAGAAGACGAAAATACCTTTGGTTTCTTTGGGTCACTTCGGGTTTTGATTTTATAACGGTAAATGTAGTAAAAATGGGCTTTCTTGGATTTTCAAATTTAAACGGACATTACTTCTTTTTTCCACAACCGATTTGCACACACTGTTTTTCATTATAAAGGGGAGAGTAATGCCTTTCGAACAAGCCATAGATTTTTAAAATCGGTTAACAAATGTCTAAGTAATAGTGGTTTAAGTGTGACAAAAACGCATTAAAAAGCAGTAAAATGTTTTTCCTTGTGCTTTAGGCTGCGTAAACGACACCTAACTGTACAATTATTTACTGTTAACAAGTAGGAAATTTAGTTGGCTTTCCAAAATGGGAAAAACCAACGAAATCGGTTGAAAAATGAATGCGTTATGGCATTTTTTGTGTTTCAACTTTTTGGTATTTTTCATATTTTCATATTTTGTGTTTCAACTTTTTGGTATTTTTCATATTTTCCTTTATAAAAGATGGGTATCTTAGCATGTATGATTTTAATTGTGATTATCCTGCTTAACAATTACGCACAAGGTATCAATGTTTTATAAAGGAAAATATGAAAAAACCCAAAAAGTTGAAACACAAAAAATACCATAACGCATTCATTTTTCAACGGATTTTGTTGGTTTTTCCCATTTTGGAAAGCCAACTAAATTTCCTACTTGCTAACTGTAAATAATTGTACTGTTAGGTGTCATTTACGCAGCCTAGAGCACAAGGAAAAACATTTTACTGTATTTTAATGCGTTTTTGTCACACTTAAACCACTATTAATTCGCCATTTGTTAACCAATTTTTAAAATCTATGGCTTTTTCGAAAGGCATTACTATCCCCTTTATAATGAAAAACAGTGTGTGCAAATCGGTTGTGGAAAAAAGAAGTAATGTCCGTTTAAAGTTGAAAATCCAAGAAAGCCCATTTTTCACTACATTTACCGTTATAAAATGAAAAACCGAAGTGACCCAAAGAAACCAAAGGTATTTTCGTCTTCTGTGGACTCCCACAAAACCGAATTTATGCATTAGAATCCCTGCAAATTTTCACTGTAGCACAGTGTTATTGTTAATTACCTTCAACCAAATTAGCGACATATGTGACTTTCACATTTTTCTTTCGCTTAGCTAAAAATATTCGTCTCAGATTCACGGGAACATATGCAGCTGAAGTTGTAAAATAAATGTCATATTCACATTTTTATTAATTGAAATCCCACAATTTTTTGCTAAGGTGTTGGAAAGAAACGCACAAAATCTTTTGCCAGACTTTGGATCATAAAATGAAAATCTTGTGTGGAGTGAAGAAGGTAATTAAATTCTCATTTAATATCACTTATTACATCCTTGGCTTCTGAGAATTTATGGAAAATGGTAGTACCAATGAAAACGTCCAACGAATGTAGAGAATTGGTATTACGAGGAACAAAGCTAAAGTACATTTTCCCATTCCTTTACCCAATGGTGGTTTTGTAATAAGCGTAAACAGGATACGTTAATTTTTAAACCCATTTCTGTTTTGAGACAATGAGCACAGTAAAGTAATCTAATGAACCATTAGCCCTGTGTATGTATGTGAATATGCTTGTTTTATACAACACAGGTGTATGATAAAATCAAATAAACACGTTGAACATTAAAATAATAATAATGATTGTAAAACATAAGTACGTACATATGTTTACATGGGATAACGCTTCAGCTTTATGTCTCATTTAATTTAATTTGAATTTATGCGAAATGATTATAACGTACATATGATATTATTATGTTTTTTTTTTTTTGTTAAATATTGGGGTTTTCGAAAACATTTCTAAAAAATATTTAGAATGAGTTATATCCTTGACCGACTGTAGCTTTAATTTGCATTAACAGTCTTTAACACCCGTTAAAGGTAGTGAGCTAACATGTGCCGCGCGTTCACACATAAGAAAGTTAAAAACTTGGGTTTGGGCGTCGGGATAGTAACCCTCCCCTAGAAAAAAGCAGCCTACTATGAAAAAACGAATGTACAGAAAAACAAACCCTCTAAATTTGACAACCCCGCAAACGTTTTAAGGACCATGATCTGCGAACCTTTACCTGGAATGTTGGCACTCTTTATAGATATGAGTTGTCTAAAATTTAAAATTGGAAGGCTTTGTGGATTGAAGTCCTAATTGAACGACTCAGTAAAATATTTTCAACAGATTACACTGTGCAACACGAAAATTATTAACCATATTCTGACACCGCAGTGTGATAGATTACCAAAAATGAGAAGACACGTGTCTCGATGTTTTTCCCTATCTCATCAACTTTCGCGGTTATAGGCCTCCAAAGGTTTGAGGCTTTGATGTATAAAGGCTCATTTAGTCAGGACTATATCTTCCAAACCGTAAGAAAATTTGAATTTATCTCGGAGGCAAAGTTGTAGCTCTTGTCTTAAAGAACAAAAATTGTGAACACATATAATCCATCAAGCTTCATCTTCACGGTCAAAATCGACATGTTCAAATTTCTTTTAAAAATTTTCTCAAGTTTTGTTATACAGCTTTCAAACCGATCAAAATTGGAGCAAACAACCAATTAGAAAAATGTACCTTAGATCTTATTAAACAACTTTCTAGAACATACGAACTCTGTAGAAACGGATCTTAATGGTCAAAATAGCAAAACAATTGCGATTTTTATCCTCTTTTCTAGGATTCCGCTCCATAGATATTAAACCGTTCAAAATTCAAGAAAACCATCAACCACAATAGCGTAGCAAAGGCATCAATAAACAACTTTCTGGTATATGCGAAATGTCTATGAACGGTTCTTAATGGTAAAAATAGCAAAAATCTTTTGAAAATATCCAATTTTTATAATTTTTTCTCGGACTCTGGTCCAAAGATACGCAACCGCCCAAAAATTAAGGATACCATCAACCACAAAAATGTACCTATGATTTAAATAAACAACTTTTTAGAACATATGAAGATTATAGGAATGATTCTTAGGGCTGAAATTCACGAACAATTAAATTTTTTTTAACATTCCCCCTGCTCAGGTTTGGAAATAACAAACTATTAAAAACTCAAGGAAATTTGAAACGTTTGTTATTTACAGACCTGTACAGGAAAGAATGATCTAAAATAATTTAATTTTGAACTTGAAGAATCGTTCCTAGAATCTTCAGTTGTTCTAGAAACTTGTTTGTTGAAATCTAAGGTACATTTTTGTAGTTGACGGTATCCTTAATTTTTGGGCGGTTGCGTATCTTTGGACCAGAGTCGGAGAAAAAAGTATAAAAATTGGATATTTTCAAAAGATTTTTGCTATTTTTACCATTAAGAACCGTTCATAGACATTTCGCATGTTCCAGAAAGTTGTTTATTGATGCCTTTGCTACGATATTGTGGTTGATGGTTTTCTTGAATTTTGAACGGTTTAATATCTATGGAGCGGAATCCTAGAAAAGAGGATAAAAATCGCAATTGTTTTGCTATTTTGACCATTAAGATCCGTTTCTACAGAGTTCGTATGTTCTAGAAAGTTGTTTACTAAGATCTAAGGTACATTTTTCTAATTGGTTGTTTGCTCCAATTTTGATCGGTTTGAAAGCTGTATAACAAAACTTGAGAAAATTTTTAAAAGAAATTTGAACATGTCGATTTTGACCGTGAAGATGAAGCTTGATGGATTATATGTGTTCACAATTTTTGTTCTTTAAGACAAGAGCTACTACTTTGCCTCCGAGATAAATTCAAATTTCCCAACGGTTTGGAAGTTATATTCCTGACTAAATGACCCTTTGTACATCAAAGCATCAAACCTTTGGAAGCCTATAACCGCGAAAGTTGATGAGATATGGAAAGACGGCGAGACACGTGTCTTCTCATTTTTGGTGTTCTATCACACTGTGGTGTCAGAATATGGTTAATAAAACATGACTCAAAAAATTACACACAGTGTTATTGAACATTTGGTAATTTCCATTGAAATGTCTACTTTATCGCAACAAATGCTCATGCAAAGTTTATTATTATATCTCTGTCAACTCTTCCACAATTACTATATGCTTAGAATTTAATTTACACACCGAAAGTCAGCCGTAAAAATTCTTTACTTTTAATTTTTGTTTTTAATTATGCTTGCAACAGCATATAAGACGGATATTATTAATTTATGGAATACAAAAGGGACAAAAAGATAAAAAAAAAAAACTCAAAAAATAATAAACATTTATTCTTATACTCTTTGTACGTGTCTGGTTCATGGGGATGGAAAGCAAAAATTAAAAGGTTACTTTTTTCTTTATTTCACGCACATTTTTCTCTAATAAAGATAACAAGAAATTATAAACGCTTTATACAACAAAAATATTATGTTTTATATAAAAGGGTTTATTATTGTCATAGAAAATTTGATAAGGTTTGGCGCGTCATTTTGCTTAAAATTTTATTTTATTACGCGAAAAATTATGATCTACACAGCACACGAATAACGAAATTTTCCTTCGTAATTCTATTAAAGCTGTAAAATTTTACAAAATATTTAACCCTTTGTACATATATCTATTTTTTTAGTTTAAATTAGGGGTTTTTCTTATTGTCATTCTCGGTATGCAATTTTTCTGGGTGGCGTTTTTGTTTATTTCAGGGTGTTTTTGTATATTTGCGGACTTGCATGGATTCTTCCAAATATTTGCCTTGCGTATACGTTCTTCAATAAGAAGGATATGACTAAAGCTAGTAATCCACACATATGCATTGTTCCCGTACTTTTTTAATCGTAAAGTTAGTAAAAGAGTAAACTGTCCAAATTTTCTTTACCACAGAAAATTTTTGCAAAATGTACGGGAACGGAAAAGTGGCAAAATTTGTAAACAATCTGACCGACACATCAATATTAACGCATCAACCAATCAGTAGTGGGATTCTGTAACTCATTTTTGCTGTTATCGATAACACTGTGATACAAAAGTGGACAAAATTTTTTTGCAGGATTTCTGATGCACAAATTCGGTTTTGTGGGAGTCCATAGAAGATAAAAATACCTTTGGTTTCTTTGGGTCACTTCGGTTTTTCATTTTATAACGATAAATGTAGTGAAAAATGGGCTTTCTTGGATTTTCAACTTTAAACGGACATTACTTCTTTTTTCCACAACCGATTTGCACACACACTTTTTCATTATAAAGGGGAGAGTAATGCCTTTCGAACAAGCCATAGATTATTAAAATCGGTTAACAAATGGCTAAGTAATAGTGGTTTAAGTGTGACAAAAACGCATTAAAAAACAGTAAAGTGTTTTTCCTTGTGCTCTAGGCTGTGTAAACGACACCTAACAGTACAATTATTTACTGTTATCAAGTAGGAAATTTAGTTGGCTTTCCAAAATGGGAAAAACCAACGAAATCGGTTGAAAAATGAATGCGTTATGGCATTTTTTGTGTTTCAACTTTTTGGTTTTTTTCATATTTTCCTTTATAAAAGATGGGTATCTTGCATGCATGATTCTAATTGTGATTATCCTCCTTATCAATTACGCACAAGGTATCAATGTTTTATAAAGGAAAATATGAAAAAAACCAAAAAGTTGAAACACAAAAAATGCCATAACGCATTTATTTTTCAACGGATTTCGTTGGTTTTCCCCATTTTGGAAAGCCAACTAAATTTCCTACTTGTTAACAGTAAATAATTGTACTGTTAGGTGTCGTTTACGCCGCCTAGAGCGTAAGGAAAAACATTTTGCTGTTTTTTAATGCGTTTTTGTCACACTTAAACCACTATTACTTAGCCATTTGGTAACCGATTTTAATAATCTATGGCTTGTTCGAAAGGCATTACTCTCCCCTTTATAATGAAAAAGTGTGTGTGCAAATCGGTTGTGGAAAAAAGATGTAATGTCCGTTTAAAGTTGAAAATCCAAGAAAGCCCATTTTTCACTACATTTATCGTTATAAAATGAAAAACCGAAGTGACCCAAAGAAACCAAAGGTATTTTCGTATTCTGTGGACTCCCACAAAACCGAATTTATGCATTAGAACCCCTGCAAATTTTCACTGTAGCACAGTGTAATTGTCGGTAAAATTAAAATGCTTATAATTTCGATAATTAACGAAATTTTTCGGTAAGTTAACGATGAATAAAAAGTAGTCGCTAGCCTCTACCGACACAAATAAAAAATGTGTAAAAGTTGTAAGAATTGTAAAAACTTTTTATTTCTGGAACGCAACTTTTGTTTAAAGAGAAGTGCAAGTTTTGCTACTTTTTGGAATAATGGGAAAATGGTACTAAATAGAAATATTTTGCAGGTTCTGAAACACAACTACACAGTAAGTTCGGCCTGAATGTTTAACAGCCACTATAATGAAACAAACTTTAATTTTTTTAATATATATTCCACATCCATGATACGATAAAGATAGTGGCAAAGCGATGTATCAAATAACAGTGAACTCTGTGGCAATACTGTCAGTCTTCACAATACCTTAGCTTCAAAGTAAGACTAAATCGCTCAAACGCCTTAATTGAATAATATCCAAATTAAGCAGAATCTATAATGAAAAATTTTGAGAGAATATTTTATACTCTCTGGGAAAAGAAAATATCAATATGCAATCGTTTTGATTGAAAAATCTTGCAAACGGGAATAATACCAAACCGTGTAATACTGCAGGACCTAGATAAGGTTAAAAAAAAAAA
This sequence comes from Musca autumnalis, assembly GCF_047663935.1. Classification (NCBI taxonomy): domain Eukaryota; kingdom Metazoa; phylum Arthropoda; class Insecta; order Diptera; family Muscidae; genus Musca; species Musca autumnalis. Next base: position 182,500,486 of record NW_027411977.1, on the reverse strand, counting down.
AAAACAAAAAACGCACGATAACTCTCGAACGGATGAACCGATTCTGTTCAAACTTAGTTTTAGTTCGAAGATGGGTCACATCGGTCAACTCCTTTATGTACTTCCCCCACAAAAGTTCAAAAATTGTCTCTAAAATGTTGTACACGATAAGACAGTAATCGATTTGGTCCAAACTTTGCTCATCGTAATATTTTTACAAGACATATATCATGTTCGAATATAGATTACATCAATCCACTCCTTCGGGTATCTCCCACCCAAAATTTCGGAAAAGTGCGGTTTAAGACTTTAAAAATCGTTTTGATTTATTATTTTTGCAACAACTTCTATTCGTTTCCCCCATTACGACTGAACACGTCTTTTAGGTGCAAGTCCATATTTCCTGAGATAATGGCCTGATAGTTAAAACCCGCTATGGTACCATATGTAGTGGCTGGAGCGTGTGATACTTTCGAACGGATCGACCGATTAGGTCCAAAATTTGTCCTTCGTAATATTTTGTTGAAACTTAGTTTAAGTCCGAAGATGGCCACAATGGGTCAACACCTTCCGGCACCTCCCCCAAAAATTAACAAGTAAGAAAGGCGTTAAGTTCGGCCAGGCCGACCTTTTTATACCCTCCACCACGAACTGTATTGAAGTGAATATGAACAATTATTTTAATTTCGTTCATGAAATTACTCAAGTCTTCTTTTTATTGCAGGAGTAGTACATACATCCCAACTGATTATATTCCCTTCAAAACAGCTCATATGGGTCGTAATCATTTTTTCCAAAACATTGTGCAATATTTACAATTTTCCGAATTAAGGGAAATACATAAAATTAGTCAATACTGGCTAGACCAAATCCTGAATATTCTGGATTTGGATAGTAAACAAACATCGGGAGCACCGTTCTTTGGAGGCTGTAAACAACGTTGGCCTGTACCGATAAATTTCTGGGGGAAAGTTTTGTAACTCCACCGAAGACTAAATACTAAATTTCAGTTATTCCGGTTGAATAATGTAGCTAAAATATGAAACAATACCGGAAAATTTCATGTGGAAAGTTTTAGACCACCAACGGAGACTAAATATTAAATTTCAGCCGTTTCGATGGGATATTGATGGCACAATCTTCAAAATACCGAAAATCGGGATGTACCGATGGGGGTATATCAAAATGTTGACCTATACCGATAGATTTCTGAGGGAAAGTTTTGTTGCTTCGAAAAAGACTAAATCCCAAATTTCAGCCACTTCGGTGTGATAATGTGGCATAAACCTTCGAATTACCGAAATCAGGATGTACCGTTCTATGGGGGGTATATTAAAATGTGGAATTTCTGTGGAAATGTTTTGTAGCCCAAAGGAGGACTAAATAACAAATTTCAGCCATTTTGGTAGAATAATATAGCTAAAACTATCAAAAGGGGACTTTGCCAAAACGTGGACCTATATAAACATTTTTTGGTAGAAATGTTTCTTAGCCTCTGGAAACACAAAAGGTTCCGCACAAATCACTTTAATCTTTTTTTAGATATGAAATGAAAAAAAATTCTCAAAAAAATATTTCCTGTTGCACAAATGAATGACCTTTGCCTATTAATTACTAAAAAAACTTTTATTCCATTAAAATATTCATAAAAATTCCCGCACAAACCACTTTTAATTTTCATGATATAGGAAATAAAGTTATATACAGGGACGTAGCCAGGATTTCATTTCGGGGGGGCCCACCTGACCAAAATTTTGAAAGTTCATGTTAGCGAAAATTCCTTATTTAGCAATGATGTAAACCTAATTTTATACTTATATTACTGATGAAATAAATTTCATTAATATTTCTTAATTAAAATGACGTAATACTTCTTGGACAATTTCTCCTCGTTTTCAGAACTTTTTTGACAATATATCAGAGTTAATATATGTTCAAAACAATTGATATATTAATAACACTGCTCAACAAAATTGAAAAAGTTGAATGTTTCAGACGAAGTTGCAGTTGTTTCTAGATGAAATCGGCGAGTTATTTTCAAATCCGGTCCCGGGTTTTCTCCATCAGCTCTTGTTTTTGAGATATAGCTCAAAATTGGTTTTTACGAGTTTTACCCAGACTTTCGTTATTTTCCGATACAAACAAATATTTTTTGTGGGTTTTTCGACATATATATATTAAGGAGATGTTGTACGCTCGATACAAATCGTTTTTGAAATAACTATGGTGAGTATATATCAAAAAATATGAAAATATACGACGGACCTTGTAAAAATTGCATATTTTGAGTACTTTAAGGTGTAATTACGTCATCAGGGGAAGTCATAGGATCTTCATATGGTACTCCGGATATGCTTATGGTGTTTACTATATAACCCAGTATTCAAATGTATAATATAAAGTTCATAGCGCCCATGATTCCGCGATTTGAAAATATCTCGCCGATTTCATCTAGAAACAACCGCAACTTCGGTTGAAACAAAAGTCGTGTTGACCAGTGTAATCACATATACTTTTGGGTGTATCATTCATCAAATAACTCACAACTACAGTGAATGTTATATAATTCAGTGATATCACTTCGTAATAAAGAGTATACAATCGGAAAACCTTAGAATTATCTTAACACTTAATTTTGTTGTTTACATGGAATGTTGAGGACCTTTCCTTTGTTTACTACATCACAAAAGTTCAAAACCACGACTTCATATTTCCTCTCCAATTTTATTAAGTAATTTAGGGAAGGAGAATGGGATTAGTAGAGAATTAATTTATGCAGATTTATGTCGCCCAATCGTGCATCTGCCAATAAGACCTGTGTAAGATTAAGACCTCAGTAGTCATTAATTAAAAATATGAAATTAATAAATAAAAAGACCTCTCTGGAAACGCTTTGCTTTTTTGCAATATCACTGTGCAACATTTTTAAGGTGATCTTGTGCAAACAATCCGAGCTGAGGATTTTTTGAAAGTACAGACCCAAACGACAAGAAACCCTAGTTGGGTTTTGTTGTGTCAGATCCAGCTTGGATTTTATGGCCCCATCTAAACATGGTTAAATATTGAGTTTTTAAAGAAATTCGGGGCTATATCTCTGAAACCGAATCTTCTTCTGACCTCTGAAGATAAGGACAAGAGTAAAATATTTAGAGAAATAATGAATTTTTATACATTTCGTGCGATATCTTCAAAACCGTTATTTTTTTTTCTGAATATTTTATTTTGGAAAAATATTTTCTGGAATGTAATACACAACTCTTCAGAACATGTCATTGCTGTAAAATGCCTCTATGCCGTTTTTTTTCAGTACATTTTTCAACGACGATTTAATAAAAATGTCATTAATGTAGTGAAATCCGAAATGCGAGAATAAACTGTTGGTGTGAACTGTGTTTGAAATACGTGTTGTAAAAGATATGATGCAAAATACCGCTGAAACAACATGAAGTAAGCATTTTAGAGTTTCAGAATGTTCTATAATATTGTTGAGAACTTTATTTGGATGATTTTGCGAAAGGTTACTTGGTTCAACTTCCAATAGTTTAGCCGACACTGACCAGAATTTCAGCAATTATGTAAAATTTTCTATATTTTATAGTTTTTTTTTTCAAAAGATAAGTTCTACTAGTTTAGGGCCACAATATTACTAAAAACAGCAAGGCACCAATCCTATTCGTTTCTGAGATAAAGGCCTGATAAATGCAAAAAAGTGTAGATTTAGCCCGGTTTAGATGAAGCCATAAAATCCGAACTGGATATGACAGGATAAAACTCTACTAGGGCTTTTGTTGTCTAAATATGTACTTTCAAAAAATGCATACTAGGGGCCCCTATTACTACAATACAAATTTTTGTCAGGGAGAAGTCCATACTTCCAGAGAAAATGGCTCGAAAACTGTAAGGAACACCTACGGCCATCATGTGTAATGGCTGGTGCTTTGCTCCAAACACTGTTTATAGCAATATTTCTGCGAGCCTTATACAAAGTTCGTAGATGGTGATTTTCGGTCTACTCAAGTATTCCCCCCCCCCCCCCCCAAAATTCAAGAATTTTAGCTACAGTGGTATGTGCGATTTTTCTTGAACGGAGCAACAGATTTGCCCCAAACTTTGGTTTTGTCCAGACTTAGTTTTAGCTCGAAAATGGGTACATCCCTACAAACCTTCAAAATAGTTGTTTAATGTAGTTTAAGGTCGGTATTCCTTGTGTTTAGAGTGGTATTATGTTTTTGGTGGGCAAGTCCATATTTCCTAAAAAAAACTGAAAATTATACTGTGACGCACTGAAATGACTGTTGGGCGCAATATCTTTAAAAAGGAATGACTCTCAAAATAAGGTCTACTTCCAAAATTAACCATGTCGGTCCGGTCCATTTCTTCAGGTACCTCCTTCGTAACATGATAAAACGATAAAATCAATATTTTGTTGGTGAGTTCATACGTCCGAAAATGGCTACACAATTCTGAAAATCTCCTAGTATATAGCTTTGGGTTAAAGGATTTTGGTTGTGTAGCCGATATTCGATCTGTCCATAGATTAAAGTTCCAGTTCACACAGGCTCAGGGTATATTCCTATCCGCAATGCGGACTGATATTTGTTGAGATCTTGACGAATCTGAATCTGTTTACGATCAGATTTTTTTTATCATTTTTGATTTCGTTTGTCGTTATAAGGTCCTCTGTCAAAGAAGGAAAAAGGAACAACTCTAGAAATGTGCATCCACTGAAAGTACTTCCCAAAATACAATTCAAAGAGTAATCGACAGAAAAATTCTTGGAAATAATTATTGGAAATAATATGCAATAAATAAAATATAAACATTGACATCTATCTCAATAATTTTGATTTTATTAACATTCCAAAGGTCCAACAAAACATTAAAATACGACAGAAAATTCCTTTTTTGTACAATAGACATTTATTAATTTGTAGGAAGAGACTAGTTTCAAATAATCTCATCGGACGACGCTGCAGTGGAATAGAAATTATATCATAAAAAATGGTTGATATAGTTTTTTTGCAAATTTCAAACATAATAAAGAACACTGTGGCACAAAATGGAGTTGAAAATCTAGGGCAGAAATATTATGTTTGGGGATAAAATGCATCTGAAATTAGCGTTATATCTTTGTTAACTATAGTTTTAGCTTACTTATGAGATGCCATGTCTTCAGTCAAATCGAATGAGGATTATTTTCGTAGAGCATTTTAAGTTAAAAGTCAAAATTTAAGTCAAAATTTTTGACCTTCTAAATCGCTTCCTTCGATGTCCTTTTCGTTCCTTATTTTAAGAACTGCTATAAAAGTACACAAGATGACATTTTTCAGCTTCGAAATGTTCTGCATAAATGTCGCTCAGAAAATTTTAGGTACGATTTTGTCGCGTTTTCATGGTTATTTTTTGACATTGACACAACCGGGTAGTGTTCAGAAAAAGACTATATTTTGTTTTTTGTTTATTCGTTATTTATTGGTGGTTCGAATATACAGAATATACAAAAACACAAAACATAGTTTCTGAGCCAAAACAGGGTAAATGTCAAAAATGACCATGAAAACGCGACAAAATCGATTAGTTGTCAATGAGATTCGTACCCACAATTTTCTGAGCGAAAATTCGACTCACGGCGGATGTGTCCTTCGGGAATCTTAATATACTCACCAAAGGCTTTCATCCCCAAAATGGATGTTGTTTATAAACCAAAGTATTGGAGGTAATATGCTACAAACGTTCAATAAATTTTGTTCTGAACTCGGTAACACTTACAGTCAGCGTAAAATTCCCATTAAACGCTTAAACAATACTTTAAAACTTAACAACAACTATGCAGAAAATTTTTCAAACAGCCTAAAGTGTTCATTATTTTTATACTTTCAAATATGTTGGACAATAACTATACCAATTTAGTTATATAATTCTATGTAATACTTCCTCCAAATACTTTACATATTTCTTGAAAAATTTAAAACAAATCAAAATTGTACTCAAAAATTAAAAAATGTGTAACATAAGCTAATATCCTATGGGAACGAAAATCATTTCGGGGGGGGCCCGGGGGGCTACGTCGGTGGTTATATATAATATTAAATGATATATATGTTATAATACGAAAATAACATTAGTTACAAACAAACAGTTATGTCATTTTGGTTGTGTCGTGTGCCCCTATACCTTGTTTTCAGTTAAATATCTGCTGACCTCAAAACACTTTCAAAAGTTCTGAAAAATAAAAACTTTAAAAGCTTTTTTACGGAAGCTTTTTTTTGTCGAATCACCTTATATAAGATATTATGTAATCTTATGTAGAAACTCATCACGCTATGATACATGGATACTTCAATCGGTTCGGACGCTAGGGTGATTTCCATAGACGGACGGACATGACTATATCGATATAGAATTGCTCGCAGATCACGAATATATATATATATATATATATATATATATATATATATATATATATAGTTTGGAGGGTATAAAAAAGTCACTAAAATGGTACGCGCTATATCTGTTGAATGGAGCAACCGATTTGTTCCAGACTTTGAATCTCTTAATATGTTCTCCAAATGTAGTTTAACTAGGAAAATGGTCCATATCGGTCATTTCCATAGGGTACCTCCCCCACAAAAGTTGAGCATTTTTGTTTAAGTGTACTTTAAAATCTGTTCAACGATACTTTGGAAATTTTTACCGAAGGTAGTGCTTGAGGTCCCGTTTACAGCGATATTATGTTTTTCGTGGTCAAGTCCATGCTTCCTGACATGGTGGTCAAAAACCTCGTTGTTATACGGTGACCAACTGAAATGACTGATGGTGCACTAACTATCTAAAAGAAATGACTCCCAAAATAAAATCAACTTTTAATATGGAATGTATTGCTTCAAGTATGTATGTACCCCTTCCGCAAAACTTTTGAGCTTTAATCCAAATATATTTTTGGTCGGCAAATCCATGTGTCCAAAAAGAGCCTCGAAATCTGAAAAGCCCCTAATGCATAATTATTGAGGAAAGGATTTCGGTTGCGTGCCGGTATTCAATTCGATATTGTTAATAAATTAATATTTCAATTCACACAGGCTGATGTTATATCTATGTCAACAAAGCCGACTGATACTTCTTTACTTGTTAGTTACTACGTTGCATTAGGGTTATGTCTTTTTGAAATTTTTTCTCAAAAACGATTTCCTCTAGTGAGAATGAATGAACTTTTACCTATTAATGCCTAAAATAATATTCATTCCATTGTATTATAAAAAAAGGTTCCGCAGAAACAACTTTGCTTTTTTTTTAAATTCTTTGAAATGAATCTCAGGCAATATTGTTCCGATAGACTTGAAAAATTTTCCATATATTCTATTCTACATATATACACTTTAAAAAAAGCAAATTAATATAAGAGCATATTTTAGACTGTACCGAACATGTCAAGAATTGTCTGCCGAACAATTTACGCATCGAAATCTACTAAACGGCTAGACACCCCATTGAGTACTTTTAAGTGTTTTTAACATGTTAAGTAATTAAATGTAGTCGAAATGGAAGATATCATTTAAAAGTTACGTTATAAACCCCCACAAAATCACCCACCCAAACACGTTTCAATGCTGCTGTTTGCGGATGAGGTTTTACGCCTGTTGTTCATATCACTGCCACCGTTAGCAAGTTAGTAAAGGGTACAAAAGGGTACATTTTGTACCAAACTCAGATTTTAGCGTTTACAGCCGTAAGCGATAATCGTAATAGATTCTAAATATCAAATGATTGAAATGGCAACAGGAACTAAAATGCCCGTACCACGTAAAATATTTGATTAATGGAATGAGTTGAACACTATCCTTAGACAATTATTCCCTGACCACCGAGAACACCACAGCTTCCTTTGTATAGCCAAAAAGGGGTGTTGCTGTTATATGTTTGGCAACTTTATTGAAAGTAGTTAACTTGAACTTTGTCTTTGAATACTACAGCCCGACAAGTGTCAACACTATAGGGGTGGAATTTTTATCTAGCAGTATTCATTCAATGAACAATGCTATCTTAGTTAATAGAATAATTCTTTTTTCTAAGGGAGAAGAAGACAACACAGGAATATTTGCTGATTCTTTGTATACTTTCTTCTTTGCTTAATATAATCTTGAGTACATATTTTAAAAGAATTGTCCTAAGTGTCCCAACACTGTAAATATCTGGACTTCATTAAAACAATTGGTGGGTATCGTGTTTACATGATTGTCTTACTATTTAGATGGATTTAGTTCTTAGCAGCAACTACAATTAGCAGATGTTACGGTAGAAATTTGACTTCATGATAATTATTAAACGTATGTATGTGGATGTCTCAAAGGAATGACAAATCCATACTCAACTTTATTTATTCTGCGGTAGTTTTTAAGATGTTTAAGATATATTCCTAAATATAACAACAAAACAAATGCTGAAAAATTTAATTTATTTTTGTTAATTTTCTCGTTTAGAGTTAAGCTTGATGATCTGAAATTATTTGCAAGTGAAAAAGGAAAGCCAAGGACTCGAACCCACATAGTCACCAAATTACGTTACCTGGTTTCATTGGTGGTAAAGCAAATCTTCGGACGTATCGACTATGCAATGGCTTCTCTGTCCTAGAACTTATCGTTTTTCAAATGCAAATGTGTTTTTGTACATTAACGCGGATACTTGGCCACAGAAATGTATTCTTCATGACAAACGCTTTTTGCGCTGACTTTGAAGTTATGAGTTGGCTTTGAACGCTAACACGCCATGACAACATTTTTTGATATGTTTTTCAAGGACGTGGGTTCAAATCCCAGCCGGGCTCAGCCTGTTTTTTATTTTTTGAAATTTTGCCTTTTATGGCGAAGAGCATTTTTTTAATGATTTTTGTTAATTTTCTCGTTTAGAGTTAAGCTTGATGATCTGAAATTATTTGCAAGTGAAAAAGGAAAGCCAAGGACTCGAACCCACATAGTCACCAAATTACGTTACCTGGTTTCATTGGTGGTAAAGCAAATCTTCGGACGTATCGACTATGCAATGGCTTCTCTGTCCTAGAACTTATCGTTTTTCAAATGCAAATGTGTTTTTGTACATTAACGCGGATACTTGGCCACAGAAATGTATTCTTCATGACAAACGCTTTTTGCGCTGACTTTGAAGTTATGAGTTGGCTTTGAACGCTAACACGCCATGACAACATTTTTTGATATGTTTTTCAAGGACGTGGGTTCAAATCCCAGCCGGGCTCAGCCTGTTTTTTATTTTTTGAAATTTTGCCTTTTATGGCGAAGATTTTATGGCGAAGAGTCCTTGGCTTTCCTTTTTCACTTGCAAATAATTTCAGATCATCAAGCTTAACTCTAAACGAGAAAATTAACAAAAATCATTAAAAAATGATCTTCGCCATAAAAGGCAAAATTTCAAAAAATAAAAAACAGGCTGAGCCCGGCTGGGATTTGAACCCACGTCCTTGAAAAACATATCAAAAAATGTTGTCATGGCGTGTTAGCGTTCAAAGCCAACTCATAACTTCAAAGTCAGCGCAAAAAGCGTTTGTCATGAAGAATACATTTCTGTGGCCAAGTATCCGCGTTAATGTACAAAAACACATTTGCATTTGAAAAACGATAAGTTCTAGGACAGAGAAGCCATTGCATACACGCAGAGAAAAAAATATGTTTGATCCAACAATATTCCAAGAGCAAAATATGTGTTGTTAACATATTGTTGGATTCCTCATGTAGTATTGTAAATTCAAAAATAGTTTGTGTCAACTGAACAATATTTCTCTCTTTTCTTCGAAAATTTGTTTCTCTTCTCTCGCTATTCGATGCCGTGTTGAAAAAACAATTTTGGTGAGTTGTGGTGTGTTTGTATGACATGCTGCCTTTACCTTTGTTTTTGTGTGTATGTACTTGTGAGACTCTTGTTTTTATTTGTTTCTGTTTTGTTTCATTCTTCTTTCCTTTTCATGTTTGTTATGGTGTTTAATTATTCCTTATGTTGTGGTGGGTTCTTGTGGCTTTTTGTTTGTCTTCGTTGTCAGCCAATGCAGCAAACCATGTATTGTGTTCATCAATGATTGCAATATTATACGCGACATTTATATCCAAGTTATGCGAAAAGTGTATATGAGAAGTATATGCACTCAAATCAAAAATTTCTGGGCTGGTTTTCTGTATTGACAATAGTTTTTGTAAACAAAATTAGATTATGATAGTTCCTACAATCGGTATTGTTAACGATTTTAACAATATTGCGGAAATTCGAAAGTTGTTTTTGTTTTCTATGTTTGGAACAAAAGATGGTATTTTTGGATTTGGATTACAATGTTTGAACAAAACAAATACATTTTTGGAACCAAAACATATATTTTTGTTCCAACAAAAGCGAAAAATATTTTTTCTCTGCGTGTAGTCGATACGTCCGAAGATTTGCTTTACCACCAATGAAACCAGGTAACGTAATTTGGTGACTATGTGGGTTCGAGTCCTTGGCTTTCCTTTTTCACTTGCAAATAATTTCAGATCATCAAGCTTAACTCTAAACGAGAAAATTAACAAAAATCATTAAAAAAATGATCTTCGCCATAAAAGGCAAAATTTCAAAAAATTTAATTTATTATTTTTTGGTAAAATAACAAATGTTTCACACTGGTATAAAGGAAAATTTGTTTTGACAAATTTTAAAAAAATAAGTAAGAATCATTCGAATCCCACTACCAAATAGGACTTAAAATTGTTGTAATTGATCGTAGGTTAGTACAAAAAATTTCAAGAGAATCGAAGAGTACAATTATTGTTAAAAATTGATTTTAAATATTAAATCGTGAAAATTGCATCCAAGCCCACGGTGTAATATTTTTTCTATTTGTTATTAAATAGCTGATGAAACAACAAAACATGCAAAAAAGATTTATTAAAATTGGACCAATATTAAAGAAATTATGAGTATTTCTTTGCCTATATTTTTTACAGAATTGGACTTTTTCAAGACGCGATATCTCTGGAACCGTTAGTCAAAAAAAAAATCTGAAAATACACTGAAATGTTTTGCTGATGAGCAGCATCACCACAGAAAAAATAAAGGAAATCGAGAACCTCATTTTGAATGAGTGTCCGATTTCACTCGGAAATCCCCATATATGTATATTTATGATCAGGATAAAGTTCTGAGTCGATATAGTCATGTCTGCATGTCCGTCTGTTTCAATCACTCTAGCGTCAGCAATAATTGACCTAGAACGCTATATTTTGGCACTTTTTTCATAGGCAGGTCAAGCTCGAAGATGGGCTATATCGACCATATACCGGTATTTCCAGCTTTTTGGTATTTTGGGGGTTTTAGCTAAATTTTTTAACGAAATACCTGTAATTTAACTCTTAAGGTTCCCAGAGATCACAACATATCTCCACCAAAAATTGTCAACAAAGATCTATGTTTTGGTATAGCTCCCATATCGGTACCTCCCGATTTTCGTTATTTTGAAGGTTTTAGCTATATTTTTTTCACCGAACTACCTGCAATTTAACATTTGAGATTACCAAATACTACAAAACATCTCCACCAAAATTGTCAACATTGGTCCATGTTTGAAGGTAAGATTTTCGGTAATTTTGGGATTTTAGCTACCTCTTTTGACGTAAGTTCCTGCAATTTGATGTTTGAGGTTCCCAGTGGTCACAAAACTACTCCATCAAAATTGTTCAACATAGGTCCATGTTTCGGTATAGCCCCCATATAACAAAACCTCTCGATTTTCGTTATTTTGAAGATTTTTGGCTACCTTTTTAGGGAAGTCCCTGCAATTTGTGGTCGCCAGACTTCTCCACTAACAATTTTCAACATATGTCCATGTTTCGGTATAGCACCCATATAACGGTTCGTCCCTTTTTGCGTTATTTTAATGGTTTTAGGTTTAAGGGTTAGGTTTATGGTTCCCAGAAGCCGCAAAACATCACCACAAAAATTTTAAACATAGGTCCATGTTTTGTTCCCGATTTTATGTATTTTGAAGTTATAATCTACATTTTCTAGCAAACTACCTGCAATTTGAGATTCCAAGTTGTTACCAAACTGCTCCACCAAGAATTGTGAATATGGGTCCATGTTTTGGAATAGCCCCAATATATCGGTACCCCCAATTTTATGTATTTTGAAGACACTAGCCACATTTTTGACCGAACTAAATACACTTTGACGTTTACTTTTAACGTTTGTACCGAATTAGTTGCAGTTGGTATATGGACAAAACTCCATGTTTTGGTATAGGCCTCATATAACGATTCCGCCCGATTTTATGTATTTTTAAATTTTTATGTACATTTTCGGCACATATTGGGTTGAATTAAGTATTATATGCCACTAGGGTTCAAAGTGGTTAAAAACCAAAAATTGCGGACATAGGTCCACTTTTTGGTGTGGGTCCATATCTAATCGATTTTAATTTTTATACCCTCCACCATAGTATGGAGGGTATATTAAGTTTGTTTTTCCGTTTGTAACGCATTGAAATACTCACTTGCGACCCTATAAAGTATATATATTCTTGATCAGGGTAAAATTCTGAGTCGAACTGAGCACGTCCGTCCGTCCGTCCGTCTGTGGTAATCACTCTAGCATCCACAAAAATGGAGATAGAACGCTGAAATTTTGGGAAAATGCGTCTTTTGTTTGCAGGCAGGTCAAGTTCGATGATGGGCTATATCGGTCCACGTATAGCCCCCATATAACGGTACCCCTCGATTTACGGTATTTTGACGTTTTTAGCTACATTTTCAGACCGATTTAGCTATAATTTTACATTTAGGGTTCCTAAGTGTCAATAAACTTATATAACAGAAGTTGTGGACATAGGTCCACGTTTTGGTATAGCCCCCATATAACGGTACCCCCCGATTTACGGTATTTTGACGTTTTTAGATACATTTTCAGACCGATGTAGCTATAATTTGACATTTAGGGTTATTAAGTGCCAATAAGCTTATATAACAAAAGTTGTGGACATAGGTCCACGTTTCGGTATAGCCCCCATATAACGGTACCCCCCGATTTACGGTATTTTGCCGTTTTTAGCTACATTTTCAGACCGATTTAGCTATAATTTGACATATAGGGTTCTTAAGTGTCAATAAACTTATTTAACAAAAGTTGTGGACATAGGTCCACGTTTTGGTATAGCCCCCATATAACGGTACCCCCCGATTTACGGTATTTTGGCGTTTTTAGCTACATTTTCAGACCGATGTAGCTATAATTTGACATTTAGGGTTCTTAAGTGTCAATAAACTTATATAACAAAAGTTGTGGACATAGGTCCACGTTTTGGTATAGCCCCCATATAACGGTACCCCCCGATTTACGGTATTTTGCCGTTTTTAGCTACATTTTCAGACCGATTTAGCTATAATTTGATATTTAGGGTTCTTAAGTGTCAATAAACTTATATAACAAAAGTTGTGGACATAGGTCCACCTTTTGGTATAGCCCCCATATAACGGTACCCCCCCCCCCCCTCCCATTTACGGTATTTTCACGTTTTTAGCTACATTTTCAGAACGATTTAGCTATAAATTGACATTTAGGGTTCTTAAGTGTCAATAAACTTATATAACAAAACTAGTGGACGTAGATCAATGTTTTGGAATAGCCCCATATAACGTTACCGCCCGATTTTAGGTATTTTGACGATTTAAGTCGCATTTCTAGACCGATATAGCTATAATTTCATATTTAGGGTTCTTAGTGACCAAAAAACTTATATTCGAAAAAATTATGAACATAGGTACATGTTTTGGTATAGCCCCATATAACGGTACCTCCTGATTTTCGGTATTTTGAGATTTTTACCTACAAGTTTTAACAGAATTAGCTGTAATTTGACATTTGAAGTTCTTAGAGGTCACCACACCTCTCCACCAAAATTGTCTGAAATTTTGGGAAAATGCGTCTTTTGTTTGCAGGCAGGTCAAGTTTGATGATGGGCTATATCGGTCCACGTTTTGGTATAGCCCCATATAACGGTACCTCGGTATAACGGATTTCGGAATTTTACCTACAAGTTTTAACCGAATTATCTGTAATTTGAACATCTGACATTGTAATTTGAACATTTGAACAAAATTGTCATGAAAGGTCGATGTATTGATAAAGCTCCCATATAAAAGTACCTCCCGATTTTCAGTAATTTGATGATTTTAGCTACAATATTAAACCGAACTAGCAGTAATTTGACATTTGAAGTTCTTAGTGGTCACAACACCTCTCCATAAAAAATTGTCAACATAGGTCCATGTTCGGATATAACTCCCATATAACGGTACCTCCCAATTTTCAGTAATTGGCAATTTTAGCTACAATTTTTAACCGAACTAACTGTAATTTGACATTTGAAGGTTGTAGTGGTCACTACACCTCTGCATCAACAATTTTCAACATAGCCCCAATATAACGATACTTCCCGATTTTCGGTACTTTGAGGGTTTTACTTAAAATGTTTAACCACGTAGGTCCATGTTTTGGTATAGCCCCAAAACAAACATCCCGAATTTCCGTACCTTAGCTTTATTTGTTGGACGAAGTTTCTGTAATTTGAAATTTAAATGCCAACAAAAATTCTGCAACAAAAATTGTTCATTTAAGTTCATATTTTCGCATAGCCCACATACCTCCGAACTAGCTGTTAATGACATTTGAAGTTCCCACGTTATGTACCGATTTTCGGTATTTTTAGGATTCTAGCTACAATTTTTAACCGAATTAGGAGTTATTTGACATTAAAGGCTCCCATCAAAAACTGTCAACATAGGTCCATGTTTTATTATAACCCCTATATAACGGTACCTCCCAATTTCTCGCCCACCAAAAATTGTCAACATACATAAAAAAGGCCTCCCGAATGAAGCATTTTATGTACATTATCTGACATTTTAAGGTACCCACTTAAAGTTGGGGACAGGACAAAAACTAATTATTCCATTTTAGTTAAGAATATTTTATGGTGGAGGGTATGAAAAGTTCGGCCCGGCCGAACTTACCACTTTTTTACTTGTTTTTATCTACATTTTAGAGCAAATTTTGATGTCAGGTGGCATTAATGGTTCCTAGTGGTTAAAAACTTCTACATCAAAAATTGTGGACATAGACCCACGTTTTTGTATTTTCAAGTTTTGAGCTGGCCGAATTTACTAAAATTAGGTAATTGGCCAAATTAGCCAGTGGCCAAAGAACTTTCCACTCAAAATTGTGGACATTGGTGCTTACATAACAGAAATAAAACTAATTCTTCTATATTATTTCAGAATAATATTCTTTATTTATCATCCGATGTCTTAACCCAAGCTTTATAAATTATTCTTATGGTTTCTCCTGGTTTTGTTGTTCGTTAAGGGTGTAAAACGGTTGGCCCGGACGACCATGACACAGGTTTTATGTGTTAAAATCCCACAATTTTCTTTTATTTTACAATTTCGTTCAAAAAGTGTGCCAGGGATTATAAAAAACAGCGAACATTACGACCAATCGACAACTTTAAAAAAGTCAAAACTTTTTTAAATATTTGGAATTGTTAAATTTATGTGACCACTAAATTTGTTGTGTCATTTGTTTAGTCGTTTAATCCTTGGTCGGAAAACATATTTGTCATACTCAATTGATGGTGATGTGCAGCATCATCACGACGGTGTGTCACGTGTTTTATCGCTTTAAGCAAATCTCATGTTCGCACCCTTTTCCAAAGGATTTGCGAAGTAACAGTAGAGATGTTATAGCGCTCGTATGAGGGGTTAATTAAACAAGTATAGAGATGATCGTTATCACTATTAAACAAAGATTAGTAGGAGTATGCCATTTATATAGTCGTTTTCAGACCCTGCTAAAATGTTTGTTTGAAAAGCGAAGTTAATCATAAGCATAATTACAAATTTCAATTGGATCACCTCCTTACAGAAAACCTCCAAAAATTCTCACAATCAGCTTATCTATAGCCTTGTGGTGGTCTTTAGGTAGTTTCCCGACAGCGCCACTGGCATCGTTTTGTGCAAAACCATTTTCCGCATCTGAAGAACTCAGAATATCCGGTTCAAACATTAAGATAACCGGATCTGTCCTCCAATAAAGTTTGTTATTAACGTGTTCGTCATTACAAGAGCTATACATAAAAACAAAACATAGTTTTCTGAAGCAAGACCGGGTAAATGTCAAAAAGGACCATAAAACGTAAAAATATCGATTAGTCATACATGAGAACAGTACCTAAAATCTTCTGAGCAAAATTTTTGTAGAACATTTGGATGTTAAAAAATCTCAACTTGCTACGGTTGAAGAAATAAAGGAGTAAAGGGGCATGAAAGGAATTGAGTTAGAAGGATGAAATGCTCTACGAAAAGATTCGCCATTCGATTTGACTGAAAACATGTAAACTCAAAATGAAGCTACAATAACGCTAAACAGAGATATAAAGCTATTTTCTTACAACTTAAGGGGCCAAAAGTAAACCATTAATGACGCGATATCCCAGAAACTTGATCTATGGTGAAAATTTCCTTTTGGGTTCTTACTACACTCACTAAGGGCTTTCATCTCCAAGAGAAATTTTCCGCCCACTGACTTTGAGTTCCATTTTGTAGCACAGTGTCATTTATCGATATTTTTCGAAAAATTTTCCACTTACTCAAGGCCAAAACTGCCTGAAGGAGCATTCCAAGGCTTTTGAGATGTACCAGAGAGTCATTAATTATTGTCTTGGCTATAATTTTTGTCTTTGTGTTGGATGGAAAATCTCAATGGTTTGGCGGTAATATGCCAAGATATCCAAAAAAACCTGGATAAAAAACATCAAGTCAAAATTCGGGGGGTCGATTTTCACTTTAGATATATGGTCTAGCGGACCTTTTTGCTCAGTACAATCCCAAGAATCAGAAACTACAAGCGCCCGTGATGGTATTCAAATCGCCTCATCCTAATGTGTAGCGAGGGAGTGTGTTGTGTCTACTTCGAAGCATCCTGCTGTGTAACTTGTTTGTCGATCCAAATTCTACCAAATTGTGGCATTCTATGTAGTGGTGTTGCTTTCAGAAGATATTTCACCAAATATCTCTAAAGGTTGTGAAGATATACAATTCTCCCTTAGTTGTTCAGACTCCTCCTCATTAAATACATCTACCTGATGTCCATATATGTACATTGGAAGTGCGACGACAACCACAGGTATTGGATAAGTAAAGCGTTCCAACTAAAAATAAGAGCAGACATTAGACAGTTATTTTTCAATATCTAAGTATGCTGTATTACTATAATTCAGAACACTTTTTTTACAAATTTTATTACTTGAATAGGATTTCCTTTTTTTGTATTTAGGTGGTGACTTTCAGTTGTATTCTATAGACATTTAGTATGCATTATCTATTACACATATCCCATATGATGGGATATATGAACCTCCCCTAAATTCACTTCGTATTTGTGTCACTTTATTTGACTTGTTATGATTTTGCAGATGTTATGATTTTTTTATTTATTTCAATTACACAATGTGTATCATGTGCCATTACATCTGTGATTTTTATCATTTTGCGAAAAAACTGCACAATTAAAATACATTTTTTCCACATGAATGAATTTTTCTTAATGCCAATATTTTGCATTATATCCGTATAAAATTGTTGGGTTTTATGGTATTTTCGGAATTATTTTAAAGAATATACTAAGCTATTGCTTTTTTTGAAATGGGGATGTTTTGGTAGAAATCTAAATCGATAAAAGGAAGGGTGGATACGGTAAGATTAACTTTCTAAACAATTTGGAAATTTTTTCTCTGATATACTGTGTAAGTTATGAGTGTATTTGGTACAATTTTTGTTAAAAATATTTCACATATGATGCATGTAATTTACAAACTTTTACATTAAATTCAATTTGTAGTTATTTATCGCAGGTTGTTGTTGTAGCAACACAAATATGTTTTATTGTGTTTTATTTCAGTTATCAGGTTCTGGTTCCCCTGTATCCAGACTCAAAATTTCTGCAACTTGGATACATAAAGAATCGGGAGACAGATGGGTGGGGTAAGCTGGGCAGCTAAAAAATGCAGCGGGCCCGATACGAATTGAGGCGGCTGCATCGTCCAGATCTTAACTTCGCTAAAACCACTCGGGTGCGATGGATGGCGGTGGTCTCCAAGTACTACATTCACGCTGTATCTCTGTATCGGCCTCGCGACTGCATCAATGTGCATGCTATCCAAGCTTGTCTGTTAGGCACATTGGTCTAGAGGTTCTTGTTGATACCTTTGGACCTCTCTGTCTATATCTTGAAGATCTCTCCAGACGTGGCTGAGTGGGGGAAGCCTGTCCATTAAATCGTGACGCGAATGCTAACTGCGATAACACCCAAGCCGGTTCTGCCTCATCAACAACATCCTGTAGTGTTGATGCACCGGTAAAACCTTCGCCTCCTCATGAAGATGGTCCACTGGTGTCATGATAATGCACCCTGTTGCAGTCATCAGGGCGACATTTGAATATTCGTCGACTGCTTTAACGTTTTCATACCACGATGGCGCCGCATAGCTTACCAAAGACCGGCCTATTGTTTTGTAGGTGGTCAACGAGGTTTCTTTCTCAGCACCCCAAGTGCGCACGACTTAAACATGCTATGTTGGGGCAGTTATTGGTCGGAATCAGTGCACCATCGATCATTATGTGCAGTGGGAGCCTCATTTCAGCCTTCCAAGTGGTGAACAGTGTGGCAGTGGTTTTAGCGGCGGATATTTTCATATTCCTCAGATGAAAGAACTGTAGGTCATCGACGATAAAACCCAACGGAAAGATCGCTCAATAATCCGCAAACATTACAATACCTATACCGTCTGGATGGTGTGGAATTTCAGAAAGGCAGAGGTTAAACAACCGAACAATCCTCTTTGTGGAACTTCCAATTTTACTCTACAGGTTTTGGACTTCTTGTTCCCGAGTTTCACAAACGACAGGCGTGCGACTGGCGTGATCCTATACCCAGCAAAATGTTCGATGCCAAAGATGTCATTCAATCATGGGTGCAAGTGTTCTAGCATGTCATCTTTTTAGCATCTTCATCGATGAATTTTATACGAGCGTGGACCCCAAAAGATGCTATTCATTTCTGGATCCAAAGCATGTCAATTACAGCAATGCTTTGACATGTCATTTTCACCAATGCTTTGGCATGTCATTTTCAACCACCCTTTGCAATGACATTATCATTACGACGAGAGTTTTAACAACGTTGGTTGTGATTTCGAGTCTCCGACGACATGAAGCCTATTGTAATTACTAGACATCGGATTTTGCATATTTGCATATTTTTTAATATTAAAGATACGAAGATTCTGATTGGACCAAAATTCGTTTCAAAGAAATCTAAATTCAATGGCAGGGTCATATTTCGTATTTATTTTGCGTATTTGCATATTTTGCATATGCACAAAATATGCAAAAAATATGCAAAATATGCAAAAAATATGCAAAATATGCAAAAAATATGCAAAATATGCAAAAAATATGCAAAATATGCAAAAAATATGCAGAATATGCAAAAAATATGCAAAATATGCAAGCAAATTTTGGCCGAAAATCTTCATAAAAGTCGTAAAATTTGCATTTAAAGTTGGAAAAACCATCAAAAAATACATAACAGTGTTTTAAACTAAGACTGTTGGCCGTAAATCGTCGATTTTTTTGGCAGATTAATTTGTTATTGAGACCATTTATATATGGTATCGTAAAAATATGGTATCGTAATACCATTTTTTTTATTATTAAACTATGTAAAATTATAAAATTTGATAAAATATTAAACGTTTTATGTAAAATTCAATATTTTCTTGTTTGTAGCATCTTAATTTAATTTGTAGCATTGGGCTGGTTTTAACTCAAAGGACCAAATCGATCTCGGATTTTTTAGCCAGGGAGCCGCCTAAACCTTTTAGTATTGTTAGATTTTAAGATTGCCTAAGTTTGAGCACAATTGGAATATGTTAAAACGTGCTACTGGGGCATCGAAGTTATGAAAATCCAAATTTTTTGCTATTTGGCGACTTCGACGACCCATATATGTGGAACGGTTAAAGCTATTTGCCCGTATTATGCGTTCAATTAAAGGCCATTCTGTTCTTAACATTTCTTGCTGAACAACAAAGTACGTAAGTGTTCTGAATTCGAGATAATAAAGCCAATGTCCCGAAAAAGGCATTAGGGCAAAAATGGAGTCTATTAAAAAAAAATTCTTCCTATATTATCAATTTTTGGGAATGAAAACGAATATATAGCATTTCCAAATTAAATGAAACCTTTTCCAAATTAAATGAAACCTTTTCCAAATTGAATGAAACTTTTTCCAAATTGAATGAAACCTTTTCCAAATTAAATGAAACCTTTTCCAAACCAAATGAAACCTTTTCCAAATCAAATGAAACCTTTTCCAAATCAAATGAAACCTTTTCCAAATCAAATGAAACCTTTTCCAAATTGAATGAAACCTTTATTTTTATTGAAAGAAAAAAGCCAGAATATTTTGAAAAGAGAAAGAAATAAAAAATTATATGGGGTTTCAAAAATTTTTTACTTAAATTCTTATCATAATTAATGACATAAAAGTGCAACTTGCTGCAAGTTTTGCTTCCTTGTACTTAAACATTTTATAATTTTTGGGCATCAATTAAGTTTATAGCGAAATAATGCTAAAGAGAGAATTAAGGTTTAAAAAATTGCTAATAATAACAGATGCTAATTGTATTACCTAATGAAGTGGTTCACGATTTGCTGCTTGTGGAATTTTCAATGGACATACTCATTACATAATTGGAGCAGTCCTGTTTATTGAGCTGTTGGTTGCTATGCTCAATCACGTCAACGATATTACGATCTATTGTCTGATCGCGTAGTACCACTCTGGTACACAATTTTATTTTTGAAAATGCCTTTACTATTGGGTTCAACATTGCTGAATATGGCATTAAAAATTACACCGGTTTAATTCTATCATTATGTATGTTCGTTTACTTATTAAGGTATTGCATAAAAATTATCCTGAAAAAAAATTCAAAAATAAAATTGTGTGCCAGAGCTACGCTATCGGACAATAGATCGTAATACCGTTGACGTGATTGAGCATTGTATCGAACAGCTCAAACAACAGACCATGAAAACGCGACAAAATCGATTAGTTGTTAATCAGGGTCGTACCTAAAATTCTGATCGACATTTTTGCAGAACATTTCGAAGCTGACAAACGTCATAATGTGGTACTTTTATAGCGGTTCTTAAAATAAGGGACGAAAAGGACATTGAAGGAAGCGAGTTAGAAGGTCGAAATGCTCTACGAAAATAATTCTCATTCGATTTGACTGAAGACGTGTTATCTCAAAACTAAGCTAGAACAACATTTAACAAAGATATAACGCTAATTTCAGATGCCTGACAGGGTCTTCAGCAGAAACTTAATCACGCCATAACTCGGAACTTCGACTCACGGCGGATCTGTCCTTCGGGATTTTTAATATACTCACCAAGGGCTTTCATCCCCAAAAGGAATTATCTCTGCCCCAGATTTTTACCTCCATTTTGTGTCACAGTGTTATTAGGAATTTTTTAAACCTAAATTCTCTCTTTAGGATTACTTCGCTATAACCTTAATTGATGCCCAAAAATTACGAAATGTTTATGTTCAAGGAAGCAAAACATGCAGCGAGTTAGACTTTTATGTCGTTACTTAAGATTAGAATTTAAGTAAAAAATCGTTGAAAACCCATATAATTTTTTATTTCTTTCTCTTATCAAAATATTCTGGCTTATTTATTTCAATAAAAATAAAGGTTTCATTCAATTTGGAAAAGGTTTCATTTGATTTGGAAAAGGTTTCATTTGATTTGGAAAAGGTTTCATTTGGTTTGGAAAAGGTTTCATTTGGCTTGGAAAAGGTTTCATTTAATTTGGAAAAGGTTTCATTTAATTTGGAAAAGGTTTCATTCAATTTGGAAAAAGTTTCATTCAATTTGGAAAAGGTTTCATTTAATTTGGAAATGCTATATTTTACTTTATTTGAAAATGTTGTCTATTAGGGCGAATATCTATTTTAATTTTAATTTATTTCACGTTGGAGTCGAGCTTAATGACCGGTGATGTTTGCAAGTGAAAAAGGAAAGCCGAAGATTCGAACCCACACAACCACTATGTTTCGCCTTTTGTAGAGACTCATCAGACATATCGGCCGTGGAATGGCTTCGCTATCCATCAAACATTTCCTTCTTCAAATGCAATTTTGTTTTTACAAAGATGGACATTTGTACATTCATTGTATGGCCTCAATGACAAACGCTTACATTTTGTTCATACATATTTAAATTTACATAAGGGACTGACATAATGTGGGTTTGGAGCCATCTGGGTACTGATGACAACTTGGTGATGAACTCGACTCCTTGCTATGTCGCTCACAATTTTCAAGTGGTTTTTTTGTATTAAACTCAGTCTATTGTCTCTATTTCTTTTCAACCTATTGATAATGTTTACCCAATATAACCTATATTATATCTATATAAACATTATCTTGTTCATTATACGTTTAGTAAAATCAATAACCCAAACTCTCACTTATAACACTCAGTTGTTGTCGTGTGGGATACCAAATAAATAAATAAAATAGAAAAAACATTCTAGGGGCATTAAACCAGTCTCGAACGATTTAAACGTAAGGGGCTTCCCTCTCAACAATTTTTCTAACAAGTTTGTACAGTGGTACAGAAGTTCTCGACCTAATATCTGCTTGAGCTGTTGACATCCCATTATTCTAGGCATGTGTACACTGCTAGTTCTTGTTTCTCCCATGAGCTCCTGTCAGTTTCAGGAACGCATAGGAGTTGTTCTTTACCTCCATGTGATACCAGAACAGCAACCGGTTTTTTCTTCTCTGTTTTGAGAATATCTGGTAATAGTTTTTCATGCCAGTGCACGTAAATAGCCTCGTTCCTTGAAGTTGTTGCGTGTATTTTTCACGGTTTATTCTCCGCTGTTCACGGATGAAGCTTATAGAGATCTTATATTTGTAGGATCCTCTCCGATATCTTCTACTGTTGCCAAAATGATACTAATAACGTTCCTGTACACCTTACAGGGGTTCAGCACCAATGACTGTTTTATAGTTACGATTTTCTTGAATTCACGCTTGATTGTTTTCGGGACAAATGGTTCTTCAGACTCTACGATACGTTTAGCATCAAAACAAGACTTAGACCTCATTGAAAATGTATTGAAATATGAAAACATTGACACACAAATTTCAGAAAAAGGAAATAACAACATGATTAATAATCTGTGGTATCTTAGTCCTGAACTTGCT
This sequence comes from Musca autumnalis, assembly GCF_047663935.1. NCBI lineage: Eukaryota > Metazoa > Arthropoda > Insecta > Diptera > Muscidae > Musca > Musca autumnalis. The sequence goes on along the minus strand of NW_027411977.1, from coordinate 182,477,137 downwards.
GAGCTGGCATTGTTTGATCCAACGGCGCAAAACGCCATAAAGAGCCAAAAGGCGAAAAAAATCTTAACAAAGCAAAGATTCCAATGTCTTCAGAAATATTCGATCCAAACTTCCAAAAGAGCTACTGCCAAATTTCCTAGAAAAAGGTTTGCCATAATTCTTGTTGTTCAAGAGATTAAACATTAACTCCGAATTTCCAGGAGGCGCAAAGGATGGTAAACAAATTGAAAATTGCGAACTACATAGCAGAGCGTTCTTCAAGTAGTCAGCTGTACCCAGATAGCTCCAAAACCACATGATGTCTGACTCTTGAATAAATTTAAATTAGAACAAAATGTAATGTTTTCATTCCAAAAATTGATAAAAAGGAAGAAAATTTTAAAAGACTCCATTTTCACACAAGGCTTAAATAGTCACGTTTTTCGGGACATTGCACAGTATATCCACTTGCATGGAGAAAGTGGCCAAAGATATTTAGATTGTAAAAATCAAGCCATTGTGCCGGTTACAGCTTTGTGCTGCTGCGAAGAGTGTTTTAAGAAACCACGAGCGTGGCATTCTCCCCCTTTCCCCTCTGGAGGGGTTATACGGTAAGAATTGTTTTATGTTATTAATACAAAATGACACGAACAAAGGTCCCGATTATCTTATGATGCAACAATAGGCTTGGGGAAACAAAACAATCTCCAAAACAACATAAAATCCAACCAATTTAGCGGATTAAAAAAAATCAATATTTTTGTCTGAAAATTGCTAAAATTTTTAATATAGATCTTATAGCGTTCTTCCTGGAAGGCACGTACCGCCAACGCAAGACTAATTCGGAAGAAGATTTCTTCATCTTGGCACTGATGTCAATTACGTTTATGTAAGTTATCAGATAACAGAGTTATACGCTAATATATCTATTGAAACCTTATTCTAAGGCAGCTTTAGTCAGCGACCCAACATTTATAGTCTGGCACTATATGGCAGCTGATTTTAATACAGAATAATCTTAGATCCATGACCTACTTTGGAAAATTATTCCCGAGGTGGGCACTGGTAGGAATCATGACTAAAACCTTAGGTCAAATTTAAGTATATGATCGAATTGGCACTCCAAAATACACTAAGAAAATATGAAGCTAACTAGAATGAAAATTAAGCTATTACCTCCTCCCTCCAAATCCACTATAATATTTTGCAATACGTATTAGTTTTGTGATATTTTTATACCCTCAGCCTTTAGACTAAAGAGGGTATTTACACTTTGATACGACCAAAAATGTGCCTCATAGAAATAATGGTTTTAGACCCCAAGTATGTTTGTACGATATCCGTTTCAGACAATTTTGAGTAGATCTAGCAATGTCCGTCCGTCTGTCTGTCTGTCTGTCTGTCTGTCGGTCTGTCTGGCTGGCTGGTGCGCACGATAACTCTCGAACGGATCAATCGATTCGCTTCAAATTTTGGGTATCGAAATATTTTGTCCAGATTCGATTTAAGTTCGAAGATGGGCCATATAGGTCCACTCCTTCAGGTACCTCCCCCACAAACTTGTCGCAAAACTTGTGCGCACGATAACTCTTGTAGGGAATAACCGATATGGTCCATACTTTGCACATCGTTTAGTTTCTACCAAACTTAGATGAGGTTTTAATATGGACTCAATCGGTCCACTCCTTCGGGTACCTCCCACACAAAATTTCGGAAAAGTTCAGTTTAGGACCTGGTCTCGAATCGCTTTGATTTTTGTTTACGCAAGTTGTATTCGCTGTCCTCTATACGACGCTGTAAGTTTCATTAGGGGCAAGTCCATACTTCCTGAGAAAATAGCCTGAAAGTTACAAAAAAAACCTCTGACACCGTATGTTGTGGTTGGAGCGCAAGATAACTCAGGAACGGATCTGCCGATTCGGTCCAAAATTTGGCTTTCGTAATATTTTGTCCAAACTTAGTTCAAGTTCAAAGATGGATTATATCGGTCCACTTCTTCCGGTATCTCCCCCACAAAAGTTCGAAAAAGTTCAGGTTAGGACCTGCTCTCGAAAACCCTATGACACCATGTTTATGGGTGGAAGCGCAAGATAATTCTCGAACGGAAATGCCGATTCCGGCCAAAATTTGGCCTTCGTAATATTGTTTCCAAACTTAGTTTAAGTTCGTAGATAAGCCATATCGGTCCACTCCTTCAGGTACCTACCCCACAAAAGTTCAAAAATATTCGGAAAAATTGTGCGCACGATAACTCTTGATGGGAGTGACCGATTTGGTATATACTTTACACATTCTCATAATATCTACCAGATATAGATCAGGTTCGAATATGGACTATATTTGTCCACTCCATCCCTTACATCCCACACAAAATTTTGGATAAGTTCACTTTAAGACCTGCTATTGAATCACTTTTATTTTTGTTGAAGCAACTTACATTCGCTGCCTCAATTACGATGGTAAAAGTTGTTTCAGGGGCAAGTACATACTTCTTGAGAAAACAGTCCGAAGGGTGTAAAAACCCCCTATGGCACACCCATGGTCTATGTCGGTCCATTCCTTTAAGTAACTTTTCCGCAAAATTTTTGAACTTTAATCCTAATCAACATTTTTGTCGGTTCATACGACCAAAATTTTGAAACCCCCTAAATACATACGTTTTTTTGTGAAAAAAAAGTGTTTCAATTTGCACAGGCTGAGGGTATATCTCTGTCGGCAAAGCCGACTGATACTTTTTTACTTGTTAATCTACATATTTACTTGCACTTAAAATATTGGTTGCACTCACAACTAAAAATATTAGTCAAATTTTCCGACGTTTGAAGCTATTCTTAAGAAGATCGCGTTCAAATGAAGCAAAAACTAAAATATTTTTAAAAAGGGTCCATGTAATAGCTGTCAGTGTTGCCAAATGTTATACCAAATTTTGACATTAATTTTTTTAGTTTTGGCCAATGGGTGGATCCACTGTGCATTGGCTTTATTATCTCGAATTCAGTAATACTTAAGTAGTTTGTTGTTCAGCAGGAAATGTTAAGAACGGAATGGCCTTTTATTTATTGCTTAATAGGGACTAAAAGTTTTTACCATTCCAGAGAAATGGCTCGCCGAAAATAGCCAAAAAATCGAGATTTTCATAACTTCGAGGCCCAGTGGCGCGTGTTAACATATTCCAATTGTGCTCAAACTTTGACAGTCTTAAAATCTGACCAAACTAAAAACTTTATGCGGTTGTCGTCTTAAAAATCCGGCATCGATTTGTTTCCTTGGAACAATAACCAGCCCAATGCTACAAATTATGACAAAGAAAATATTGAAGTTTACATAGATCGTTTGATATTTTATCAAATATTCTATTTTTACATAGTTTAATAATAAAAAAATGGTATTACGATACCATATTTTTATACCCTACACCACACTGTCGTAAATGACCTCAATAAAATAATAATCTGCTAAAAACATCGACGTTAAACGGCCAACAGTCTTAATTTAGAACACTGTTATGTATTTTTTGATGGTTTTTCCAACTTTAAATGACAATTTTACGACTTTTATGACGATTTTCGGCCAAAATCTGTTTGCATATTTTGCATATTTTTTGCATATTGTGCATATTTTTTTGCATATTTTGCATATTTTTTTGCATATTTTGCATATTTTTTTGCATATTTTGCATATTTTTTGCATATGTTGCATATTTTTTGCATATTTTGCATATTTTTTGGCATATTTTTTGCATATTTTTTGCATATATTTTGCATATTTTTTGCATATTTTTTGCATGTTTTTGATATGACCCCAAATATCGAAAAATTGACCCTTAAAACGCCTAGATCCAAAATTTGAGTCCAATCGAATGAGAAATAAAAAACATGCAAAAATCCGATGTCTAGTAATTACTAAACTTATATATTTAAAAAAATGTGTATAAATAAAAACTCAAAATGCATCTCTATTGGATCGATGGAATGGGTTCAAATGCTGATGAAAAGATCGGATCTTTCACGACTTCCTTTGCATCGGTTCAAATGATAATGAAAATATCGGAACTTCCACGACTTCGTTTGAACCAATGCAAAATATGCCATGAAATCACGTCATCGCATGGAACCCCTTCCTTCAAATTTTGCTGAGTACCCTCGAACAGCTTGACATGGTTGACGGTATCGAAGGCCTTCGGTAGGTCTAGTGTCACTATTACTGTTCTGTCACACGGCCTGTTCTAGTTCAATCCTCTACTGGTATGTGTGGATATAGCTTATAATGCTGTTCTAGTACTATACATTTTCCGGGATCCATGTTTATGTTGGGCAACTGGAAAACTGATTCTCATCGTGGAGAGGAGTAGTGCCTGTAGAATCTTTGCTACTGGCGACAGGAGAGAAATCGGCCTGTGCGATTCACCTCTGCTGACATCCTTGCCGGGCTTCAGAAGCGGAATCACCACGTCAACTTTCTTGGCTTGATGCAGGTTGATTCAGCATTACCATTGATATTCCGTGTCGACCGAACGCTTGGATGATTTCGCGTTTCGGATGACGTCTGCAACATCGCCCATAGCTTCTTATACGGCGTAGCACACTCCTCTTCGTCCTACCACTCTCGGGATGCTCTATAAACCGCTGGTTAAAATAACACGCGCCACTCTTCTACAGCTGCTGCGGAAAGTTCTCTCAGCTACCCGGAAAATACTCTCAGATAACCAAGGATCAACGAGTTGGCAGCTTTCTGCAGCGGTGATTGGTTAATTCTCTGAACACTTGCCAGTCAGCCTTCACATGGCTACAAAAAGTATGCTGTGCAGAGGTTAGGAAGTCGGGTGGTCCATTTACGGAGACGATGATAGGCAGGTGGTCTGAGCTAGGTCATTTATTGTACCTGGTGCCACAAGAGTAATATCTGGCGAGCTGTGGCAATCTCCTCTTATCCTTGTAGGAGCGTCTCCAGTCACCGCACAGAACGTTAAGCTACCAATTTGCTGGGCCCAAGCTGTACCCCTCTGGTCATTACATAGGACGAAATGACAAAGCTCATGATGACCATTGAAGTCCCCTAGCACCAGACGGTTATTGCTCTCAAAAATCGAACTAATATCGGGTATATAAAGCGGGGCACAGCCATTCATCGGCGGTATGTACACATGAAGCTGATCTACCTTGGCAGTACCACACTTTAGTGCTACCCCCATACATTCAATGTATGGGTCACTAGAGTCAAGCCGTATAGGTCTGTAATGGACAGACTGGTGTATTACGAAGTCAAGTCCTCCTCCTCCTCCGCATCTTGTGCAATCGTTCCTCAGAACGCAACGTTGCAAGCTACGGGTGCAAAACGTGTAGCGCATTTAGAGGGCAATAACCGTCTGTTGCTAGGGCACTGCAATGCCCATCATCAGCTTTGTAATACCGTCCTAGGTAATGAGCAGAGGGGTACAGCACTGGCCGAGTAAATTGATAGCTCCACGTTTTGTATGGTGAATTGAGACTCTACTACGAGAATAAGAGGAGGTTGCAACAGCTCTCCAAATATCACCATTGTGGCACCTGATAAATGACGTATCTTGGCAACTCGTCATTTCCCTCGGCTCAGACCACCTTCATATCATCTCAGCAAATAGGCCGCCCGACTTCATAACCTCTGAACGCCGTACTTTTTGGAACCAATGTAAAGCTGATTGCCAAGGGTTTAGAGAATTTACCAATCACCGCTTCAGAGAGCTGCCAACTACCTGAGATCCTCGGGTAGCCAAGAGAACTTTCCGGGAAATCATCACTGCAGCAGCCGCTCGTTACGTATCTACCGGTCGAATACCCGAAATCAGACCTAATTTCCCAGTAGAGCCGACGGGACTAGCAAATGACCGTGGTGAGCTTCGTCGTACGAACCCTGAACTTTGCAAGCAGTGGCAGTGAGCTTTGTTTCCTGGATCACGGACACCATGATGTTTTTCGACACATAAAGTTCACAATTTCGCAACGGCATTTCCGCACCGTCGAACAACAACGACGAAGAAATGTACTACGAAGTTGGAGAAACACAGCAAGCAGCAACATACCTATCGCTGTAATCCTGAGTGCAACTAAGGCCAGAACACCCACGGAAACACTCATTACATCTCACCATTGTTGACATTTGGTGGAACAGCTCCATATGGACCAAATGCCCAGCTAGCATTTGGAAGTGAGTTACTCACTTCCTCTACCAAAAGTAATCGCTTTCTGCACTTCTTTTCTATAAAAGAGCGATACTTTATCATTTTACAATAACAAATGTATTACTGTTCAAATTAG
>NW_027411977.1:182150865-182468365 GCF_047663935.1 Musca autumnalis | reverse complement strand
TATTTATTTATTTATTTATTTATTTATTTATTTATTTATTTATTTATTGGTCATTGCCACTATTTTATGGTAAAATATGCAATATCTTTCAAACAATGTACTTATTTGTCGCCTAAAGGTACTATATCCAACAAGCATTTTCTATCGCCCATTACCCGAAGCAGTCACTCCCGGGCGATAGAAACACACATCCCCGATATCGCATTCTTATTGATGTAGGCACACCGTTCGGGAAGAAATGAACCACGCATTCGTTTCCTCATAAATGTGTCTCATGCGTTGCCTTTGAAAGTATCGCTTTAGTCCAGAGTCGAGAGTCACGATGGCGATATTTTTATGAGGAAACGAATGCGTGGTTCATTTCTTCCCGAACGGTGTGCCTACATCAATAAGAATGCGATATCGCGGATGTGTGTTTCTATCGCCCGGGAGTGACTACTTCGGGTAATGGGCGATAGAAAATGCTTGCTGGGTGTGCTTGTGTTTGTGTTTTTGAGATTGTTAATTGTCTGCGATATTGCTGAAGTAATGGTTAGGATAACCTTTTGTTATGTTTACTTGTGGGTTGCATACTAACACTGCAGGATGTATATCATACCCATCTTTTCTCGCATAACTTTTTACTGAACGATAACTGCATATGTATGTGTGTAGCAAAGAGTTCTGAGGTTAATTTTTTTACATACTCGTAAGTGTTAATAGTTACGGTTTTTTATGTACCAATACGTTTTTGCTAATTTCTTTATAATTTCCAAATTTATTATATTTGTTGTTATACTTTACTTCTTTGTGGTGTAGCATTTGCATTTTGCAAAAAGACAAATAATTCATTAAAAACCTTTTATAACCAAGAAAATCTAAAAACCACAAAATATCTTGAAGTTGATAAATGGGGTTAAACAAAATCTACTGTGGTTTTCAGATGCTAATGATTTTTAACAGGATATGTATTATGCTTGCCAAATAATATATTTGGAAGATTGCAAGAAAGAAACATTCTATGTTAAGTGTGGATGATGGGAAAATGAGACGAATGATTTATAAATGCAATTAATGAATTGATTCTGATTCACACTCTGACTTCTTCGATAAAGCCAAAAAATTATTATCCTAAGTGTCGTCCCAATATCCATTTTGTTTAAAATTATTATTTTTTCCCTTTTAAATGTTCCTCAGAGTAATAATATTTTCCAATATTTCCCCTTTTCTTATTCTTAATAATATTTCAATCAATTTGAAAGTACTGCATTTATGAAATTGCAGTTATTAGCGATTTTGATTTATTCCTTCATTTCTTCGGTATATTAAAACATCAACTTGTATTTTTCGTCGCATTCAGCAATCGATTCGAGGGTAGATGATTTCCTCCAATAGTGAACAAGCGCGTGTCTTTGACTTCTTATTCCGTCGCCGTAATTGGAAACAATAACAACAACTGTCTCCAATTTAAAAGTTCTATTGTTACAATTACATTTTACAAGAATTAATAAACAGCGACAAGCATAGCTCGAAGATGTCAAACACAATTGCTGTTGTTTTCGTATTCTTTTATTGAAATCCACTGCAGTCGTAAAACTTTTTTTATAAAAGTTTCGTTTGTTATTTATGAGTTTTTCAAAATTAAATGTATATTTTCAATTTGGAAAAAATTTTTAAATGTTATTTTGTTTTTATCGTATCAGACTGTATTGCACAGTGAGTATGGAGTTAGTCAGTAGGTTTGCTTGCATTAAAAAAGGGCACAGCGCACTGTGGGCGAAATTCAAATCTAGCGGCGCAAAAGTCCGAAAACTTACTTAATAGTTTCTTATTCTTAACATTTAGCTAAACCAAAAAATAATAAATAATTTTGTATTTTTATTGTTGTTGACCGTTATAGCGGTACATACATATATTTGGAGTTTTTATTCGTGACTGCTAAATCGATTTTTTTGGTATTTGTTTTCGTCGTCAAAAATTGTTAGAAAAATGAAAGTTAGCAGTACACTATTTAATTTTTTCTAACAGCTTAAAGTGCTGCTTTTAAAGCGATTGCAAGATTATTTACTGTTCTAAATTTTTCAAAAATAATTTTTATACAAAGTATAAGAAATTTCATTCACCGTCATTCGCGCCCGGATAATGATTTTCTTAAAGTACATACTCCGGTGTAATTACTCAGAAAATTTCGACTGCTACTATTTGCTACTCTTTATTTTATAACCGTTTTATTTTGAAGTAAAAAAGGCGTTAAGTTCCGGTATCATTATATGGGGACTTTATCAAAACGTGGACATATGCCAACCATTTATGGTGGGGAAGTTTTTTTAACACTGTCAACCCAAAACGTTTACCTATATATACCATATTCAATAACATTAAAACCACGATCATAAGAAACATATGTTCAAAATTTCAATCGTCTATATTAACTAGTTTAAAAGTTTTTGAATTTTCCCCGCTATATTTGGATTTCGCCCACAGTGCAGTGCTTTGAAGGATCGGCCACTATATCGGATCATTATTAATAACTTTTAATGTGAAAAACATATGTTACCATAATTTTGCAAACATTCGTCTTAAACTCGTCGGAAGTATGGGTTGAATATGGTACAAATAGTCCTGACGTTTCCTGAACGTATTTCATCGCAATTTTTGCTTTGCGATATTATTGTCATTGCGTCGAAGAATATGGCCCATCCACTGACGTTTACGTTTATGAATTGCAGAGCCCAAATCCATCTGATTAGCTCGGCGTAGGGACTCTGTATTCGTTATTACACGTGGCCAAAATATAAATAACTTTTCAGATTTAACTCGAATATTCTCAGCTTTGCCAAAATTTCAAATGCTGCGTTTGCTCTACTAATTTTGGCTTTTACTTTCATGCCACCATCTGGATCAACCAATCGACCGTTATTGATCTGCTGGTGCATAGTTTTGACCACCTGCAGGTATCAGTTGTTCGGTGTTAGTCGTAAGACTCATATATGTATTTGGGTTTTGCTGAATGTCGGTGTAGACCTGTACCTCTCATGTTCTCGTGGAAGTTTGTGACAGATTGTTTTAAGTCAGTGGCTCTGTTTGACAATATTCAAATCCTATGTGTATAAGCCAAGTTATTTAAAGAGGTTGTGTGTGGATTTTCCGTATAGACTCAACAACGGCTTAGCCGATTTTCTTGAAAATTTCAGAGAATGTACAGCAAAGACCCCTGGTAAAAATAGACAATATATTTTGTTGAATTTCGGAGGGGACGGGGTACCATCACTATGCCCTTCTTTTAGGAACGCTATTTTGCAAAACTTACCAAGTTTCACACCCACCACAGTACAAGGAGTAAAAAACAATAACAAATATGAAAAGGAAACACAAACTAATTTCCTCTCAAAAACACTTCACAGATTGTGCCGGTATAGCTCAACCATCAAAACCCTATGAAGAATGAGAAAGAAGAAAAAAATAAAAATAAGAATCTCTGGTGTACATCAGGGACGCGCTTCTTTGCTTCTTTGTATAGTGAGGGCGCCCACTGAGTTGTTTTTGCATTTGTTTCTCTCTCCCACGTACAGTGTACGTGTACATAAACAAACGATGACCATCATGTGGTTGTTGTTTTTTTCACCCATGTATACACACATGCTTTAGAATTGATGGAAATATTATGGGTGACACTGATGTAAATACACAAAAAAGAAAGATAAAATCGTTCTGTCAAACAAGGAAAACTCAACAAAATTGTTTTTTCACCACGACAGAAGAGAATAATATTATCGAAGAAAAGATAATAATATTGTCCAGTTGACAAAAACTATTGTTGATTATGACAAAAACAATTCTTGTGAGTGACAAAAACGATTATTGGACTCACAACACTACATACGGAATCTAACAATATCCTTAAAATACATATTTTGCTCTTCGAATTGTTGGATCAATCATATTTTTTCAATGCGTGCATAGAGGGGTATCTCCATATTTTCGGTATTTTAAATGTTGTGACCTCAATATTGCAACGAAATGTCTGAAATTTGTTATTTATTCTTTTTCGGTATAGGTCCACGTTCCCATAGAACGTTTCCTTCCGATTTTCGGTATTTCGAAGGTTTCTGCGTCATTATCAAACCGAAATGCCTGAAAACATGCATACAGAGAATTGTGGGTATAAATGCTCGTTTTAAATATAACCTCGATAGAGAGATTGGAACATCGATGCCTAGTTGGTATTACACCTTGTTTAAAAGTTAGCGTTACGGAAGAGCTTTGTACTTTCATAAACGAAAGGAAACTATATAATGTATTTTGAAGATTTTATCCACATTTTTCCTACCGATGTAGAAACTCTTTATTCATAACATTTTATCGGACGTGCACGCGTTAACATAGCCCCTACATAACGGTAAATTTGTTAAAGTATTTTCATTTAGGCCTTTTTATTCTCGGGAAGTAAAAACCTTCTTGTAAAAAATGTCCCATACTCATTTCACGTTTGACTATTTGATTTCACTACATTATTTAGAATTTTTCAATTTACTTACTTTAATTTAGTACTTCTAGTGCGTTTTTTCTACGAACAGAGTACCTGATAATAATTTTCAGAATACCAGCTCTATGCCGTAGCCCAATACCAAATTCATTACTTCTAAGTACTTTTCGTACACCAAAAATGTAATTCCAAATTATATAAATCAAGCTCTATTCCTGCAACCAAATTTAGTATCATTTAGTACTTTTCGTAGTATACCTTAGTATACCGTCGCTATAATTCAGCCCACGTACGAATTCTAAGAATTTGTACGAATTTCAAAAAAAAACAAGTAAAAAAGTGTCAGTCGGCTTTGCCGACAGATATATACCCTCAGCCAAAGTGAAGCGAAACTTTTACCTCCGGTCAGATCGAATGTATTTCAGGTCTCTTCAGAATTTGGCCCTTTTTGGACATTTGAACTTGCCGACAATAATGTGGAATAGGAATTAACTGCGCTAAGACACAAATGTTGAACTTTTGTTGGGCAGGTACTCTTAGGGAGGACCTATATTGGCCATTTTAGAAGTTTAACTAAATTTTGATAAAATATTAGGAGATCCAAAGTGATATATTTTAAATATTGGGGAGAAGTACCGAAAGTTGGGGACCGGTATTGCCCATGTGACTAAATTTGGATATAATATGACGGAGACCAAATGTTGGACCAAATCGATTGAACAGTTCAAGAGTTATCGTGTTCTTCGACCGCCACATATGTTGACATAGGGGTTTTTTACACCTTTTGGGATGTTTTCGCAAGAAATATGGACTTACCCCTGAAAAAACTTTTACCGTCGTAATGGTGGTAGCGTATGCAAATAGCTTCAACAAAAATCCAAGTGATTCGATAGCAGGTCTTAAAGTGAACTTATCCGAAATTTTGTGTGAGAGGTACCAGAAGGAGTAGAAAAATTTAGTCCATATTCGAACCTGATCTATAACTGGTAGATATATTAGGATGTGCAAAGTATGGATTACATCGGTCACTCCCTTCAAGAGTTATCGTGCGCAAAATTTTTCCGAACATTTCTGAAGTTCTGTGGGGGAGGTACCTGAAGGAGTGGACCGATATAGCCCATCTTCGAATTTAAACTATGTTTTGGTAAAATATTACGAAGGCCAAATTTTGGAACGAATCGACAAATCCGTTCGAGAGTTATCTTGCGCTCCTACCACTACACAAGGTGTCATAGGGGCTTTTTGCAACTTTCCGGCCATTTTCTCGGGAAGTATGGACTTGCCCCTGATGAAACTTGTACCTTCGTATAGGGAACAGTGAATACAAGATGTTGCAACAAAAACCAAGGCAATTCGAGAGCAGGTCCTAAACTGAACTTTTCCGAAATTTTGTGTGGGAGGTACTCGAAGGAGTTTACCGATTGAGTCCACATTGGAACCTCATCTAAATCTGGTAGAAATTTCATAATGTGCAAAGGATGGACCAAATCGGTTGCTCCCTTCAAGAGTTATCGTACGCACAAATTTTCCGAACATTTTCGAACTTTTGTGGGGGAGGTACCGGAAGGAGTGGACCGATATAATCCATCTTTGACCTTGAACTAAGTTTGGACAAAATATTACGAAAGCTAAATTTTGGACCGAATCGGCAGATCCGTTCAAAAGTTATCTTGCGCTCCAACCACTACACACGGTGTCATAGGGTTTTTTGTAACTTTCAGGCTATTTTCTCAGGAAGTATGGACTTGCCCCTAATGAGACTTACAGCGTCGTATAGAGGACAGTGAATACAACTTGCGTAAACAAAAACCAAAGCGATTCGAGACCAGGTCCTAAACTGAACTTTTCCGAAATTTTGTGTGGGAGGAACCCGAAGGAGTGGACCGATTGAGTCCATATTGGAACCTCATCTAAGTTTGGTAGAAATTACACGATGTGCAAAGTATTGACCAAATCGGTTGTTCCCTACAAGAGTTATCGTGCGCACAAGTTTTGCGACAATTTTTGAACATTTGTGGGGGAGGTACCTGAAGGAGTGGACCTATATAGCCCATCTTCGAACTTAAATCGAATCTGGACAAAATATTTCGATACCCAAAATTTGAACCGAATCGATTGATCCGTTCGAGAGTTATCGTGCGCACCAGCCAGCCAGACAGACAGACAGACGGACAGACAGACAGACGGACGGACATTGCTAGATCTACTCAAAATTGTCTGAAACGGATATCGTACAAACATACTTGGGGTCTAAAACCATTATTTCGATGAGGCACATTTTTGGTCGTATCAAAGTGTAAATACCCTCTTTAGCCTAAAGGCTGAGGGTATAAAAAAAAGAATCGAAATTCCTGCTCTATCCGTTTATGCAACACCAAAATTGTACCAAATTAAGTAATTTTCTGAAACTTTGCCTGTAAGGGCGAAGATCATTTTTAATGATTATACCCTCAGCCTTTAGGCTAAAGAGGGTATTTACACTTTGATACGACCAAAAATGTGCCTCATCGAAATAATGGTTTTAGACCCCAAGTATGTTTGTACGATATCCGTTTCAGACAATTTTGAGTAGATCTAGCAATGTCCGTCCGTCTGTCTGTCTGTCTGTCTGTCTGTCTGGCAGGCTGGTGCGCACGATAACTCTCGAACGGATTAATCGATTCGGTTCAAATTTTGGGTATCGAAATATTTTGTCCAGATTCGATTTAAGTTCGAAGATGGGCCATATAGGTCCACTCCTTCAGGTACCTCCCCCACAAAAGTTCGAAAATGTTCGGAAAATTTGTGCGCACGATAACTCTCGAAGGGAATAACCGATTTGGTCCATACTTTGCACATCGTGTAATTTCTACCAAACTTAGATGAGGTTCCAATATGGACTCAATCGGTCTACTCCTTCGGGTACCTCCCACACAAAATTTCGGAAAAGTTCGGTTTAGGACCTGGTCTCGAATCGCTCTGATTTTTGTTTACGCAAGTTGTGTTCGCTGTCCTCTATACGACGCTGTAAGTTTCACTAGGGGCAAGTCCATACTTCCTGAGAAAATAGCCTGAAAGTCACAAAAACCCTATGACACCGTGTGTAGTGGTTGGAACGCAAGATAACTCTCGAACGGATCTGCCGATTCGTTCCAAAATTTGGCTTTCGTAATATTTTGTCCAAACTTAGTTCAAGTTCAAAGATGGATTATATCGGTAAACTCCTTCCGGTACCTCACCCACAAAAGTTCGCGAATGTTCGGAAAATTTGTGCGTACGATAACTCTTGAAGGGAGCAACCGATTTGGTCCATACTTTGCACATTATGAAATTTCTACCAGAATTATATGAGGTTCCAATATGGGCTCAATCGGTCTACTCCTTCGAGTACCTCCCACACAAAATTTCGGAAAAGTTCAGTTTAGGACCTGCTCTCGAATCGCCTTGGTTTTTGTTGTAACATCTTGTATTCATTGTCCCCTATACGAAGGTACAAGCTTCCTCAGGGGCAAGTCCATGCTTCCTGAGAAAATAGCCTGAAAGGTACAAAAAAGCCCTATGACACCGTGTATAGTGGTTGGAGCGCAAGATAACTCTCGACCGAATCTGCCGATTCAGTCCAAAATGTGACCTTCGTAATATTTTGTGCAAACTTAGTTTAAGTTTGAAAATAAGCCCTACCGGTCCACTCCTTCAGGTACCTCCCCCACAAAAGTTCAAAAATGTTCGGAAAAATTTTTCGCACTATAACTCTTGATGGGAGTGACCGATTTGATCCATACTTTACACATTCTCATAATATCTACCAGATATAGATCAGGTTCGAATATGGACTATATTTGTCCAATCCATCCCGTACCTCCCACACAAAATTTTGGATAAGTTCACTTTAAGACCTGCTATTGAATCACTTTGATTTTTGTTGAAGCAACTTACATTCGCTGCCTTAATTGCGATGGAAAAAGTTGTTTTAGGGGCAAGTCCATACTTCATGAGAAAACAGCCCGAAGGGTGTAAAAACCCCTTATGGCACCCCCATGATCTATGTCGGTCCATTCCTTTAAGTACCTTTTCCGCAAAATTTTAGAACTTTAATCCTAATCAACATTTTTGTCGATTCATACAGCCAAAATTTTGAAACCCCCTAAAAAGTGTTTCAATTTGCACAGGCTGAGGGTATATCTCTGTCGGCAAAGCCGACTGATACTTTTTTACTTGTTTTTTATTAATTTTCTCGTTTAGAGTTAAGCTTGATGATCGGAAATTATTTGCAAGTGCAAAAGGAAAGCCAAGGACTCGAACCCACATAGTCACCAAATTACGTTACCTGGTTTCATTGGTGGTAAAGCAAATCTTCGGACGTATCGACTATGTAATGGCTTCTCTGTCCTAGAACTTATCGTTTTTCAAATGCAAATGTGTTTTGTACATTTACGCGGATACTTGGCCACAGAAATGTATTTTCTTCACGACAAACGCTTTTTTGGCGCTGCCTTCGAAGTTATGAGTTTTGGCTTTGAACACTAACACGCCGTGACAACATTTTTTAATATGTTTTCAAGGACGTGGGTTCAACCCCAGCAGGGCTCAGCCTGTTTTTAATTTTTTGAAATTTTGCCTGTAAGGGCGAAGATCATTTTTAATGATTTTTTTTATTAATTTTCTCGTTTAGAGTTAAGCTTGATGATCGGAAATTATCCCGCATTATCTGACAACTTAACTCTACAGGATTTGCTAAATCCAGCATAGTCTAAACGAACTGTTACAGATATCTGAAACAATTTAAAGTGCTCTTATTGCATCTCTTCTGAGGGGATGATTAAACCTCAGTGAACACCTTAATGGCTTCATGTTGGACAACAAGCATTTTTGTCTATTCAAAAAGCGACAAATAAAACAAATCTACCACCCAGATTGATTGTAAATTATCAATAAGAAAGTGAATTTATGACACCAACATGTCAAAGCCAATCAAAGAAAGAACGATTTTAAAATCGATATGGTCCCAGAAAAAATGTTTACATAAAATATTTATGATACCACCAATAAACTGACGCCACACTAGCATCAAAAACATACAAAAAATCCATTTGAAATGCAATAAAATTGAACTACAGCTGTGGATGGAATTCTGCATTCTAGGTAGATGTGATGGATGATACATCATTCAGTCACAGGTTGGCTTTTTTATTATATTTAAATAAGAAAAACGTCATGTTGCGTTTCGTATTTAAACAAGAAACTAAAGGGGTTGTGCCCTATGAATTCTATGAGATAAATCTGACGATTGAGTGTTATATTTATATGTCGTAACAACACATAGTCGCTCATAACATGAGCTGTATTATATCTTGTGACCATAGCAAATGCAATTTTCACGTTTGCATTTTCGGTGGTCGAATGTTTGTGGGTATGAAATTGGTGTTTGGTTAATGTGCAATAAATGATAATTGAAGGTTTTCGACAAAACTTCCTTGAAATTTGTTTTTTAAATTACAAATCGAAATGCGGATGTCTTTTTGAAACGTTTTAAGAAAAAATATAATAAATGTCATAGTGTTTGTTTTGCATCAAAATATTTTTAAATCAACTGTGTGGCCCTTAGGTGGCCTGACAAACCTCCAGCTAACTATAAACCCACAGCCAATCTCTTTAGTTGTTGATGTGCCTAATTTACCGTTCCATAGCAATTTCTTCAAAGCAAACATCCGCCAGTGCGTAAACATCACCTTCTCTGTAAAAAGTCCGAACATACGAGATTCGGAGATCAATGTCCATAAAACGATTGTGAGAGTCGTCAGCAAAATTACCATAAAATAGTGTTTACATAGTTTGGCAACTGTATACTAGTCAATTAACCAGAACAAACAATTAGTTCTCCTACTAAAAATGCAACGATATCTATGTAATTTCTATTATCCTCTTCCTATTCAATTCACACTTTCACGCAAGCAATTACAAAAGTGGACTTGAACGGTAATTTGAAATTGACTGCGTGAAAGTGTGAATTGAAGAGACGCTTGTTTGTAAACGTCAGCATGTTTTACAGTAAAATACAGTAGGACGGACACAGTGTAATGTGAAGAGAATATGTAATCAGGGACAGCAATATATGTATACAAATCAAAAGACTTCTTCCTCGTCCTAACAACCCTCAAAATTTCGTTATGATCCCATCAAAATTGCGACCTGTAGCGTGATTCCATTGACAGGATTTGCTTTTTGAATATCCCTACTAGAAGCGGATATATTTGCATAAAAACAAAACGTTGATTTTTTTCTCAATATTACTTTTTGTCCATTCCGACCCCTGAATATTATCTGACCATCTCCAAAATCAATAACTTTCTTCCACTCCAGGACCCTCATCAACCCCCAACATTTCGTGACGATACGATAAAAATTGTGATCTGTAGCGTGATTACAAAGTTTAGATGGACATTGGACAAAAGGAAGGACACACATAGATCGATTCAGCTCGTCGAGACATTCATTTTGGTATATACAAGTATAGGTCTACGACAATTATTTCGATGCGTTACAAATTGTTGGCCAAAACCAAAACCAAATCAGGCGCGCCGTGGGAGAGAATACTACTTTACCTTTTTCGGTTAGATAATATGGCTGATATCGGGTACACTATTGGCCGCAGCCTCCATATAGTGTTACCATCCGTTTCTCGGTTCTCTATGAATTGTAATCACATTTTTCTGCCGACTTGCCTGTTATAATGTATTTTTGGTTCTCAGAGTGGGGAAATCCTCCTTAAATTGTTTAATATAGATCCACGTTTTGACGTGGTCCAACATTGGGGTTTCCCAAGAAGTGAAAACCCCCAAAATATTGTTCAAAGAAGAAGTCAAAAAATACACTTTAGAGATGAGGTTTCTAATGTATGATTTTTTAATATATTCACTGTATATACCACAAACGGAAAATGGGGGTTTTTGTGATTGTAGTACTCGCAATTTTTCATTTTTAATGTATAACTTGGGCGTGTAATCTTCAAATGATCACGACAATCTGCACTCAAAGTCGAAATGTGTGTGCGTAAATTATTCTAAAAAAAGCTGTTTTTTTGGATTTAACATTTACAAATGCCTTTCGATTTCAGTGGAAACCCGCGTAAATTTAATTTTTTACGTTCTGAATCTAACAAGCCATTGCGCGTCTAAATCCATCCACTAGATCGGCGGATATGATACCACTCAAATATCGAAAATCTGCAACAAATTATTTTGAAAATATCGCGTATTTAGACGCGTTTTGGATGTGTCATTCCTACATGTTTAAAATGTGTGAAAACAGATATTTAAAAACGTTCGCGAATTCGGAGATATAATAGATTTTTTCTAAAAACTGAGTTCGATGATACATC
Organism: Musca autumnalis; assembly: GCF_047663935.1. Taxonomy (NCBI): domain Eukaryota; kingdom Metazoa; phylum Arthropoda; class Insecta; order Diptera; family Muscidae; genus Musca; species Musca autumnalis. Next base: position 182,456,543 of record NW_027411977.1, on the reverse strand, counting down.
CACGGGTCTTGATAGATCGCACTCAAATGGCTTAGAATGTAATTCGTGGAAATTATGGGCATTTTACTGGTTTTTGCACCCTAACATGCATCTGCTACATCGTGGTCGCCAAATGGAATTTCACAAAGTGTATATCAAACAAAAGCGTATATCATTTCCCCTATTACGCGGTTTCTATGCGTTTCAAGTGTTGTAACATTTACTTTAATAATAGGAAAACTATAAGCCAACATTTGATTGTGACGGAATATCTTCACTATTGGGTGAAATTTTGACGAAAAAGACAAAGAACTCAAACATTTTTTTCCTATAAAACCATCAAAAAATAAAATTAGCAATAATATGATTGATTCATTACCAAAGGCGAAACATGTCATGTCACATAGTGTGGGTTCGAGTCGTCGGCTTTCTTTTTTCAGATCCATTATTGATCATAGAGCTCGATTTCCACCGAGAAATTAATTGAAAATTAATACTAAAAATGATCTTCGGCTAAAAAGGCAAAATTTTCAAATAAATACGTTTATATTTTTTCTTCATTTTTTCTTCATATTTTAATATATAATATTGTAAACTGTAATAGGTTATAGCAGCTTATTATATTAAGCCGCATTTTTTTCTAATTATTAGAATTAAAACGCCTATATCGTTTGCGCGCAATGATCAAAGTTAGTTACAAAAACAGATTTGGAATGACGATTTTTTCTTAATCTGTGTACCAAAAAACATTAATGTTACTACATCAAGAATTTTTGTTTTAATTTTCTTTTTTTTTTTTTTTTTTGAACTGGAAATTACAATTTTAGAAATTTTCCGTGATATAAGAAGAAGTAACAAAATTCTTATAAACATTCCAAAAAATATAAATTCAACACCCGAAAACCTAGTTAAACTTTTGGCCACAACTGCCAAAACGGCAAATGTCCGCAAAAAGTCTAAACAGTTTTGAAATCTACAGGCCCTTGGCTTTGGTACTCTGTACCTCTGTTTCAGAATCTCGCTTTTAATACAACTATATTTTTTTTTTATAATTTTTAAATAAATTTTTTCTCCAAAATTAGTCCTTTTTGTAAGGCTTTTTCTCCTTAAGAAACGCCAAAAAATGGAAAAACAAAGTTGAGCTTCGAAAAATTTGGAATGTTTAGAAGCGATTGGCATCATTAAACTCTTAAAATGGCACATCCATTGTGCTATGGGGCAATATTAATACCTGGATCTGTACTAAAAAAATTCCGGGCAACAGTTTTGTGTCCAGAAAGAAGACCAAATACAAATTTTCAGACATTTCGGTGTGCTAATGAGGCTAAAACCTTGAAAATACCAAAAATCGGTTAGTACCGTTCTATGGGAGCTACAGTGAATCCAAGCGAAAGTCGTACAACTAATGAAATTTATTTAATTGACTTACATCTTCGACACAAAAACGGATATGAAGAAAGTATTTGCGCAGCTTTTTAGTCCATTTATTCGATAATTTAAAAACACGAAATAATAATCAACCCCGCTTACATTGTTCAAAATTTTAGCACCAACTGAAAGTCGTACAGCAATTATAAAGACAAAGTATTTGTTAATATAATTAATCCTAGTAAATGTTTTTATTTTTTATTGAATCCTACGATCGATTGAGAAAAATATTTGGAAGCTTATTATTCCAATATACAGTCAAGCTTATGCCCCATAAATTGTCATTTTTCGATAAAAATGTTTAAAAAAGCTATACATAATTGTTATCCAAGAGGAATGTTTAAAAAATCAAAACAATACCGACGCGTCGGAGGCATAAAATTTATTAGAAAATTGTAATTTTACAGATGCAACAAGTTCTGTGCGGATCCAGACCTTATATACCGAAAGAGCCCCACTTATCGCTTCTTGTCTAATACACGAATAATAAAACAAAACGCATCAGGGTATCAGTGATGGTGTGCGGCTTATCTTTCAGATATGATTTTTTGAAGTCATTACGAATCGAACTATGCGATTTTACAGTTTATTGCAATTGTTACTACCTGATGAATGATGTATTGGTCAAGGTAAGCATTGTTCTTTCTGCCAAAACTGTGACTTCAAGCATAAAATCTTAATATTTGCGGTCGATACTATTTACTAATGGTTTCAATAACATTGGTTCGCTAGAACGTAGTCCAATCATAAACAATAAATCATCTATAGTGGTTGTAAAGCTGGAAAACTTCTCCAGATGATCTGTTCTTCCAAAGATCTTTTTAGGAGAGCTTTTCAGAACAATCGGCGACATATTTTATACTACAGTTGTACAGAACCGGCTATAAATATTCTAAATCGATTGCAGAATTCAACTGAAACCAGGAATATGCGCAAGGATTATTAAAAAATACTTTGTCTTTATAATTGCTGTACGACTTTCGGTTGGTGCTAAAATTCTTAGTATTTTAGCTAATAAAATTTTTTAACAATGTAAACGGGGTTGATTATTTTCTTATTTGGTGTTTTTAAATTGTCGACCGAATGGACTCAAAAGCTGCGTAAATACTTTCTTCATATCCGTTTTTGTGTCGGAGATATAAGTCAATTAAATAAAATTCATTAGGTGTACGACTTTCACTTGGATCCACTGTATATCAAAACATGAACCTGTAGTGCGATTCTCTAACTCATTTTTTGAGTTAAAATTAAAATGCTTATAATATCGGTAGTTAACGATATTTTTCGGTAAGTTAGCGACCAATAAAAAGTACTCGTAAAGTTCTACCGATAGCAATAGTGTTGTCAACTTTTATTTGAACCTTTTCATTCATAATTTTGCGTTTTAATGTTACCGATTTTTGTCGGTAACTCAAGATGTGTTAGAGAATCGCACTACTGTACTGATAAAACATGATCTATTTTATTTTTCCTCGGGTACTAAATTTTACGAAATTCCAAATTTAGTGGACAAGAACTTTTGTGGAACAACATGGAACAAAGTTCCGTTTTCACAGAAAGATGCCCGAAAGTCTCCTCTTCCAGCCCATATATACTTTTGTACCCGTCCCGTTCCGTCCGTTTAACACTTTTTTCAATTTATTGAAATTAGATGGGTACAAATGTGTATTTTTCTATACTGTTTCCATATGAATTACAGTTTTTTGACACAAATTACAACTTATTTGAGTATATGAGTTTTTATACGAGTTATATAAGTTTTATTAAAATACAAGGAGATTTTTTAATTTTTGAAAAAATTTAATTTTTTTTTGTAAATTTTTTTTTACAAATTTTTGAAAAAAAAATTTTTCGACATTTTTTCGAATATTTTTTTTAGTTTTTTTTTTTTTTTGGTAATTATTTTGTTTATTTGTTGGTGTTTGACCATCTTTAATACACAGGAAGATATAAAAACCACCAAAACACTCATATTTTGATGAAAAATAGTTAAAAAACTCAAAAGTTTAACTTTGACTTTGAATTTCTCTGCAACTACCAGACCGAACTTGACCGCTTATAATTCGTCTGAAAGCTGATTGTGTTATCTGCCTAACAAAACAAGAATATCTCTATCCGTTCAAAAGTTACAGAATTTTGACCAGGAAAAAACGATTCTGAACCACTGTGCGGCGTTTGATTGGCTGATACGCCTACTTTGACATTTGTTCCAGTTTTTTTGACGTATTCTCCATTTTTCCGATCCCGAACCATTTCAAAAAACTTTTGTGTGAGAAAAACATTTTTACAGTTCTCTTTTTTACGAGAGTTACTATTAAAAAATGCGGGAACGAAGCTAATGACTTCAAAAAATTGTCAAAAGTTGTGAAAAATAAAATCTTTAAAAGCTGTTTGTGCGGAAGCTTTTTTCATCGAATCACTTTTTAAATAGATATTATGCAATCTAAGGTGAAAACTCATCAAAATATCATACAGGGATACAAGGTTGTAAAAGTTCGTAACCTTTCGTAAAAAGTCAAACCTTTTCTCTTCCTAAATCTTGCCAATATTCATCCTTAATAACATTTGCTGAAAAAATTACCCCAAAGTCCCAGTATTTTGTAAAAGAAGCACCACATATCGTCACACTTTCCAAGCGATAGGATGTGAGCGCTAATAACTACGTTTTTTATCATTTTATGTTTGTGTATATTGCTCCCTGGTTACATATTCTCATCGTTTAATTTTGGTTTCTTTTGCAAACAAATATCCATAAATTATTGAAATTTACCACAGAAATGTGGTCAAGGGGCAAAAAGCACTTCATTATGAAACATTTAATAAAGTTAACAATAATTGTTTTGCCTTTCCCTCTCAAGCCACTCACATATCATAGGATTGAGTATTTAGAAAAAAAACAAGTGAACGTATTGAAGAACATTGTAACAACAATAATAAAATCTACATAATGCTTTCTGCTCACTTCATGAACATTCACAAATAATCTTCCACAAAAGTATAAGAGAGATTGGACACAAAAAGATAAGTTACTGGGGAAAAGAGAACTCCGCCTTTTTGCAAAGAAAATGAATACAAATATCGATTCCATAACAGAATTCCAGAGATTCAAAAAGAAGAAGCATGCGCATTAAAACTAAAACTGGACTGCATTTGAGATTTTATTTCCTGTTTTTGTTGTTGAACTTTCACACTCTCTACTGTCTGGTATAGTTTCACACAAAGCGACTCGGATGACAATTACATCGTCTGAAAATGAACATAAATATGGCGACAAACAGCTTATGAGAGTTGATTTTGAGTATATTGTTTGATGATTTGAACATTTTGTTTCGACATTTGACAACATGTACACAGATACATACATATATGGTAATTTTCAAAAATGTTTTACAATCGTTGAAGTTGAGGTTCACCATTTAATAAATCGCGAACTGGCAATATATTTTAAATAATATGAATATATTTATTTTAATTGAAGTGTTTTAGCCAGGGTCTCATAATATCGACCATAATAAATAATTTTCTCAAGAGCTCAAAGAAAGAATTGAAGAATATCCCTTGGGCAATATGGTTCTAATGTATGACTTCTCGATATATACAGTCCATCCCCCTTAAATCGTTGCTGACATTTTGAAGTTTTGAAATCGGGGTTTTTTGAATTTTTCTTATAATTGGAGGGCGCAACCAGATAATGACCTAAGCTATTTATTGGATTGTAGCACTCGTGATTCCACGTCGTTTGATGTATATCTTATGAGTGTGCTCCGTACAGCTAACTAGCAATAAGAGTCCAAAGTCGAATTTTTGGTGCGTAAATTTTCTTTAAAAACCTATTTTTTGGCTTCAAAATTTACAACTGTGACTCAGGTACCTTTGAACCCCGCGTGATTTTAGTTTTTTTCCGCGCCGGATTTAATGAGCCCTACCGCGATCGTATCCATCCACTAAAACCGCTGATATAGATACCCTGTAAATAGGAAAATAAGCTAAATTTTATTTTGACTAATCCGCAGACTAAACCGCGATTTCCCTTAAATTTTTTTACATACATGGAATCCTTTATACGCGATTATAATATTTGTCAAAAAGGTGTGTCATAAATTACAGAGATTCGGGAGTAGTATTCGTATTTAACCAAAAATAGAATCAGATAGCACACCCGCGGTTCTTGACGAATCTGTATAAAATTTGTCTTATTGTCGTATTTTTAACAGGGGGTCACTGAAATCGGATGCGCCTTATAATCATATGAACATCGCGTTATTTTTACCCACATGAAGCATTTTGGTGTAGTAAGATGCAACTGATGGCACACTTTGGTCGCTGAATGAAACATGGAAAAATTCAAACATATTGACAGAAATGCACTCGCTCTATGCGAAAAGCACATGCGCCTCAACTGATTTTAACTATTTCGCGCGTTATACGGTTTTTAACTTTTATGTTTTTTCTTTGATTGTAATATCAATATCACTCTTTATTTCCTAATTCTATTGCTTATCACACTAAGCAAATATACTTTCACGATGATAAACTATATTCCTTGAAGAGGTTTTAGCAAAATAATTCAGGTTTTGTTTGGAAATTTAGCGAAATAGTAGAATAACTCCCAAAAAATGTTCTCAAATTTTTCGTATTAAACCAAAAAATATATTCTTGAAATAATGTTCCAACAATAAAATTTTGTCTTTTGTTGTAGCTGCAATATGCAATTTAAAATCCTAATCTATAAAATTTTGGTCTCACATTTTTCTGGACATTGTCTAGATTCTGTGCGTATTTTTAATTTATTTATTTAGAGATTTTTATGGACTCTGAGTTAGAATAAATAAAATTTACTCCAAGATTCCTTCATTATTTTTTTGATTTTCCGCGAAAATGAAAATAAATTTGGCAAATATTTAGGCGTCTACGGATAGATATTAAATGTTGTTACCGATTTATATATATACATTTTGGTATTAACCCATGTACCAAAAATCGTGAATGTGCTTGTAAAATTTTTTTTTTAATTTTTTTCGATGGAATTGTAAAGGAAATTTGAAATTTACCATATGCTTATACATTTATCATTGTAGATTCTACAAAGGCATATGTTTGTATGTAATCGTATGTATCAAAAAAGTAGAAAATAATGGGATCTCAAAGACCCGACCAGTGTAAAATTATCGTCTGCAAGGTTTATTTGAATACAAAAGAAAATTGAAATTGATGACTACATCATATACAAAAAATGTGCTTGCCTACGACATTTTATACCATCTTAAATTTACAATACCTATTTTTGTAAACTTCCTAAGGGCCGACATAAAAAGCCATGATATACGCTACACCACATTCTGCTAAGTGGTATTATCAGGACAATCTTGAATATTTCCCTCGGAATTTTCCGCACGGAAAATAATTTAAAAAAGTGAAATTCTTTTAAAATCAATATTTTAAAACGTTGAAAACTACTAGATTCACTGAATTATGGAATATTCTTGACAAATTGATAAAAATGTTCCCTTTTTATACCCTCAGCCTTTAGGCTATGAAGGGTATATACACTTTCATACGGGCAAAATGTGCCTCATCGAAATAATGGTTTTAGACCCCAAGTATGTTTGGACGAAATGTGTTTCAGACAACTTGGAGTCGATTGAGCAATGTCCGTCCGTCTGTCTGTCTGTCTGTCTGGCTGGCTGGAGCGCACGATAACTCTCGAAGGGATGAACCGATTCGGTTCAAATTTTGGCTTTCGTAATATTTTGCCCAAACTTAGTTTAAGTTCGAAGATGGGCTATATCGGTCCACTCCTTCCGGTACCTCACCCACAAAAGTTCGAAAATGTTCGGAAAATTTGTGCGCACGATAACTCTTGAAGGGAGTAAGCGATTTGGTCCATACTTTGCCCATCGTGGAGCGTGTACCAGACTTAGATAAGGTTTCAATATGGACTCAATCAGTCCACTCCTTGGGGTACCTCCCACACAAAATTTCGGAAAAGTTCAGTTTAGGGCCAGCTCTCGAATCGCTTTGATTTTTGTTTTAGCAGCTTGTATTCACTGCCCTCCATACGACGGTACAAGTTTCAGCAGGGGCAAAACCATACTTCCCGAGAGAATAGCCTGAAAGTTGCAAAAAACCCCTATGACACTGTGTGAGGTGGTTGAAGCGCAAGATAACTCTCGAACGGAACTGCCGATTCGGTCCAAAATTTGGCCTTAGTAATATTTTGTTCAAACATAGTTTAACTTTGAAGATAAGCCATATCGGTCCACTCCTTCAGGTACCTCCCCCATAAAATTCAAAAATGTTCGGAAAATTTGTTCATACGGTAACTCTTTAAGGGAGTGGCCGAATTGGTCCATACTTTACACATCCTAATATATCTACTAGATATAGATCAGCTTCAAATATGGACTATATTTGTCCACTCCATCAGGTACCTCCCACACAAAATTTCGGATAAGTTCACTTTAAGACCTGCGATCGAATCACTTTGATTTCTGTTGAAGCAACTTGCATTCGCTGCCTCAATTACGATGGTAAAAGTTTTTTTCAGGGGCAAGTCCATACTTCTTGAGCAAACATCCCGAAGGGTGTAAAAACCCCCTATGGCACCAAATCTAGTGGCTGGAGATCCACTTCCATAATGGTCAATGTAGATCCATTCCTTTTAATATCTCCTCCGCAAAACTTTTGATCTCTAATCCTAATGAACATTTTTGTCGGTTCAAATTCCCAAAATTTTTTAAAACCCCTGAATACATACGTTTTTTGGGAAAAATTGTTTCAATATATACAGGCTGAGGGTATATCTCTGTCGGCAAAGCCGACTGATACTTTTTTACTTGTTGGACATAAATATTGAAATAAATAAGTAAGAACGGCGTTAAGTTCGGCCGGGCCGAACTTGTTGTATTGAAGTAAAATCAAACAATTAGTTTCCTTTCGTTTATGAAGTAGACTATAGTCTTCTATAGTATATAGTTTATAGTATATAGTCTATAGTATTTATAAATACCAAATTTCAGCAATTTCTTCGATCTATACCGACAAATTCCTGCGGAAAGTTTTTAAACTCAAAGAAGACTAAATACCAAATTCCCGATATTTCGGTAAGATAATGTTGGAAAAACCAAAACAAAAAAACCAAAAATCAAGAGGTGGGGCTATATAAAAGCGTGGACTATAGCCACAAAATTAGAGGGAAAAGTTAAATACCCCACCGAACACTAAATACCAAATTTCAGCCACTTCGATGGATTATTGTGACCATAACCTTAAAAATCCCGAAAATTGGGAGCTATATTACTGCGTTGACCTGTACCGAAAAAATTCTGGGGGAAAGTTGTATAACCCCAACGAAGACTAAAATTGCCGCCATTTGGGAAGCCACAACCTTCAAAATACCGAAAATCCGGAGGTACCGTTCTATGAGGGGCTATATGAAGGCGTGAAGCCATACCGACAATTTTTATATGGAAAGTTTTATACCCCAAACGAAGGCTAAATACCAAATTTCAACAATTTCAGTGGAATATTGAGGCCACAACCTTCAAAACACCGAAAATCGGGTGGTACTTTTCTATGGGGGCTATATAAAGGCATGGACCTATACCAACAAAATTCTGGCGGAAAGTTTTATACCCCAAGTGGAGGCTAAATACCAAACTTCATGGACATGACCTATATCGACAAAATTCTAGGGAAAAGTTGTATACCCCAAACGAAGACTAAATACCAAATTTCAAAAATTTCAGTGGAATATTGAGGCCACTACCTTAAAAATCCTGAAAATCCGGAGGAAACGTTCTATGGGGGCTATATAAAGGCGTTGACCTATACCGACAAATTCCATATGCAAAGTTTAATATCCCAAACTAAGACGACGTACATAATTACAGCAATTACGGCTGAATATTGAGGCCACAACCTTCAAAACACCGAAAATCGGGTGGTACTTTTCTATGGGGGCTATATAAAGGCGTGGACCTATACCGACAAAATTCTGGAGGAAAGTTTTGCACCCTCAACAAAGACTAAGTAACAAATTTCAGTCATTGCGGTGTGATAATGAAGCTAAAACCTTAAAAATACCGAAAATCGAGTGGTACCGTTTTATGGGGGGCTATATCAAAACGTGGACCGATATAGCCCATTTGCAATACAAAACATCCTAGGAGTAACCGAAACTTCTATACCAAATTACAAAGTTCTATCTTAAAAATTGCGAGCTGTATCTTGATTTCAACAAACGGACGGACATGTTTATAGAACACCGTTAAAACACTATAAAATGGACCAATATTGGTTTTGATTCCATATTCATGTATTGTCACCTAAATCTGAAAAGTGTGCAAAGTTTCAGTTCGATTGGTCAATTGCAACTGTGTTAAAAAAGAGTTACCATATTTTAACTAATCGGAGCAAAGCAAGTTAAATAAAACACTGTAAAAATCAAATCATCTATTCTATTCTTATTTTTCTTCAATTTTAAATAGCACGCTTTGAGACATCCCCTACAATAAGGGTTTTATAAGAGTCTACTACGTGAACGGGCATAAGACTCGAGTGAGTATGCCTTTCTAGCCACGGCATCATTCTTCATCACCATGTAGATGGACTACTAAATTGAACAAGTAAGAAAAGCGTTAAGTTCGGTCGGGCCGAACTTTTTATACCCTCCACCACAAATTTCAGCCATTTCGGTGGATTAATGTGGCCACAACCTTCAAAATACCGAAATTCGGAAGGTACCGTTCTATGGGGGCTATATGATGGCGTGGACCTATACCTACAAATTTCAGGGGGAAAGTTTTATAAGCCTAAAGAAGACTAAATACCAAATTTCGGCCATCTCGGTGTGATAATGTGGCTAAAATGTTCAAAATATCGAAAATCGGGAGATGTTGTATTATGGGGGCTATATCAACACGTGGACCTATATAAACATTTTATGGCAGAAATGTTTCTTAGCCTCTGGAAACACAAAATACAAAGTTACAACCGATTCTTTGGTCAAATGGGTCTAATACATTCAAAATATATTAAAATGACGCGTACTTTATAAGGGGTCTTATGTGGGGACTATACCAAAACGTGGACCTATATAACCCAACTTTGGTAGGAATGTTTTCTGCCCTCTGAAGACACAAAATACCAAATTACAACCAATTCTGTGGTCAAATGGGTCTAATACATTCAAAATATATTAAAATGACGCGTACTTTGTATGGGGCCTTATATGGGGGCTATACCAAAACGTGGACCTATATAACCCAACTTTGGTAGGAATATTTTTTGGCCTCTGGAGACACAAAGTACCAAATTACAACCAATTCGGTGGTAAAATGGGCCAAATATCTTAAAAATTCCTTAAAACGACGACGCGTCACGCGTCATTTTGTAGGGGGGCTATACGAAAGCGTGGACCTACATAGCCCGCTTTCAATACCAAAAGTCCTACGTAAATATAACATATTTTCCCAAAATTTCATCAACCTACGTCAATCCGTTCGGACGCTAGAGTGATTTCCACAGACGGACAGACAGACGGACAGACGGACGGACATGGCTATATCGATGTAGAATTGCACGCTGATCAAGAATATATATACTTTGTGGGGTCTACAATGATTATTTCGAGTAGTTACAAACGTAGTGACAAACTTAATATACCCCCATCCTATGGTGGAGGGTATAAAAACGGTCTAGTTTTTCAAAAGAGCTGAACTAAAACGAAGTGATTTACTAAATAAACTAAAAAGTAAAACTATATTATCTGTACGCCCTGGACAAGCTGATGTGGCAATTGTGCTTTGACCTCAAAGATATACGCCTTAATAGGGGGTTTTAATTTTAAAAACATCTTTATTATCGGCAGTGTTTCTATACTTGTTTCATGTTTTTTCTTTCCAAAATGTATATTTAATGAAATTTGTTTGCATGCCCTGTTAATTTCAGGAGACAAGTTTCGTTATAATTTACGTAAGATTATTCATTTTTCTTTAATAGAATACATCTTTTAATAATTTTTACACTTTAATTGGATTTTCTGAGTATTGTCCACCCACATTAAAAAATGTTGGAGAAAAATTAATATTTCCACAAAGGAAAATGCAAAAACAGACAACTACGTAAGCTGTGAAAGTGCAGATTTAATTAAATGTTTTTAATTAAAATCAGAAAATGATAGCAAAAGTAACAGCAACAATTAACCGCAATAAGAAGGAAAAAGAAAATGAAAACATCAAAAAATAAACAGACAAAAAGATAATAATGATTTTACCTGTCGCGTTTTCTTGTTCCGTAAAGTAGACGTAGGCGAGCGATGGTCCCCGTAGTCGTTGAAAAACAAGTAGGGGGTTTTATTAAAAAAACGCAAAACCTTCAATATATTGGCAATTTTGGGAATCAGCAAGTAAAAATATACTCGCAGCCTTTGTGAATTTTGACATTTTCGACAGATCGAATACCATCTACAAAAACCATATCAAAAACGAAAAACGATATCTGACATTTTACCATCATGAACAACATAATTAGTATTGATTCCAACCTCGGATGGTGATCTATCTTCATTAGCAAGGGTTTCGGTTGGATACCACCAACATAAGCAGAGATATCGGTCATGAAATTCTGATAGCTGAGCGTATTTTTCTATAACTCTAACATATGTTCACTTTAGGTTACATAATTGGGATCAATTTGAAGTTAAAAAGGTCTTCTTTAATAGTGGTCGCTTTTGTTTAAATGTTCCTAAACAAAGCTGTATTAGCGACTGTTGCGTAATCTCCGTTGTTTGACCATCTACATAATCTATACATTATGAGATTCCTGATATATAAGTCCCTACAAATATTCCAAGTTACAATGCAATTTGCGATATCTATGATATTTGACCGTGCACTTTTCGGCCGACGAACACTGCTCCAATTTATTCAACACACCAAATGCAATGTAAAAATTGTCAATTGAAGATATATCGTCCAAAAATAGAGTTCGAAATAATTTACATGCAAACAAATGTATAAATAACAAAATTAATCATATTAAATTATACGGAAGGAGTGTGTGGGTTGGTGCCAACACCTTCACCAAAATGAATATATCAAAAAAAATTTAACGGTAGCGACACCGAGTAGATATTGAAAACAGGTGGCGAAGCGACACATTTTGCAATGAATACATAAAAATCCAATTGGACAATTAATACGCTAGGGCTCCCCATAATTTACAATTATGCAAAAACGGAATATTTCTCTGTCATGATAGAGCCAATTTGTAGCGTGGTAGGAAAATTTTGTTTTCTACACAAAACCCAGTAGGCCCGTTATCGAGCAGACACATTATTGCAATTTGCATCAGGGGAAACGTCAGTAGGTATGGACCAAAAGTAAAATTTTTATATTTTTCATACAAAAGTAATGGTCCATTTCACCCGCTAAATAATATCAGAACTTTATCCAAAATTGTAGGAATCTTCTTCGATCTAAACTCTTACCTCGCGCAAACTCTCGTGTCTATTCAGCTATAATGACAACACTACAATGCTAATGACAACACCACAGAAACAAATAACTGGATATATAAGACTGTAACTGATTGGCATCAATGGAAAAGTCAAGAGTTGGCCTTCCAAATATTAATTACAAGGGCGGAATGCGTCTTCCGGGAATAAGGATATAAGCTGTGTATTAAAATTTTTCACACAAAAATTGTGGTCCATTTAACCCTCTAAATATTAACTGATTACCATCTCAAAGTGCAAGCTTCTTCTTTGTCACATACTCTTACCTTATCGGACAATTATTGCGACCTACAGAGCAACTTTGGTCAATTTCACCCACTAAATATTACACGATCATCACCAATAATAATAGGTGTCTATTCTGGTCTGATCGAGATATTAGTAGTAGTAGTAGTTGCACTACGGTGGCACCTATCGCAATAACCTGAAAACATAAAAAACCCCTAAAAATGTGATCGTTGACCTCGATTTATTAAAAAATCCCTCCGGCTTTTTTTTTGTTTTTTGATTTTTCTCATCTTCGACATGACATGAGTCCTTATAGCCAGTCTGGAGAGTTTTGGTTAGGACATCCACAGCTATCTCGAATTCCTCCACTGTGCGTAAACAATTATTTTCGCCAGCACTCTAAATTTATCACAGTCCGTTCTCCTGGGATTTCTGTGGTGGTTCTGTTTGACTCCAAGTATAGATATTTGGAAAAGTATCATCCTGTGATCCGAGGAGGAACACTTTTCATATTTCCCCCATATTTTTACATTTATATACTTTAAAAAAAGTTTTATATGGGCTCACCTCTGGCATTTGTGTCACTGCTTACCCAGTAAATGTGGTGGTCGTATATCGTGGTAGCACTAGCTCCCCACATCGTCCATTGGTATCAGCCTTTTCAATGATTCCCAACGTTAGATCAGCCGGGACATTCCAACCCCAGCACTGTCAACACGCTTCGGGTCAGACGATCATGGTTTCTACGAAAATCTAAGCTTAAGAGTGGCATTGATCGCCTCCGCAGACGAACATGGTTTCTGTAAAGATGCACTGACTGAAGAGAGTTTGGGCTCTCAAGTAGTGACCTTTTATCCAACCTTTTTTGTCACCGATGCATACGACGCAGACGATTTGCTGTTCCTCATACGATCTCATCCTCTTTAAAGCCACTAGTTGCGATTTCGGATTGACCGACTGAGGACTAGAGACCTTTGAAGTGATTGACGCTGTCACAGACCCATCATTTCTCCGTCTGCTCGCGTTTGGCCGTCTCAAAGTTTGCTTTACCACAGTAAACAAAACGATAGTTCGACTATCGATAGCCTGTCACCACTTTTTTGGCTTCTTCTTAGTCTTAGAAGAAGGTGAAGTAGCTGTCTAGGTCGAGAAAGTACCCTTTCCAGACCAAGAGATTCCCAAGGTCGTCAACTCCTGAAAAACCTCGACAGGTTTCCTTCTGTTCTTGATGTGGGTATTTTAGAGATGGGAAATTCCATCTGAACTGTTTGAGGATAGTCTCTCCCTCTCTAATTTCCTCCTAAAATGTCCGGTCCAATGAAACAAGTGGGACTGGAGATGGAGGAATGTAACACTGTCCTGTACATTTAACCTCATCCTTATTCCAAATATCGAGCGGGATACTCTCCTCTCTGAGACTTAGGGGGTTTTTTCCTAAATGAGATTGAGCAGTACCATGCTTTGTCTATTTAGACTATCGTTTTTGTCGTCCAGTTGCGGAATGCCGTCCCTGCCCTTATCTACAGTTAGTTCCTTTGTCACATAAGAGCTTGCATTGCTGGCGACAGTACTGTTTTATATTTTTTGCTAATGTCCGTATTTTTAACCCTTTCGGCCCCAACATTGCTTAAGAAACTTCGATTTTAACATCGGTTTTCTTTATAACTAACGGTTTTTTCCTCAAAGCACACATTGCTTTAGTTAATTGCAGTTCTGAAAATAAAAACCAACGAAAAAGTATCAGTTGTGTCACGCTCAACATAACTACGATGCATTATTCAGAGTGAAGAAAATCATTGCACGTTAAAAATCGTTGTGTACAGTCGAAATTATTTGAATAGTTTCTAAAACAAAATATATAAGTTTTATGTTCAATTTTATTTTCGATTCTTCAAAATTTTTACATTTACATAATACAAAAAAATACAGACCAAATAATTTGAATATTTTAGATCGTCCGCAACAGGTAGAGTAACCCTCTAAAATTTATGTTATATTTTGGTTTTGACATATACTTTAATTCGGTGTTTTCAAAATAAATACGAATGCAAGGAAAAAGTTCGGGGGCTGAAAGGGTTAACAGTCGGAGAGAGTGAGGTTGATGCCCTTGTGGAGTTGAAGACTGAGGTTGCCAATCATCCACACCAACATCAGTTGCCAGGTTCAACCTGGCATTGACCCAGTTATCAACGAGGCTCCGTTCAAATTTGGTACCCTACTTACTACACACATTGAAAACAACCGATAGGCACGTGATCGCTTAAAACCCCGGTGTTATGGAATCTCTCCTGAGTTAGGACAGTCTTTCGTGTGATCTTGAGCCGCATGTTACTTGCTCATGCCGCCGTCATTGGCATCATAGATCGATCAGTAAAATAAGAAACGGACACTGTACAAAAGTTAAAAAAAAATCTGCTAAAACAGTTATTGGCAGTAAACAGCGATAAGACCAAGTAAATGGTAATGACGCGCAATGCCTTCACAGAAATAGTCCAACTGTGTCAGTATCTGCAATATTGAGGTAGTTTAAGTATTCTTCTATTTTGGAACCACTATAAACAAAGCAAGTAAAAAGGGCCTTAAGTTCGGCCGGGCCGAAAAAATGCCGAAAATCTAGCGTACCGTCCTATGGGGCCTATATCGAAATGTGGACCTGTTCTGACATATTTACAGTTAAATGTTGTATGTTCCCAAAGAACATTAAATACCGAATTTCATATAAATGAGGGCACGCCAATTCATGTTGGCTCAATGATATGGTATCCACTTTTTTTGCCGAGTCATGACTGATATACTTAGGAAATTTAAACCAACGTTACACTGAAGGGATTTGTCGGGGATTGAACCGCAATGTAGACGGGTTTACCACTGCACACTGTGTCCCCATTTCGGTGTGATAATGAGACTAAAACGAGGATAATGCCGTTCTATTGGGGTTATATCCTAACGTGAATCTGTACTGACAAATTTCTAGGGAAAAGTTGTGCTGTCCCAGGGAAACTAAGTACAGTCGGACCTCGATTATCCGTGATGGTCGGGACCGGAGGCATTACGGATAATCGATTTTCTCGGATAATGGAGGCAACGCTTTTAGACAGTTTTTGAACATATTTTTAAGTAAAAATGGCATAGTATTGTACAATAATATGAAAATCTGCAATTTTTATTAAATTTGTTACTGTAATCCACCAAATTTTAGAAGGATAAATAATATAATCATCAACAGTTTCATCTGAATTAACTTTGTCCCATGGTTTTTGTGATACCATAAATACACAAATTGTATAATATGAGAGAATTTCCAGTTTTCGGTTGTTTACCTTTTGTTTGCTTAATCAAATTAATTGGAAAGTGTGCTTTTACTCCCGGGTAATGAAGTTTATAACGAAAAATAGAGGAAATGGACAAAGGCCAATTTTTTTTTTTTTTTTTTTTTGTATCACGGATAATAGAGGTTCCCGGATAATCGATTCACGGATAATCGAAGTTCAACTGTACCAGATTACAGCAATTTTGATGTGATAATGAGGCCAAAACCTTCAAAATATCGCAAATAGGGCGGTAACGTTCTACAGGGCCTGTATCCCAAAGAGGACTTAATTTCGTTGAGATATTGAGGCAACAACCTTCAAAATACCGAAAATGGGGGATATATGAAGACGTGGACCTATACCGACAAATTTCAGATGAAAATTTGTATACCTCAACAAAGACTAAATACTAAATTTTAGACATTTCGATGGGATACAAAGGCCACATCCTTCAATATACCGAAAATCGGGAGATACCGTTATATGGGGACTATATGAAGACGAAAACGTATACCCACAAATTCCAAGTGGAAAGTTTTATACCTTTAACGAAGATTAAATACCGACTTTTAGCCATTTCGATGCGATATTGAGGCCACAAAATACCAAAAATCGGGAGGTAAAGTTATATGGGGGCAATATAAAGGTGTAAACCTATACCTACAAATACCAGGGAACTCTTAAAGGGGGCCGCAAGGACAACCTGCTGAAAAAAATTTCAAAGCGAAAGGTACTCTTAAACTTCACTTTTTCCGAATTTTGTGTGGGAGGTACCCAAAGGAGTGGACCGGCATGTTGTACCATATTTGAACCGGATCTATATCAGGTAGGAATAGTACGATGTGCAAAGTTTGGACCAAATCGATTGCTACCTTCGAGAGTTATCGTTTATACCATTTTTCAGAAAAATTTTGAACTTTTGTGCGGGATGTACCCGAAGAAGTGGACCGATATGGCCCATCTTAAACTAAGTTTAGGCAAAATATTACGATACCCAAAATATTACCAGACAGGCAGACGGACGTGGCTAAATCGAATCAAAATTGCCTGAAACAAATTTCGTCCAAACATACTTGGGGTCTAAAACCGTTATTTCGATAAGGCAAGGTTTGGTCGTATCAAACTGTACATACTCGTATATACCCTCGTTAGCATAAAAGCTGAGGGTATAAAAATTGCGAGCTGTATCTTGATTGCGTAATTATATCGACTTTTACGCTGATCAATAGGGTCTCCGACGAATATTTTAATGTGTTACAAATGGAATGACAAATGTGTGTAATTATATCCTCCATATTATAGAGGAGGGTATAACAAGTATGATCAGTTGTGAAAGTATTGGTCAAGAGAAGCCACTTTGGACTAAGTAAGCAATTTAAAGACAAAGTCATATCTCGTCAAACAAGAATCACACTATTTTTCTTACTTTTCACCCCTCTATTTTGCTGCGTATCAACATCAAAAAGCTTTCCAAAGTAACCATTTAACTCGCGTCAAAAATTTAAGCGACAGACAATAAATCTGTTAAAACATTGCAATTTTTTGGCACGTAATAAAAACACTTAATAGCACAATAAAAGGGTAGAATAAAAAGTACAATGTACACAAACCCTTAAATTGTTTAAAAATAGGGTTTGATGTAATGGACTTTTTAATGATGCTGCCAAAAAGTCTTTTAACGATTGTTCATACAAGTGGTATACATGCAGTGGTGGCCAATACATTTGCAACAAAATTGCACATATTAGAAATTTTTATTTAAACAATTTTTTTAAAGTAAAATTAGTATTTCTCTGCAATTATTTATAGTTCATTGCTTCAAATATAAGAAAATAAGAAGTTGTGATACGGTATACAACACAAATTTTGAAAAAATATGAAAATACATAACACGCCCTAAAATGTAATGGTCAAAACATATGCAACTGAACCAAATCCCATGTAAAAATATTATATATTTTGTAAAATATCATTAATCATAAATATCATTTGTTTTTGTTTTGGGAAGTTTAAAAGTGAATAAAATTTTGAAACTAATATAAGTCATACGCACTTCTTCGGGGAAGTGGCGGGACTTATGGGAGAAGCATGGACATGGATCCAAGGGTCAAAAACTTCAAAGGTAATGGAAATTTCTTCAAATTTAAATTGTCAATTTAATAAAACGTAAAGTTAAGATTGCAGTTGTATCATTTATTAGCAAAAGTCAGAAGTCTGGATGTCGAAAAACACATAATCGTAGGGGTTGCTTCCATATCAGAATTATGGATACTCATCCATTGAAGTTATAACGGGCGGTATCATTGGAAATCCTGAATTCTATAAACTTAAAAAGTTTTAGAAAGCTCATCAAAGGATAACTAAACGGAAACATTGAGTATATAGACACTTGCAGAAAAAGGAAACGCCGGTACTAAACGGAACATATGTATATTGAAACAATTAGACTTTGCTAGTATGTATGAGGGATATCACAAAAATTTGTAAAAAATGTGTTTATAATGGAATTAGATGACAAAAAAGTTATTTTTTGTTCGAAAACAAGAATTCTATCAAAAACTCACTTAGAAGACTATAAAACATGCACGGAGGAAAAAAACGCCTCTCTAACATATGTCCCAAATATATTTTGCAGCAAACATATATTTGTTTGCAATCAGGCCCAAACATACCATATGTTTGGGTCCTGCAAACAAATATCTGTTTGGTTGCAAAAAAATACAAACCCAAAAGCCAAAACAAGTAAGAACGGTGTTAAGTTCGGCCGGGCCGAACTTGTTATACCCTCCACCACGAGTTGTATTGAAGTAAAATGGAATAATTAGTTTCCTTTCGTGTATGAAGAAGACTTAATACTAAATTTCAGCAATTTCGGTTAAACAATGTGAGGCACCATTCTATGGGGGCTAGTTCAAAACGTCGATCTATACCGGCAGATTTCTGACGGAATGTTTTTAGGCTCAAAGAAGACTAAATACCAAATTTCCTATATTTCGTTAACAGAATGTGGCTAACACTTAAAAAATACCGAAAATCAAGAAGTACGCTTCTATGGTGATATAGGAAGACGTGGACCTATACTGATAATACTCTTCTGGAATATTTTATAACTCTTGGAAGGCGAAATAACGAATTTCAGCCATTTCGGTCGGATATTGACGTCACAATCTTCAGTATTACGAAAATCGGGAGGTACCGTTCTATGGGGGCTATATGAAGGCATGGACCAATACCGACAAAGTTCTGGGGGAAAGTTGTATATCACCAACGTAGACTAAGTTCCAAATTTCAGCCACTTCGGTGTGATAATGAAGCTAAAACCTTTGAAATACCGAAAATCGGGAGGTACCGTTCTATGGGGGCTATATGAAGGCGTGGACAGATACCAACAAAATTCTGGGGGAAAGTTGTATACCCCTAAAGAAGACTACGTACCAAATTTCAGCCATTTTGGTGGGATATAGAAGCTAAAACCTTCAAAATGCCGAAAATCGGGAGGTGCCGTTCTATGGGGGCTATATGAAAGTGTGGACCGATACCGAAAAAATTCTAGGGGAAAGTTTTGTACCCCTAAAGAAGACTACGTACCAAATTTCAGCCATTTTGGTAGGATAATGAAGCTAAAACCTTAAAAATACCGAAAATCGGGAGGTACGGTTCTATGGGGGCTATATGAAGGCATGGACCGATACCGACAAAGCTCTGGGGGAAAGTTTTATACCACTTACGTAGACTAAGTACCAAATTTCAGCCATTTCGGTGTGATAATGAAGCTAAAACCTTTAAAATACCGAAAATCGGGAGGTGCCGTTCTATGGGGGCTATATGAAGGTGTGGAGCGATACCGACAAAATTCTGGGGGAATGTTGTATACCCCTAATGAAGACTATGTACCAAATTTCAGCCATTTTGGTAGGATAATGAAGCTAAAACCTTAAAAATACCGAAAATCGGGAGGTACCGTTCTATGGGGGCTATATCAAAACGTGGACCGATATATCCCATTTTCAATACCAACCATCCTGCAAGTAATAAAAACTTCTGTACCAAATTTTGACTCTCTATCTTTAAAATTGCGAGCTGTATCTTGATTTCAACAGACAGACGGACGGACGGACGGACGGACGGACAGACGGACATGGTTCAATCGACATAGAATTTTATGCTGATCAATAATATATATACTTTATAGGGTCTCCGACGAATATTTCGATGTGTTACAAACGGAATGACAAATTTAATTATACCCTCCATATGGTGGAGGGTATAAAAAGAAAACAAACTCATGCACAAGTGCACGCAGAGAAAAAATATGTTTGATCCAAAAATATTCCAAGAGCAAAATATGTATTGTTAACATATTGTTGGATTCCTTATGTAGTATTGTGAATCCAACAATCGTTTTTGTTAAATCCAAAAATAGTTTGTGTTAACTGAACAACATTTATCTCTTCTCATCGAAAATTTTATTACCTTCTCTCGCTATTCGATGCCTTGTTGAAAAAACAATTTTGGTGAGTTGTGGTGTTTGTATGACGTGCTGCCTTTATTTTTGTTTTTGTGTGTATGTATACCAACAATGAGACTCTTGTTTTTATTTGTTTCTGTTTTGTTTCATTCTTCTTCTTTATTTCATTCTTCTTTCCTTTTCATGTTTGTTATGGTGTTTAATTATTCCTTACGTTGCACAGTTGTCGCAATCACAAAATTTTTGGCCAAAATTATTTTTTTGAAGTTTCATATTTTTATAATTTTTTTGCGCGGAATAATAAAAAACACTTCAAACCATCCGAAAATAATTGGTTTTTCTAAATACCATTAATAGCCGCTCGTTGGTGTAATGCTAAAGTTGAAAATTTTTTGTATAAAAAATAGAACAGACTGTGTGCTGTAAAATATATACTTTTTGGTGTGCTGTGTGGTCGAATGGGTATACGAAATTCAGACCAAAGTTATTATGAATCTGGAAGCTGATAATAAGTGCTTTCATAATATATAAAGAAAGAACGAAGAAAGTTGTAATATCTGGGTAGGGAGATAAAAGTTTGTGTGTATATTGAAAATTATTTTTTACAAATATTTTTGAAATCTTCTTAAACTTTAGAAAAAATGTAAAAATATCGTCTCCTCCAAAAAATTTTTGGAAGCTGGCAGGGGTATGTACTATCATATTCAGATGAAATATTTTGCCTTTTTTAGAAAAAATTTATTTTTCTACTTTAAGTTGAGTGAAATTTTTTATAAATTGATGTTTTTATTGTATATAGTATTGAACTGAAAATGTGGGATAAAGACAAAGTTTCATCCGATTTTTTTTAAAATTGATATTTAAGGTTTTAATAGTATAAAAAACATTTCTGCAACATTTTTTGAAAATTGGCCCACACTGTGACATAGCCGTACCGTCCGATTTAAGATATTTTAAAGATTTTAGCGATATTATTTAACCGATTCGGCTCTAACTTTGCATTTTGACTTCATGGAAAGTATAAACTGTTTGTACCAAATATTTTGGTTAAGACCTCCCACAACGGCGCCTCACTATTTAATTAATTGTCGCTGTTTTTGGCGAAAATACATTTCAATTGATATTTTGGGACATTTGATTAACCTAGTAATCAATTTTAGTATAAAAACTTCGCACAGTTGCCCCGATTTTTGGCCAACATTATTTTTTTGAAAATAATTGGTTTTGCTAAAAAGCGTTAATTGCCTTTAGTAGGCGCAGTGTCAAAGTTGTCACTTTTTTGTATAAAAATAAATCAGACTGTTTACTGTAAAATATACATTTTTTGTTGCGTGTTGTGATTGAATGAATATATAAAAGTGAAACGAAAAATATTATGATTCGGGAAGCTGAAGGTAAGTAATTTTATAATATTTATATATATCGTTTAATCAATAATCGTTTTAATCAAATTTTGCTTGTCTCTATACTTTGACAATTGTGGTTCTACACTCTATTTTTGTATTTTTTAGACGACCTCTTCTTCAGAAACGAAGATTTGTTTAAAATTTGGAAGCAACATGGCACAATTGCTAAGAAACAAAAAAACATCTTAAACTATGTACTACAAAACTGTAGTGAAAACAATCCGTCAAAGGAGTATTTAAAATATTTAGAAAAAGGAGTACGAATTTTTTGTCTCACTTTGAAGAGAAAATGGGAAGAAAGTAGAAGATATTTTAAGGATTTCGAACAAAAAAATGCACAATGGTTTGCTTCTGGAATATATTTCAAAAAATATAAAACAGAATGTCAAAAACCAAGGTGCTCAAAAGCGGGGCGCCCCCGTGTCGCATTTTCAGAAATGTCTGACCGAAGTAAGAGAAGGGAGGCAGCCGAACTTTCCATCTCAAAAGATCACGATACTACTTTACTACTTAAAGCCGCTTGCGTTTCCGCCAAGAAAACGGGAAACAAAGATTTGGCTCATATTCTCAAAAAAACGACGGAAAGCCCCACTAGACTTTCAAAGATAAGGAAGCGTTGTGGTGGCTGCTTGTGGCTTTTTGTTTGTCTTTGTTGTCAGCTAAAGTAGCAAACCATGTATTGCGTTCATCAATGCTCGTAATATTATACGCGATATTTATATCAAAGTTGTGTGGAAAGTGTATATGAGAAGTATATACACTCAAATCAAAAAATTTAGTATCTGGTTTTCAGGGCTGACAATATGTTTTGTAAAAAATTTAGATTATGATTGTTCCAACAATCGGTATTTTTAACGACTTTTACAATATTGCGGAAATTCGAAAGTTGTTTTTGTTTTTTATGTTCGGAACAAAAGATGGGATTTTTGGATTTGGATTACAATGTTTGTACAAAACAAACACATTTTTGGAACCAAAATAGACATTTTTTGTTCCAACAAAACCGAAAAATATTTTTTCTCTGCGTGTATTTCAGATATTTTGAGGATTTTATCTACATTTTCGGCCTAAATTGGCTATAATTTTGTTATGAGGTTCTCAGTGGTCAAAAAGTTTAATTACTATAGGAAAAAATGGGCCCATATTGGTTTTGGTTTCATATTCATGTATTTTCATCCAAATCTGAAAAGTGTGCAAAGTTTTAGTTCGATTGGTCAACTGCAACTGTGTTAAAAATGAGTTACTAGATTTGAACTAAACCGACACCAAAGCAAGTTAAATAAAGCACTTTAAAAATTCTTAATTTTACTTTCAAAAAAATATTATAAATGAAATTTTCTAAAACTTGCAATTTTGGTGCAAATGTTTTGGCCACCACTGTATATGTTATCATGGCAATATTTTGAAGTAGGTCTTAACATTTTAGCTCTTAGTATTGGTAGTTTTTAAACGATATATGTATAGACAAGGAGTGGTTTTTTACAACTACAATGGATTAAATTCAAATGTTTATCATATTTTGAACAACATTTTTGAGTTTTATTACAATTAAGAGAAAATACACTACGTCAAAAATTGTTCCGAATGAGTAACGGTTCTACCACAGAAAATTTTCAGTAATAAATTTGAAAAATTTTAATATGAGTTTAACATGAGTTTAAAATTTGTATTAAAAGGCGACATAAAATATCAACCCTTGGTTACATTCTCCAAAGCCTGTTCATTTCTCATAGGTCTAGGCTACAATCGTGATCATTTGAATTACATTCTGGGGAGCTATAAATGTTTCCTATAATAACAAAATACATTAACAGCAATACAAGAATGTCGACGAAAGCAATTTTATTTTCCTTAATTGTTTTAATTAATTTTTCTATGTTCCTTTTTATTACATTTGTAGCGGTGTCGCTTACAGTGCTGCTCTAGTTAAGTCCAGCATTTACTCCAAACAGTTCGCCGTTGGCTGGCGACAACCCGGACATTTATTTTGCATAAATTAATTTGTGGTCAATGAGCTTTGCTTTAATTTGAGTTAATGACACTAATTGGAACTGTTATTTTCCCTGGACAAAATAACCAAAAAATATTTATGTTCAATTGTTCGGTTTAAGCTGTTTTTTGCCTTGTGGCTGATTGTTATGCTTAACATTGTTGTATCGCAAGCTTTGATTTTATACGCCTGGATTTTGGGTCATAGTTGTAAAATTATTTGTAATCTTTTTTCCATGTTATTACCGAAAAACATGTGCACGAGTTTAATTGTAACACCCTCAGTATTTCGGGGTAATATATTGTATGGAAATTTAAATGTTATATTTTCTGTGCCATTAACAAAGTAAACATAAATTTTTGGTCATTGTCATAATTTTGGGTGTATTAGTATAAACGATCAAAAATATTATGTTAAAAATTTTGCATATTGTTGTGGCGGTATTTTCGGTAGTTGATTTTCTGATTCAACTACCGAAAATACCGCCACAAAAACATGTGGCTGCTTCCACTGACCTGAACTACATATTTTGTACATTATCATCAACACTTTCTTAAAAGGAAAGTACCTATACAGACAAATTTCAGGTGAAATATTTTATACCCATAACGATTACTAAAACAAAATTTCAGCGATTTCGACGGGATATTGAGGCTACCTCAAAATACCGAAAATCGGGAAGTGCCGTTCTATGTGCCTATATGAAAGCCTGGACCTACACCGATAAATTTGAGGTAGAAAGTTCAATGCCCCCAACGAAGACTATATACTAAACTCTGCCATTTCGGTGGAATATTAAAGACACAACCTTCAAAATACCGAAAATCGGGAGGAATCGTTCTATGGGGGCTATATGAAGGGGTTGACCTATACTGACAGATTTCGAGTGGAAAGTTTAGTACTCCCAACGAAGACTAAATACCAAATTTTAGCCATTTCGGTGGGATATTGAGGCCTCAACCTTTAAAATACTGAAAATCGGAAGGTACCGTTATATGGGAGCTACATAAATATGTGAAAAGATATAGCCCATTTTCAATACCAGACATCCATTCTAGAAATAATAGAAACTCCTAATTATTATAAATATCTATGTTAAAAATTACGAGCTGTTCAATGGCATGTAACCACTGGAGTAAATTGAGTAGGTTTGGCGGGACAGTTGAAAAGGAGCCGTGTGTTGTACTGGCCTATGCCGCACGTTCTGCAGATGACGTCGATACTTGACATACAGGAGTTTGGATGGCTGCATCATCCCGAGCGTAGTTGAGCCAAAACTTCACTGATTTGTCATGGCAGCTGACGCTCATCAGATGCGATAGATGAAGGATGTGCTCCGAGGACCTCGTTTAAACGATAGTTACTTATGGCATCTGCAATTGCGTCCGTACGTTACTTAAACCCACGTGATATGCTTGTTGATCTAGGCTATCTCTTTTCTTCTAGATCATGGAGATTCTCGTTGATCTGCCTGAATGGGCGGGGCCTATCGACCATTTGGTGATTGTCATCCCAATCACTCACGGTAACACCCGAGCAGGTACTGCAACGAAAGCATGTGATTGTGTTTCCGTACTGGAAGAATCTTTGTCTTCTCATGTAGATGGTCTACTGTTGCTGTTCTAAGGGCGATATTTTGACAAGTTTGAATATTTTTCCATCGCGTGCTGCTTAGATTCGTGGACCAAACTGGCGTCATATAGCTTACCACAAGGTTTCTTTATATGCACACAGAGTGCTGCAGGCTAAGGACTTGAGGACCTTGTTTCTACATTTCAGTTTGTGGCAGATAGCTGCGGCATGCGCGGACGACGTAAACATTTTGTCTAATGTAACCCCTAGAATTTTGGGTTAGTTTGTCATCGGAATTCTGCTACCATCGACCATGATATTCAACTCTCTTCTCACCTGCGCAGACCATGTGGTCAACAGAGTGGCCGTAGACTAAGTAACGGATATTTGCATATTTCTCGCGTGTAAAAAGGTGGTAAGGTCGGTCGAATAGGAGTTCAACTTTTCACAAATGTCATCAAGGAAGGTACCTGACACCAAGATCGTACAATTATCCGCATACGTTACGATCTCAATGCCGTCTGGAGGGGGTGGAATGCAGGGGAGGTAGAGGTTAAACAGTTCCGGAGATATCACCCCAACTTGGGGAACTCCCCGTTTCACTCCAAAAACGAAATCGGCATTTACGATTCACCTTTGCTGCCATCGTTGCCTGGCTTCAGTAGCTGGAACTCCCTGCCCATTTTTCAGGCTTCGAAAACGATGAGGTTGGCTAGTGATAGGTAGAGAACTTTAGTGAGATACTCGACTCCCGGCTCATCCAACTGTTTAGCATTCAATGGATATTCAATCGAGGCCCAAAGCTTTGGATGATTTAGCGTTTCTGATGGCATTCGCAACATCATCACTTCACTAGGGTCAGGCTCAATATTGAACAGACTGGTGCTCCTTCCTCAGTACATTGTAACCATCAGAACGTTGTAAGCTGCAGTTGTTGTTAAGCTTAGTTTCCTGCATCTCCACGAACATGATATTCCTCCGACTCATGAAGTCCACTATTTCCTAGATCTTATATCGGAGTTCATTACAAAAAGGAAGCATTCTCTGTATTGGAACAAAAACGGCTGATGTTAAGTGCTGCGTGTGCGGTTGCCCTTAAGGGATCTGCGGAGAGTTTCGTAATCTGACGACGACTCGCTGGGGACTGTGTTCACGCAGCAACATGGTCTCTGTCGTAGACCCTCGCGTGTACAAGTCCAAAACAACCCCTTAGATGCACTCACTCATAACATCTGTTGGAAGGTGGGATATGGGTAAAGATGCGGATGTGACAAACCAATAACAAATATATTGGTCTTGTGTTTTCCTACGTCCCGGCACGAACCAGGCATTCCGTGTTATGCTGCTCCCAACCCAGAAAAAACAATACAAATACAAACATATGTACACTGAAGTGGCAGCCGCTGGTCGGAACACGGATGTTGTGTGGTCCCGTGTCAATCCTGTACGAGAGAACCCGCTGCCATGGCATTGAATAATATATGTAGTGACAAATTATGTACTCATTCAGTAAGTGTTTTGTTAATATCAAAATATATATCAACAACCATCATCATTCGCTTTAGATTTTGTATAAAACATCAAGCACACGAATGAAGAATCAGCAGAACAATGTAACCAGATAAATCAACTGGACGATGTAACCCCCATTGTGAACTTTCAGGCGTTCTCATCATCATGAGCAAAAAAGTCCTTAACAATATATTTCTTAAAGGCTAAAACCCCACACACTTCCCCCCATGCTGTTGCCACTGTTGTTGCTAAACGGATGAAGTTTATTTTACAACATGACTCACCCTGAAGAGTACCATATTCGCCACCATATCCTTTTAACGCTTAACCCAGTAACCAAAACAAAAAACGAAATATAATCATTGAAATAACAAGAGGAAAAACGAGACGTATGCAACCCAAAACAACCGTAATACTCCAACAATTACAGTCAGGTAGGCAGGCGAATTTACCACAGCTTCCTCTTCATTACACTAAAGAGTCCCAACAAAATCATTGTCATATGTTTGCCAACATTATTGAAAGTATTTAGCTGTGACTTTATGTCTGAACATAATACGCACTATGAGTGGGGGAAAAGAGGCAATGAAGTGCAGACACCATGGGAGATCAAATAATTTGGGGTGGTTCTCATTTATGGCACAACGCTTTCAACCAGAATTTGATGGAGGTTTGTATGGAAAGATACTCAACACAAGTTTCAATTGATTTTATTTTCACTTGCCGGTTCTTGGTGCGCTATTGTCTATGACTATAGCCCTGAGTAATAAAGCTTTTGGGATTACGTGTTTGCAACATTGTGAATTTCTATACTGATTTGATTACTATCAATTTGTTCGAATCATGTTTACACGTTTGTCTTTTGTAAGATATTATTTAATTGATATTTACTTTTAATTATATTAGTGACAACAACTGTATGATAGCAATTTGTATAACTTACCCCCTGTTTTTGTAAAAAAATTTTATTCTTTTCACACGAATTATCTGTCAAAGTTTGTGGATTGATTTACTCGCTTTAGCGTAAATGTAGAGCGCTGATTTTTAAATGAGGAATTTTTAACGATATCTGGAACGGGTATACGAAAAATTATGTCTTCTGCGGACTGAAGTATGGATGTCTAAGTTATTACGAATATAGACGAACGAACAAAAATTAGTTACATAAACGGAGGGTTACAGTTAGTTACACAGACCTATATTTCGCATATGAGTTTGTAGTGGTAATTATATAGAGAACAGATTTTAGCTCAGAGTATTATGTGTAAGTATATTAGTTTGTAACAGACTCATATACTAGTTAGTAACAGACTCATTCTTTTAATATCGACATTTTTGGTGCACGGACATAACTTCTAAAATGATTCTGCGACTCATGTCCATCAATAAATTCGGACATAACTCCCAAAATATTTTAATGTTTAATGATTTGTTAAGGAAACTGAGATTGTGAATGCGTAGCCGGTTTTTGTATCTGTCCAAGGCCTTGGAAGGGTTGAAGTCTCAAACCTCCATCGGAGACCGGCAGTCTTCTTCATCTTTCAAAAGATTCAAGGAATCATGTCCTCCTCCTCATTGCATCCACCTCTAGGCACACTCCACCATGCTTCGACTCGTGACAGCGTCCACGCCACTATCATTTATCGTACAGTGACGTAACTCGAAGCTACCCTCCGCTTGTTTTCCTGAAAAATCGAAAGTTGTCATTGACAAAATTTCTGTTTGCACATCACAACACGGAACTTATCATTCCGGAATACAATTTGTGTATTACAGATTTCGTCCGTTATAATGTCGCATATGGTACGATATTTTTAGCCAATATTGTCATAATCATTTAGTTTCCAAGTATTTTGCATTATTTGACATGGACCTGCACATGTTTCTTCTGACATGAGCTTTATATATAGCTTTATACATATATATTATATATTAGTCGAAATATTGAAACCAATATGTGTTTAAAACTTACATATTTGGAGTAAACTGTCAGTTTTGTCCACTTATATTTGCGACTTAAAATGTTGTTTGAATTTTAAAATTAGTTATTAAATTCAGAATTTCTTGAGTTTGTGTTCACACTTTGATATGAAATAAGTCACAATGTGGACTTAAAAAAAAAAATAAAAAATACAAAACCTTTTGACCTTTTGAAAACGCGATATCTCTAGAACCTTTATTCAAAAAATCTGAAAATATAATTTTCAAGGCTCCATATCTCTGAAACCTTCAATCAAAAAATCTGAAAACATACTAACATACTTTGCTGATGAGCAGCAAAAATAAAGGAAATCAAAATAAGCCTTTTTGAAAAAGGATTTTTTCACTCTGAAATCCCCATACATACTTTATATGGTGGCAAATGATTAGTTCGATGTGTTACAAACAGACAAACAAACGTAATACACGCTCCATACTACGGTGGAGGGTATAAAAACGATTGGAAAATGTGGAAAAACCTAAAAGTCTGGCGCCTAATTACGACATTCGATTCGATCGAGTATTTGCTCGTGAATTAAAAAATCGAACTATGAAAACCTATTCGCGCCACCAACAGTACATTTACTAAGGTAGATGTATTAACAATCTGTTATAAGAATGTCAAAAAGTTGCACAAAAAAATCATTTCGTACATTTTTGTAGCACAACTTCATTCCAAAATTATTATCCAATGTATGGTTCAACGAACACGGTGCGCCTTTACTAAAATTAAATAAAAGGTGCTTACACCTGGGAAGTTTTTGCGGATTCTGAAACTACAATGTTAGATGAGAAAAATTAAAAAAAAAATACCCTGGCGGATTTTCAAAAAAAAAAAAAAACGCAATCAAAGTTCACATATTTTTCATAGGTTTTCAGGGTTTTACTTGGAAACCGCAAGTCCTATCGCAATGGGACTAAAAAATACAATTCTCTATAAGATTGACCTTAATAGTATTTTCGTAGGTCTTACCATTTTTGAGATATAGAAGTTCAAATTGGAACAATGCACAGGCTGTATCGCCTCCTTATAAAACAATGTCATGCACGATGCGCCTTAACTAACTTTAAACGAAAATCGGTAACACCTGGGAGGTTTTTGTAGATTCTGAAACAGCAATGTTAATAGATGGGAAAAATCCAAAAACAAGAAAAAATTGCTGGAGGGATTTTAAAATAAATCACTAAATCTCGTAGAGAATTTTCATTGCTACAATATTTTCTTTAGTCCCATAGGGTTATTCCACAAGCTAAGATAAATTCCCATTATATACACGTATGTAGGTATTTTATCCATTCATCTCATATAAAATCAAATCAGTATTGAAAACTCACCACGTACAAGATAAATGTCCTTTGTAGACAGCAGTAAAAAGGGCCACAACATTCGAGTGCCATTGTAAATTATTTATCTTTTTGTACCTTATCTAAGATATATTACAAATTGGTTTTTATATTAACCATGATACAAAAATCATCTATCCGACAACAAAAATCATCAATCCAACTCTCTCCGATGTTGTTTAATAATGGCGCTTAGCTAAGCAACGGAAAAATGCCTGAGTACCATAAACACAAAAATGTCAGTATTTGTGAGTAAAAGGGGTGTGTTTTCATTTTATGTCAGAAGAACCTTTTTGTTGAAATTTGCGCTTTATTAAGGATGCTCTGCGTCCAATAAGAATATCAATAAACGCTTAGAGTTCAAGTAGTTGATTATTTTTAGTTGTTTCTGTTTTTTTTTGTTATTGTCAGAATTATTCAGTACATTTCTTAAAGTATTCTGCCACGAAATGCATGCTTATGTATGTATGTGTAAAGTTTTTGCTTGGTAGACTAATGTAGGAAGTCAATTGAATTTTATATTTTAAGTTTATTATTAAATGGAGGTAAAAGAATAACAGCATGGCGTCGGCTGCGTTGTCGTATGTTAGTATTGTTGTTGTCGACAACAATAATATCCGCATCAGGGCGGATCAGCATAGAATAATATTCAAATAAATTGTATACATTTAACATCATGGCAGTTAGTCACATTTGAAAGTGAATTACTGCATTTTTGTCCGCACAACCATTATTGCTATTTTTAATTTTAAATTAATAATAATAAGCAAGATTTACTGAAACAATTATCTTTTAAATAAAGGAAGATTGTTTTTCCCATGCCATTCTAGTAGGGGCAGCTCTTTATCTGAGCAAACGTTACCCCTCACCGGAATTAAAATATGGGATTTACCTATATTATTCTTCTCCTCATTTTTAAACTAATACCATTTTAGTTATGACTGGGTTGAAAAGCCATTTACTACGTCAAAATTTAGTTATATTCGGCGTTAGCTTCATCATCCATCCTCGAGATGATGCCAAATTCAAAGATGACACCATTGCCCCTGTAGGGATTTGGAAAGCAGTCATTCATCCGACAGAAAGATGATTAGGATCAATCTCTTCAATCTGTTTCTCTTAAGTCTTCTCGGTTGATTTGTCAGTTCTGTATCAGTTCCTATAGATGAGAAATTTTAACGTACGGAACGTTTTTCCAAAAAAATGCTTTAAATTTTTTGTTTTAATAACACCGCAATTTAGTCATAAATGGCATTTTAGATACATAATTGCAAACATTGCAAATGCCATAGCCCTAATGAACATGTATACCGTGTTAATTGTATACCCCTGTATATGGTGGTTAAATATTGAAAATTTTAATGTTTACTCATTTCACTCATTTCCTTTGCATATCACTCAAAATCATACTTTTATGATGAGTGATAAATAAACATACATATTTCTACCTCTTTCATACCAATGCGTTATTTATGAAACCCTTGTGTTGCTCTCCTTTTTTGTGGTTGTTATCATGTTTATTGAAAGCTGCGTTACCAACTATACCGGATTCAAGGTTCGTGGATTTCTGAGCATTTTCAACTAGAACGGATTGTAACAAAACTGTATACATTTGTTATCGGATTCGCAGTAGTATGCAAAAGGATGGAACCCGGTGTTTTCTCTTTCATTATTTAGTCGGTATATGTTTACCTTATTGAAAGTACGACACGGATTTACATTACAAGAAAAGTGTTTGTACTCCTCACTTAAATCGTCATCAATTTCTTTGGTATCGATATTTTTAATTAACTTATGTTTAGAGTGTTTGAAAGGATGGCGTAAATAATGGATGAAAACAACAAAAACTAAAGTGAAGTCGGAAGTATCGATACATGACATCGATACAGTAAAAATTTGTTTTTAACCCTATTTAAGAAATGTACTGAATAATCACTATGCGGCAAGGCTATTATAAGTTGGTTTTTGGCTCAAACGTTTGAAACACAAAGAAATAATAATATGTCGCGACGAGCTAAGTCGATCTGGCTATGCGTGTTCGTCCATCCAAATCATGTGGTAGGTCGCAATTTTGATGGGATCGTAACGAAATTTGTTATAGAAATTGGGGTACCGGGTGAGAAATATGTCTATTTATTTTAGTGATGGTCAGATAATATCCTGGGTACACAGAAATTCTGTCTTGAGTGTGTCAACTTTACAGGACATTCAACGTTTATTGGACACGTATGTACATAAGTACTACATATACGAGTATCAACATAATTAGCATTAATTGAAAGGTCAAGAAATCTTGTTCCAATTTTGAGATTTTTCATACATGAATCTTAGGCTATAGTTCTATTATCTGAGCACATACATTAAGACCCTGACCTCCTCATACATCACTGCCACTTGTATCAGTGTAAAAATAGGAATTAACATTACAAAAAGTTCTCTATCATTTCTTTATAGTGGTATCAAATTTGTTTACCATGTAAGGAAAAAGGAACCCACTTATGTATATGTTAGACATTATTTCCATTATCTTAACCATTACATAATTGTGATTCGCATCGCAAAAATTTATGATGGGCCAAAAGTAAATGTGTGTGGGTTCGAATTTTCGGCTTTCCTTTTTTACTTGCAAAAATAAACGGTCATTAAGCTCGATTCCAACAAGAAATTAATTAAAAACAAGTAAAAACGTTAAGTTCGGCCGGGCCGAACTTTTTATACCCTCCACCATAAAATAGTCTTAATTAAAATAGAATAATTAGTTTCCTTTCACAATTTTAGGTGGAAACATTTTTCGACCATGAATTCGAGCTAAATTATATAATAAAATCTAAAAAATGTGTTCAACCAGGTGAAAGGTACTGCCCATGGGGCTATATCAAAGTGTCTACCTTTCTTTACAATTTTTGGTGGAAGAGTTTTATAACTGCAGGGAACCTCAAAAGTAAAATTACGGGTAGTTACATCAAACAATGTTGCTAAGAATCTCAAAATACCGAAAATTTGAAGGTATGGAAGCTATACCAAAACATGGACCTATGTTGACGATTTTTAGTGAAGAAGTTTCATAACCACTGAAAATTCAAATGTCAAATTACAGCTAATTAGGTTAAAACTTGTAGTTAAAATACTAAAATACCGAAAATCGGGAGGTACCGTTAAATGGCCACTGTGAACCTTAAATATAAAATTACGGGTAGTTTAGTAAAAAATGTAGCCAAAATCCTAAAAATACCATAAATCGGGAGATACATTTATATGGGGGCTATTTCAAAACCTGAACGTATCTTAAAATTGTTTAGTGGAAAAGTTTTATAATTGCAGGGAACCTCAAGAGTCAAATTACGGGTAGTTCCGTAAAACAATGCAGCTAACTAAGACCCTCAAAATACTGAAAATCGGGAGGTACTATTATCGGGGGGATATACCAAAACATGAACCTATGTTGACGATCTTTGGTGGAGTAATTTTTTGACCACTGGGAACCCCAAACGCCAAATTGCAGGTAGTTATGGAGAAAAGACACTCGGATGCAAAAATACAGCGCTCTAGCTCACTTATTGTGTGCATTTCTTCCACTAACTAACATTTGATATTGCATGAACACCTGGGCGCAAAAATGGATATTCTAGTTAGATCCAGAAAAATTGGACAACCGCTCAAAAAGAGGCTCTTGGGGATTGGTGCAAAGAAATAGTGAATAAAAACGATCGTTGTGCTTCAAATGACGTTTATAAGATCGTCAAAGACGACGAATCTTGGATCTATGCTTATGTACCCGAAACAAAACAGGAATCGACCGTTTAGGTCTTTGAAAGCGAATCAAATCCAACGAAAGTTGTTCATGTAAGAAGCACTTCGAGCAAATGGTCGCCTGTTTCTTTAGCAAAACTAACCGTGTGCAACTATACGGCTTCAGAAATGTAGGACGGTTAATTCTGAGTGGTACACTGCAATTTGTTTGCCAGAAGTCTCCGGAGAAATTCGAAAAACGAACAAGAGAAGGCTAATTATTCTGCATAACGACAATGCTAGCTCTCACAAATCGTTTCAAACCAGCGCCTGTTTGACCGGATATAACGTGGAATTGATGGATCATCCGCCGTAAAAATGATGCTGAGACCATTTCAGAAAACAATAAAACTATTTTTGATGGTAAATATTCGCGTTTTCATTGCAAGGCCAGATAGTTATCGTTCAGTCCTCGTACCCTTTCCCGTATTATGTATGTTCCAGAACCTACAAGAATCTGCAAATTTTTACTAGGAAAACAATTTTTCTTTCATGATATCAAAATACAAAAATAATAATTAAATAATTTAGCTTTTTTACACAAAATGGACATTTTTAAATGTATGATTCATTATATGAGTTTTATAAAAAGCCAAGGAGTTTTGGTTTTATTTTCGTACAGTGTTTTATTTTTTATTTTTATTTAAATTAATTTATTTTTTTTTTAATTATTATTAAAAAGAATTAAATTAACCCTTTGTGGCCCGATGTTGCCTGTGGGCAATTTTGCATGTTCATGTATGCGTATTTCGCACACCGTTTGGGATATTTATATATGTATGTACACTGAGAGGGTGTCGGTAGGCAGATTTCAGAAGAATAAAAAATGGAAATTGATTTTAAATAAATCGCTAGATTGGCGAAATTATACTTGTTTTATTATAAGGAGTCGAGTGAAAATTTGGACATGAAATATTTTAATGATCTTAAAAAAAACTGTTAAATGTCAAACGAAATGAATAATTGCTGCCAACATTTTTTGAAATATCTTACTGAGATCTTTATCAAATAAAATAAAAAATCAAAAATACAATTTACAGTTTCAATTAGAAGTTATAAATTTTTGAAACTTGGAAGTTGCCTGTGGGCAAAATTGGGTCATTGTGGTAATAAAGTGGTTACATTAGTGGAAGTCGAAGATGGTGGTTAGTGGTATTCCAATAAATACAAAGGATCATTGGGACATTCGGGCTTGTGAAAAATTTTGTATTTATATTATTATTCGAAGATTGGAGAAAATTGACATTTTTTTTGGTGAATATTCATATAAAATATTAGAAATTTGTAAGACGATGATAACTGTTTGTATTGGATTAAGAGCAATATTATTAGATTTAGAGCCAACATTCAAAACAGAAAATATTTTCCAAACGCTTCTATTCTAAAAAATGTCAATATGAGCATTTCGAACTATATGAAAACCGCCATATACGTCAAAATTGGCTAATTTGTGAACTATAAACATATGACCAATATAGACCAATTTTCTATTCCATTCCCATAAATTTTTCTCTAGAATTAAAAAACTCATCAGCTTATGGTTTTCCACATCATGAATAATAAAAATACAACGATAATGCAAAGACTTAAGAAACAAACTTTGTTAATTTTTATAGCCACAATGGCCCAATGTTGCTGGCCTCCAAGGCATCAATTGTTGCTGGTTTATCAGCATAAACCAGTGACTTCACGTAGCCCCACAGGAAATAATCGAGAGGTGTCAAATCGCACGACCTTGGAGGCCAATTGACAGGTCCACTTCTCGAAATCAACTTATCGCCAAATTTTGATTTCAATAAGTCGATGGTTGCGTTCGCCGTATGGCACGTAGTGCCATCCTGTTGAAACCACATCTACTCCGGATCAATTTCATCCATATTTTCAAACAAAAAATCATTGATCATGGTGCGGTAACGATCTCCATTGACCGTAACGCGAGCTCAGGCCTTATTTTTGAAGAAATAAGGTCCGATGATGCCAGTAGCGTGAAAACCGCACCATACGGTGCATTTTTCTGGATGTAATGGAGTCTGTAGGGTCTCTTGTGGATTGGTCTCACTCCATATGCGGCAATTTTGCTTATTAACAAACCCGTTAAGCCAAAAATGCGCCTCATCGCTGAACACAATTTTGCGATAAAACAACGGGTCATTTGCCAACTGCTCTGCGCGAATCGACGACTGATTTTCAAAGTAAATTTGGATAATTTCGTAGCGTTGTTCAAGCGTGAGTCTATTCATGATGATTTGTGAACGATAACTCTCGAACGATAACTCTCGAAGGGAACAATCGATTTGGTCCAAACTTTGCACATGGTATTATTCCTTCAATATGTAGATAGATTACGGATAGTTTTGACATTTTTAGAGGGTAGTGCTTGCGGACACAATATGTGCAGAAATAAAGTGCACTTCAATAAAAAAGAGCGCTGATGAATAAGTTTGTTTTTTGTTTATTGTGTAAACGTATATGAAAAACACGTTTGACAAAAATTCTTTATAGAGAGATTATTTTGTGTGAGAAATTCCACTTGTGCCTCAAAAAAACTTTGTTATAGGGAAATATTCCTTATAGAGAAAAATAGAAATAGAGAAAAATTCGTTATAGAGAAGTTCGACTGTATTTAAAAAAAAAAAAAAATTCTCTGTAATTTTCATATTTCAATACATATTCTTCTATACTTTTGTAAATAAGTTATATATACTATTATTAATAATTCAAGTCAAAAATATAAATATTTTCTTAAGTTAGCTCCACGGAGTTGTGACGCAAAACATTAAAATGCGATTATCTCAAAACGGGCAAATGGCGCAAGGAAAACTTAAGCATGACACCGACGATATGTTAATTTTCTACAATAAGGCCCATATAAAGTTCGGTTCGGCCGAACTTAATAGCTTTTTGTACTTGTTTTAATTGCTGTAAAACTACATTCCTTACGTTCATTTGTGTACATTAGGGTTATGACTTTTTGACATTTTTCCTCAAAAATCATTTCCTGTAGCAGGGATGAATGAACTTTTGCCTATTAATCACTATGCTATCATTTATTCCATTGAAATATAAAAAAAGTCCACGCACAAATCGATTTTAAAAAATATTTTTTTGAAAAAGTATATGAAATGAAAAATTTTTTTTTTTCAAAAAATAATTTTTTGTTGCACGAATGAATAAATATAAGCCTACTAATAACTATAATAACGTTTATTTCATTCAAATATTAAAAAAGTTGCGAAAAAATTCAAATTTTAAAATCATTTTGTGCGTGAGGTTTTTTCACCGAATCACCTTATAATTAAGATTTTATGTAAACTTATGGCAAAACTCATCAAGCTACGATACAGGGATATGAGGTTGTAAAAAAGTCATAACCCTAGTGTACATACATATTCCAGTTTTTACATTTAGTTAAATATTTATCAAAAAACACTTACCAATAACACCATCAAATAATAATAAAAACACTAGCTACAACACTATCCGGCAAATTTTAATTTAAAATTTCAATGTGTAAACATTTTTTATTGGCCTCCAGCAGTTGAATTTTGAATGTTTTTTCACGAGACCCATTTTTTAATAGATCCACCTTTATTGAAGTTGCCAAGGAAGCAACAAAACGGCTAGGATGCCATCAATGAAAACCAACAACACAGCATCAAATGGCAATAAGTTTTTCATGACGTTTAATGGCCACCATATATTTCATTGATATCCCGTTGAGCTACCAAATGTTTGTGTGTGGTTCTGAGTGCCATAAATATGTTAAAAATAACATATTGTTGGAATAAAAAAAATATTTCAAAAAGTCTCTTTTTTATTTCAGTGAAGGATTGTTGATTGTATTTGACATGTTGATGTCATAAATTTTACATTCAAAATTTATTGTCAAGTTTTTGAAATGCATGTTTTGTTACTAATTTAATGGATAATTTCACAGAAGATGAAATTCTTGATAAATTCCAATTAGCATGTAATGATCTGACAAACATCGGTTGATTGCATCTCCGAATTTGTCTATGTTTTGAACGGAAATGTTAATGTTTCAAAACCACTGTGCCCCCTTCCTTAATTCCAATAAACATACATAGCCAAATATGTATTTTTCTACATAACGTTTTATGTCCGTGAGTGTTAAAATGTTAATCGTAAATTTAATTTATTACCCAATTCGAGGGCTCTTCACTTTGGCAAATTCGTCTTGAATTGTGTTGTTTTAAAATAAACATGAAGTTTTGGGGTTTAAATGTGTTTTTAATTTATTGTTAAAACTTGTATGGCTTGAAATATTTTTCTTAACAAATTGTGGAATAATTATTTAATCCTATTAAATTTTTAGACCAATATTGGCTTAAGAAGAAATTAAATTTAATTCTTGGAAACATATGACAGTAACAGGCATAACACAAGAGAAATCAAAGTTCAACTGCTGCCCCTTTTTATTGTCCTCGAACCCTACATACATCAAATCAGTTTGTTCATGACAACAAGGATTCCAAATTACAACCAAGTTGAAAGCTCTATAATTTCGAATACATGTAGAGGTACATGAAAAAGAAAAAGTACTTTAAACACATTCATTATGAAGAATCCCATTTCTCTGGCATCATTAAGAAGACTTTTCATGGTCATTATCTTTGTGGCAACATCTGTGACTTACTAATTTGCCTCCTATGTAAATGTCTGTGTTATACCCATTGTTTTGCTTTCGCATGAAATGTATGACTGGCGGAAAAAGGAGATGGTCTGCCATGTAGTTTAGCACCCACTTTACGGTTAATGACCAATGTGGCATGAGCATGTTGTAGATGTGTTTTGCAGTCTTTGATTGCTTTTATGCTTTCGGGATTGATGTAGCCCCCATATCCGCAAACCTTTACTATAGAGTAAATAAAATGAATAATTTAAGCATAGAAAGTATATGTTCTTATATTCCTTTGTGGAGATACTTAAAAGGGGCTTCGGCCTTCTACAGAGTATATTTAGATTCTTTCCCCTAAGAAATATTATAACGTCGTCTGCATAGCAGATGGGTTCAAATCCGTCGTCGGTTAAGGTCCTTAGTAGACTATTTATGGTGGTAATGAGAACTAACTTATTTGGAGAAAAGGCCAACGTTTTATTTCAAAGCGAATATCTCTCTTCTGTGAGAGGTTATCGAATCTGGCAAGGGAAGTAGAAAATATCACCTTTACAACTATGTGAAGTAGGTTGTCATAGGTGTTCAAACAACAGAGATATCGCAATAGTCGGTAACGCATCCCTTTTTTCATATTTTGTGCAATCACACTGCTGGTCGGAATTTTTATCGGATCCTCACGAAATTTTGGGGGTTGATGGGGGTCTCAGAGAGAAAGAAGCCAATTGACGGGATGTACAAAGGGTGCTTCTATAGACCCATTCTGAAAGAAAGGGTGCTTCTATAGACCCATTCTGAAAGAAAGGGTGCTTCTATAGACCCATTCTGAAAGAAAGGGTGCTTCTATGGACCCATTCTGAAAGAAAGGGTGCTTCTATAGACCCATTCTGAAAGAAAGGGTGCTTCTATAGACCCATTCTGAAAGAAAGGGTGCTTATATAGACCCATTCTGAAAGAAAGGGTGCTTCTATAGACCCATTCTGAAAGAAAGGGTGCTTCTATAGACCCATTCTGAAAGAAAGGGTGCTTCTATAGACCCATTCTGAAAGAAAGGGTGCTTCTATAGACCCATTCTGAAAGAAAGGGTGCTTCTATAGACCCATTCTGAAAGAAAGGGTGCTTCTATGGACCCATTCTGAAAGAAAGGGTGCTTCTATAGACCCATTCTGAAAGAAAGGGTGCTTCTATAGACCCATTCTGAAAGAAAGGGTGCTTATATAGACCCATTCTGAAAGAAAGGGTGCTTATATAGACCCATTCTGAAAGAAAGGGTGCTTCTATAGACCCATTCTGAAAGAAAGGGTGCTTCTATAGACCCATTCTGAAAGAAAGGGCGTTTCTATAGACCCATTCTGAAAGAAAGGGTGCTTCTATAGACCCATTCTGAAAGAAAGGGTGCTTCTATAGACCCATTCTGAAAGAAAGGGTGCTTCTATAGACCCATTCTGAAAGTAAGGGTGCTTCTATAGACCCATTCTGAAAGAAAGGGTGCTTCTATAGACCCATTCTGAAAGAAAGGGTGCTTCTATAGACCCATTCTGAAAGAAAGGGTGCTTCTATAGACCCATTCTGAAAGAAAGGGTGCTTCTATAGACCCATTCTGAAAGAAAGGGTGCTTCTATAGACCCATTCTGAAAGAAAGGGTGCTTCTATAGACCCATTCTGAATGACAGGGTGCTTCTATAGACCCATTCTGAAAGAAAGGGTGCTTCTATAGACCCATTCTGAAAGGAAAGGGTGCTTCTATAGACCCATTCTGAAAGAAAGGGTGCTTCTATAGACCCATTCTGAAAGAAAGGGTGCTTCTATAGACCCATTCTGAAAGTAAGGGTGCTTCTATAGACCCATTCTGAAAGAAAGGGTGCTTCTATAGACCCATTCTGAAAGAAAGGGTGCTTCTATAGACCCATTCTGAAGGAAAGGGTGCTTCTATAGACCCATTCTGAAAGAAAGGGTGCTTCTATAGACCCATTCTGAAAGAAAGGGTCCTTCTATAGACCCATTCTGAAAGAAAGGGTGCTTCTATAGACCCATACTGAAAGAAAGGGGGCTTCTATAGACCCATTCTGAAAGAAAGGGGGCTTCTATAGACCCATTCTGAAAGAAAGGGTTCTTCTATAGACCCATTCTGAAAGAAAGGGTGCTTCTATAGACCCATTCTGAAAGAAAGGGTGCTTCTATAGACCAATTCTGAAAGAAAAGGTGCTTCTATAGACCCATTCTGAAAGAAAGGGTGCTTCTATAGACCCATTCTGAAAGAAAGGGTGCTTCTATAGACCCATTCTGAAAGAAAGGGTGCTTCTATAGACCCATTCTGAAAGAAAGGGTGCTTCTATAGACCCATTCTGAAAGAAAGGGTGCTTCTATAGACCCATTCTGAAAGAAAGGGTGCTTCTATAGACCCATTCCGAAAGAAAGGGTGCTTCTATAGACACATTCTGAAAGAAAGGGTGCTTCTATAGACCCATTCTGAAAGAAAGGGTGCTTCTATAGACCCATTCTGAAAGAAAGGGTGCTGCTATAGACCCATTCTGAAAGAAAGGGTGCTTCTATAGACCCATTTTGAAAGAAAGGGTGCTTTTATAGACCCATTCTGAAAGAAAGGGTGCTTCTATAGACCCATTCTGAAAGAAAGGGTGCTTCTATAGACCCATTTGAAAGAAAGGGTGCTTCTATAGACCCATTCTGAAAGAAAGGGTGCTTCTATAGACCCATTCTGAAAGAAAGGGTGCTTCTATAGACCCATTCTGAAAGAAAGGGTGCTTCTATAGACCCATTCTGAAAGAAAGGGTGCTTCTATAGACCATAGCCGACCAAGAAGAGCGAGCGCTTAAATTGTTTATGTGTGGGTAAAATTACACTGACAGAACAGGGTGATGATTTTCATATTGAGTGTGAAATGAAAAATATATTGTTGGCGCGTTCGCTTTGTATGACTTAAATTAAAAATAATATAAATAACTTCATAATTTGAAAAGTATTTTTCTTCATATGTTAATTTTTTTGAGAGAAAAAACAAATTGTATATAAAAATGATTTTTTAAGACTTTCTAAGCATACATACATTTTTTATTGTTGCATTGCAGACGAGGCATTCTGCGTCATTAAAAATATTAATACAAAACAAAAATCATTTTCAAATTCTTCCCTCCACATATTTGCTGTACAACTGCAAAATCTTTTCTGTGTACCCAAAAATAAACAAATAAAGCGGCATCAACCTGCTTGCATGAAATTCAGTACAAGACTGAAGTAAAAAAATCAAAACATTTGCTCTCTTACTTTGCGTTCGGGTCGCGTGTGTGTGATTTGCCGAAAAACTTCGTAACCAAATCAATACCCACGAACGGGTTTGCTATAGACCCATTCTGAAAGAAAGGGTGCTTCTATAGACCCATTCTGAAAGAAAGGGTGCTTCTATAGACCCATTCTGAAAGAAAGGGTGCTTCTATAGACCCATTCTGAACGAAAGGGTGCTTCTATAGACCCATTCTGAAAGAAAGGGTGCTTCTATAGACCCATTCTGAAAGAAAGGGTGCTTCTATAGACCCATTCTGAAAGAAAGGGTGCTTCTATAGACCCATTCTGAAAGAAAGGGTGCTTCTATAGACCCATTCTGAAAGAAAGGGTGCTTCTATAGACCCATTCTGAAAGAAAGGGTGCTTCTATAGACCCATTCTGAAAGAAAGGGAGCTTCTTTAGACCCATTCTGAAAGAAAGGGTGCTTCTATAGACCCATTCTGAAAGAAAGGGTGCTTCTATAGACCCATTCTGAAAGAAAGGGTGCTTCTATAGACCCATTCTGAAAGAAAGGGTGCTTCTATAGACCCATTCTGAAAGAAAGGGTGCTTCTATAGACCCATTCTGAAAGAAAGGGTGCTTCTATAGACCCATTCTGAAAGAAAGGGTGCTTCTATAGACCCATTCTGAAAGAAAGGGTGCTTCTATAGACCCATTCTGAAAGAAAGGGTGCTTCTATAGACCCATTCTGAAAGAAAGGGTGCTTCTATAGACCCATTCTGAAAGAAAGGGTGCTTCTATAGACCCATTCTGAAAGAAAGGGTGCTTCTATAGACCCCCTACTGAAAGAAAGGGTGCTTCTATAGACCCATTCTGAAAGAAAG
Source organism: Musca autumnalis (assembly GCF_047663935.1). Lineage (NCBI taxonomy): Eukaryota > Metazoa > Arthropoda > Insecta > Diptera > Muscidae > Musca > Musca autumnalis. The sequence goes on along the minus strand of NW_027411977.1, from coordinate 182,413,258 downwards.
GGTGCTTCTATAGACCCATTCTGAAAGAAAGGGTGCTTCTATAGACCCATTCTGAAAGAAAGGGTGCTTCTATAGACCCATTCTGAAAGAAAGGGTGCTTCTATAGACCCATTCTGAAAGAAAGGGTGCTTCTATAGACCCATTCTGAAAGAAAGGGTGCTTCTATAGACCCATTCTGAAAGAAAGGGTGCTTCTATAGACCCATTCTGAAAGAAAGGGTGCTTCTATAGACCGATTCTGAAAGAAAGGGTGCTTCTATAGACCCATTCTGAATGACAGGGTGCTTCTATAGACCCATTCTGAAAGAAAGGGTGCTTCTATAGACCCATTCTGAAAGAAAGGGTGCTTCTATAGACCCATTCTGAAAGAAAGGGTGCATCTATAGACCCATTCTGAAAGAAAGGGGGCTTCTATAGATCCATTCTGAAAGAAAGGGTGCTTCTATAGACCCATTCTGAAAGAAAGGGTGCTTCTATAGACCCATTCTGAAAGAAAGGGTGCTTCTATAGACCCATTCTGAAAGAAAGGGTGCTTCTATAGACCCATTCTGAAAGAAAGGGTGCTTCTATAGACCCATTCTGAAAGAAAGGGTGCTTCTATAGACCCATTCTGAAAGAAAGGGTGCTTCTATAGACCCATTCTGAAAGAAAGGGTGCTTCTATAGACCCATTCTGAAAGTAAGGGTGCTTCTATAGACCCATTCTGAAAGAAAGGGTGCTTCTATAGACCCATTCTGAAAGAAAGGGTGCTTCTATAGACCCATTCTGAAAGAAAGGGTGCTTCTATAGACCCATTCTGAAAGAAAGGGTGCTTCTATAGACCCATTCTGAAAGAAAGGGTGCTTCTATAGACCCATTCTGAAAGAAAGGGTGCTTCTATAGACCCATTCTGAAAGAAGGGTTGCTGACGATGAGTGACGTAGGGGTGGAAGATACCAAGGAACGGTCCTGACCGGCTTTAACATGGCAAAGCCCAGGATTTATCTTTTATAAAAAAGATGCAGTTTACGCATTGACAGATGTACTTGAAAACTACAAGGCCAACATTACTGCCATACAGGAAATACGATGGATTGTGTAAGGCGTCACAACAACACCCAAAGGTGACGCATTGTATTAAAGCATGAATTTGGTTGCGGATTTGTAGTTGGTCGGAATTTTTTGCCCTACAGTCGGGATATGCAGTCTCCACAGTGAAACTTCTGACAATGGTATGAGGCTGATAGACTTTTCAGCTGCAAAAAACATGGTAGTTAGCAGTACCAGATTTAAGCATTTCGACATTAATAAGGGCGCCTGGCTGCCTCCAGAGCAGAAAAACAAAAAGAAATCAAATTTATCACGTTGTGATAGATGGAAGATATACATCGATCGTGTTGGATGCACGTTCGTTCCGAGGATCAAACATTTACTCGGACCACCACCTTCTTGCGATTAAACGTAGCAAATAAAGTACGAACAGACACAACACGAAAGTTGGACATCGGAAAGCTACAATCACAACAGATAACCACAGCAATCATTGACACAATTGGTTAATGAAAGCACTCATCGTACCGATAACATATCAGCACAATGGCAAAATATGGACCACACCATGCAAACATCCCCAAAATCCATACTTGGATACCAGAGACCTCGGCCAAGGAACCCATGGTATGACCAGGAGTTTCGTGCTGCTACCGAAGAGATGTACAGGAGCCAGAGTGAAGTCGAAAAGTTCTACCAAAGAGTGAAATATCAAACTGATTGCTTTGGTACAGGCACATCCTCCTGTAGAGACCAGTAAGGTAATTTAGTAACTGATACAGTTAGTGTGCTCAGGATATGGAAAGAACATTTTTCCAAACTGTTGGTATCCGCTAGTATCGAATACGGCGAAGATACCACAGATCCGATCCCAGAAGATGATATTGAATGTATACCGCCCAGCCAAGATGAGGTAAAGACAGCAATAAATCGGCTGAACAATAATAAGGCAGCAGGAGCCGATGGCTTACCAGTCGAGCTGTTCATAACCGGAGGAAACACGCTGATAAGGTGTATTCATTAGCTAGTTAGCACCATCTGGCAGGAAGAACGAGTACCCGACGATTGGAACCTGAGCATCCTGTGCCCTGTCCACAAGAAAGGAGATAAGACTGTATGCTCTCACTATAGGGACATAAGTCTTCTCCCTATTGCCTACAAGATAGTGTCAGGGATAATGTGCGAACGACTAAAGCCGATGGTCAATGAAATAATACCATACCAATGCGGATTTAGATCTGGCAAATCCACCATTGACCATATATTTACCCTGCGGCAAATCCTGGAGAAGACCCAAGAGATGCAAATCGACACATACCACCTTTTAGTTGATAACAAAGCAACCTTCGACAGCCCCTACGTTCAAAGGTATTCCAAGCCACGTCTGAATTTGGTATCCCGGCAAAGCTCATCCGGCTTTGTAGAATGACATTAACTGATAATCGATCGTCAGTTAAAATAGGAAAGAACCTCTCCGAAGAGTTTGGTACCAAAAGAGGTTTCAGACAAGGTGATGGCCTATCGTGTGATATTTTCAACATTCTGCTGGAAAAGGTTATACGAGATGCGAAGGTGAAAAGAAGTGACACAATATATACAAACAGCCATATGTTACTTGCTTATGCCGATGACATTGACATCATAGGGCGATTGGTAAAGGAAGTAACTGATACTGATAGTAAGGACTTCCTCCACCTCGGCACCGCCGTAAACACAACCAACAACATCAGTTATGAAATACGACGAAGAATAGTGTTGGCCAACAGATGCTACTTCGGGCTGAGTAAGCAGTTTAGGAATAAAGCCACATCTCGTCAAACAAAAACAACGCTTTACATAACACTGATACTACCCGTGCTGATGTATGGTTCCGAAGCTTGGGTACTTGCGCAAGCAGATAAGGCAGTGCTTGGTGTGTTTGACGGACCAATCTGCGTTAACGGTGAATATCGACATCGCATGATCAACGAGCTGTATCAGCTATACAACGACATCAGTATAGATAAACGTATCGAGATGCAGCGATTGTGTTGGCTAGCTAGAATGAGCGATGATGAACCCGCAAAAAAGGCGTATAAATTCGGGCCGCATGGCGGTGCACGCAGAATTAGCAGTCCAAAGTATGTATGGCTCAAACAAGTGGATGAAGAGATGACAAGGCGCGGTATTCCAGAAAGCGAAGCACTAAACAGCGAGAATTGGAAATCTTTTCTTTGTTCGGTCTATGGAACAAATGTTCTGTAATGGGCCATTTAAGTAAGTAAGTACAGGGAATAAAAGATCTATGTCTGATAAACATATCCTCCAAATTTCATAGCTCTATCTCTATCCGTTAAGAAAATATGGATTTTTGACAACATAGTCCCAGTTTGGCCACTGTATAGATACATAAGTCCGTTCTACAGTTTTCGTATTGTAGCCCAATCAAAATAGACATTGAAATAGCAAAAATTCCCAGAGAGCTGAATTTTGGTGGAGAGCTAGGGTTTGCCATTAGAAGCAACGTCTTAAAAGTCCCCATCGATCCCATGTGTGCAAAAAAAGTTATTCGGGGTCAAAGGTCAAATTTTAAGGGTTTTTAGGTTTTCGGACTTATTTTTTGAAAACGGTTGATCTAATCAAAAAGAGTCTAAAATAAATATTGTAGACAGAAAAATTATCAACAAGTTTGATCTTTATAATTTTTTTCCTAGAGAGAAACATTCACCACCAACTCAATACAGCTGTTCTAAAAAAACACATGATTTTTATGCACTTATAAGGGAAATATGCAGATATTCAGACGAACCGGCTAAAATAAGCGAAGTAACCGGTTCTGTCCCCCCAAAAAATATATATTTTCTTGAAGAGCGAAATTATACCTATCTTAAAAAAAATCCAACAAAATCGGAGCGTGTTTAGTGGAGTTTTTCAATGTTAGAGTAATTTTATCCAAAAATAGCCCATTTAACCCACATGTGTAATCGAAAGCCCAACGGAAACGACCCCAACGCTGATTACGGAAATGTATAATTTTCAAGGATCCGGTTCGCCGGTTATTCGATCCGAAAGGCCCGGGTTAGACCCGGTTCTACTGAATCGATTACTCCAAAGTGGATATCGTTTGAAAGCTTATGGAAGAACCTAACACATAGTGTCGTTGCTTTAACCGGTTCGCCATAATGTACTTACTCTAGACGCTCCGCTTTTAAAGGCTTAGCATTATCTAGGCTTATCGTAGCTTGCTCTCTGGCTTGCCTTGCCCAGGAGTTGGCTACCTCGTTACCCCTAATCCCTTCATGTCCTGGTACCCATATAATGTTAACAGAACCATGGTGGGAGTAGGCGTTGATTGATTTTTTACACTGCAGGACAATTTTTGATTTCACCGTCTTGCTTGTTATTGCTTTAATTGCTGCTTTACTGTCCGTTAGGATGTTTACAGTGATTGGCCTTGTTTTAGCTTTAAACCAGTTCAGACACTCTGTGATCGCTCGGATTTCGGCCTGTAGGATCGTATTATGATCCGGCAGTCGAAGGAAGATTCTAGTTTCCTGGTCTTCGATATATAGGCCCAGTCCCGTTCTCCTCCCTAGAACGGCCCCATCTGTGAAACCACAGCTTCCAGTTGGCATCCGTTCCAGGGTTCCATCGATCCACATATCCCTGTCTGGTATTAAAATTTCACACAAGGCGGATTCAATTGTTTCAGGTATACGGTCTGATTCAATATGATCTATTGACTCACCAGTTGTAACCTGTAATATGCTTTGGTGGTATGTTTGGTGGTCTCTTACGATCCACTCGCTCATCGACTTAAGTCTTATAGCTGGGATGGCTGCCTCATACCTTACCTGAATTTCTATTGGGTGGACAAATAAAATTGTCTCTAAAGCCCTAACATTAAACCAATATGTTACATGTTATTTGTGGTTAAGCAGGTCATTGTAGCTCTCTCCCAGAAATAAAAAAGTTTTTACAATTTTTACCACTTTTGCGTTCCTGTACACACAATTTATATCCCAGTAAAAATTCGGATCCGTTAGTCATTATGTAACCCATAACAAAGTAATGTAAACAAAAATAGCTACTTATATTACTCCTTGCTAAGTTATGAGTACGGTAGCACAGAGCTAGTGTGTCCGACTACAAATCAGAGGGTTGTGTGTTGAACGCTCACAGCCGGCCGGGTACTTTTTGTTAAACAAAACATCGAATATTTGGTGGTACATACTTATGTAAGCGTTTTAACAACCCTTAATGTTCGTGTGCGGCTACAAATCAGAAGTTCGTGTTTTCAAATCCAGCAAATAGCGAAATAAAATAAAAATATGAAGTGTGTTGAAATAGAAAATAAATTCCACCCAAAACTACTAGATCAATAAATTTAAATTTATTTTTTAACTTCCAGTGACCATAGAATAACTAGTTGTTCTAGTAGTCATAGAATAACTAGTATTTCAGTGCGACATGCCCTTGTTAAAATAATGGGTTAGTAGGGGATTTTGTAAGTAGTTCCGGCTGCCAAAAATCCCTTACAAAACCCATTATTTTGGGAATATTTTTTTGCTGGGATGAAAGTCGTTTACCATTTTTATAACTTTTGTAAGTTTTTAATAAGCAGGTCATATTATATTAGATGTTGGAGTTAGATAAGGTCCCGTTTGAACTCGGATTATGTTTAATGATAGATATATTTGCTAAATAGCCAAATTAGTTTTCCATGCTGTTAATCCCTTGTCAAAAAGTGAAAAACACATGGGAGTATGTGTGTATGTGCTGATTTTGATTTCTAAGTCGAATGTATGTATTTCATTTACAAACGAGAGAAAGAAATATTTCATGAAAGAAAAACATGTTTGAAAACTAATTTCCAAATTTAACGTGAGACTCAATTCTTTTGTACTGCACTAAAATCTGCACAGAAGCAACACAATAAAGAGGAATCTTTTGTTTAATTGTGACAATGATTGCTCACAAGCTAACATTGGAATCCTTTGGGATCACTTATAGTTGATCATAAGTCATCAAATAAAAACTAATTAGGGGTTGCTGATACAATTATTGACTTCAGCTGAAGTGGAAAAGGTGGTGTTGCGCAGTAAGTTGTTGTTTTTTTATTTATAGCTTGAATGCATTTAAATTTATTTTAGCCTGAATTTCATGTTTAGATGGGTGATAAGTGTATTATTTCAAAACGGCATAACGATGATATGGGTATTAATTTGTGGACTAGATCAATTAAAAGATTGTAGCCTGTTATTACATGGATTTAAAAATCGTTATATGGAGTTAAGGTAGGTTAGATAATCTTTTAATTTAATATTTTTTTGCCACATTTTGAATATATTTTAGAACGTATCGTATTGAGGTACTGATAGATGTTGGTCGTAGTAAAATAAATAGAAGTGGTTTTAGAGGGATGTTCATTTCTTCTAATGCTGCCAAACTGGAATAAACAAGTAAGCAATGGTAATAGTCGGAACGGCCGACTATGCAATACCCCACCAAATCACCTCTGTTCATAGAGTTTTCATGGTTATCAATCATTTAGGAAAGAACTCAAGTTCGTTCCTAAATATAAGAAGTATTTAGAAATACCTCCTTGATTCCTCAAAAGTTATGTTGAAAAGCATAAAGTGTAGTTTTAAGGTACCGTGAATAATATATGAAGTCAAAATATATGTATCATAAAACCTTGAAAATGATTTCTATCGCTATTTCACAACTGATGTTGTTTGGTCTTGTTGCCGTTTACTGCCAGACCCACTTGATCAGTTAATTCATTTATTGATCAGTCACTTCTTTATATTTTAACTTCTATATATCGTACGACTTTTTCCTTCTTCTTTATTTGCATATTCGATCTCCGAATATAAGCGACCAATACAATTATATATAATTATCTGTTACAAATTTTAAGGTATGTTCATATATTTTCCATGATCTCCATAAAGGCGTCTATATTTCTGGCTTCACTCAGTAGGGTTGAGATATTTCCAATGCCGGTCCATTTAAGAATATTGTCAATCCATGATATTTCTTTCCGTCCTCTGGATGGCTTCCCTTCTATTGTTCCAGTGATTATGGTTTGGAGCAGTTTGTATTTTGCGTTCCTCATTACATGTCCAAGATATGATGTTTTTCTTCTTTTTATTGTTCCAATGAGTTCCCGTTGACGGTTAACCCTTGAAAGAACCACAGAATTTGGTGTTAGATGTGTCCATGGAATTTTTAGGATACGACGGTAGATCCACATTTCAAAGGCTTCCAATTTCTTTATTTCAGCGGTTTTTAGTGTCCATACTTTTGAGCCGTACAGCAGAACCGACCAGACATAAGTTTTAATAAATCGTATTTTTGTTTCCATATTTATGTCATGACTACATAAAATATTTTTGTATTTGAAAAATGCATCTCTTGCCATTTCAATTCTGCATCGTATTTCTTTCGAGTTGTCCCAGTTTTCATTTATTTTGACTCCAAGATATTTAAAGTTCTGTACTTTATCGATATGTGTATTATTTATATATATTTCGGTTGTACTTTGGTTTCTAGACCTGGTTATCACCATATATTTAGTTTTTGATATATTAATCTTTAACCCTATAGGAATTTAGCCGACTCAAAAGAAATTGTAGTTCTGATACACTACTCGCAATTAAAGTGGTATCATCTGCATATCTGATATTGTTGACGAATTTTCCACCAATATATACGCCTTTACGAGCGTTGGACATTGATTCTTCAAAAATTCTTTCGGTATAGATATTGAATAATAATGGCGACAATATACAACCCTGTCTAACTCCTTTCGATATTGCAATGCATTCTGTCAGTTCTCCATTAATGTCGACTTGTGCTGTTTGGTTCCAATATAATTGTTTGATGCATTGTAATTCTTTTCCTTGGATGCCAATAGATGTGAGGATTTCCACCATTTTGTCATGTTGTACGGTGTCGAAGGCTTTTTCGTAATCCACAAAACATAGGTAAACATCTTTATGTACATTTCTGCATTTCTGTATTAACACTTGAATAGAGAGTAGGGCTTCTCTTGTACCCATGCCTTATTTAAATCCAAATTGAGATAGTCCCATGGCCTCTTCACATTTTTTATAAATTCTGGAGTGAATGATTCTTAGAAAAATTTTGAGAGCGTGGCTCATTAAACTTATAAGTCTGTAGTCGCTACATTGTCTTGGGTGGCTTTTCTTTGGAATTGTGATGAAAGTTGATTTCAGCCAGTCTTGAGGATATCGGCCTGAGTCATATATGTAATTAAATAGCACTACCAAAAGCTGTAGGTTTTCGTCATCTATTAATTTTAACAATTCGGCGGGAATTTCGTCTGGTCCATAGCTTTTTTTATTACGTAGTAATTTTATTGCACATTCCACCTCAGATTTAGTGATTGGGTTCCCAGTGAGGGATTGTTGGTTAGCTGGAACGTTGACCGATCGGTTATTGTCATTAAATATCTGTCTTATGTATTCACTCCACACTATTTTCTTTTCATTTGTATCAAAGACGGCTTTGTTGTTAACGTATAGTACTTTCGGTATTGACTTAAATCGTACTCCAGCGGCTTCCTTAAGTCTTTTGTGTAAATTGAAGTCATCGTGAAGCTGTTGGAGACGTTCAATTTCCTGACATTGACTATTTAAGTGCTCAATTTTTGCAATGCGTATTGTCGATTGTATTTCTCTATGAAGCTCAAAATATAATTCATAATTTGTATGTTTGTACTTTCGACGTTCTTCCATTAATTTCAGTATGTCGTTCGTCATCCATTCTTTATTTTTAGGTTTTTTGTAGTTTCCTAGATTGTTGCTGGCAATAAATTTTAATGAGTGCTTGATAGAATACCAAATGCTCTCTACATCATCTCTGTTAATATTGTGTAGTTCACGATTTATATGTTGCTTCACAATTGTGTGTGTATCGTGGTTATCCAGTTTTTCAACAGCAAATTTTTTTCGCCCAATTTTTTTCTTTGATAGGGATATTTTGCAGCACATTTTCGTCATTAAGAGATTATGATCGGATGGTACATCAGCCCCTGGATATGTCGATGTTTTCTTTATGCAAGAGAAAAACCGTTTATTTATGATTATATAATCTATTTGATTCCTCACGATGTTATCTTTCCGATCTTATGGAGATTTCCAAGTATATAGTCTTCTTTTTGAAAGACAGAAAAATGTGTTCGTTATTTTCATTTTATATTCTTGGCATAGTTGAATGAGTCTATCTCCTCTTTCATTTCGATTTCCAAGTCCATAATTTCCTGTTACACCTGATACAGGTTCTTCTCCAACTTTTGCGTTGAAGTCGCCTTGTATAATGTTTATTTCGTGGGATTTCGTCGTTTTCAATAAATATATGATCTCATCATAGAATGCTTCAATTTCCTCATCGCTTTTATCTGCAGTTGGCGCGTATACTTGTATTATATTTATATTCATTGGTTTTGCTTCTATTTTAAGGAGCATTGTTCTATCTGATTTTGGTATAAATCCTTTTACAGAACTTGCAATATTGTTTTTTACTATAATTCCAACTCCATTCCTGTGGTTGTTATTCTGATTGCCAGAGTGGTATATCTTCATATTGTTGGATGTGAAATCACCATTATCGGGCCACCATGTTTCGCTTACACCCAATATGTCTATGTTATAATGGTTCATTTCGTTTATTGTATTAGCCAGTTTTCCCGGTTCGTAGAGACTTCTTACATTCCAGGTACCGATATTAAGATTTCTTTTTGTTTTACCTCCGGGGATTCTTAGCACCCTTGTGTTGCCGGAGACTAAGGGCCGTGTATTTTCTTCATTGTTCATAATTGTATGGTTTTCGAGGGAGAGATACTTCAGCGGTTTCCCCCTGCCATCTGGAGGGTTTATAGTTTTCCTTCTACATCTTCAGCCGCTCCAATGGAGTACAGACGCTGTTTGCTGCCGACTTTTTCCAGTAGGAAGATATTATTGCTAAATTTTTCGAAGACGTTCTTTCCTATTTTACTGAGAGCCTGGTATTAGTTAATGACATTTTACAAATCCGAATTAGCTTCGCGGAATACCACATTCAGACAAGGCTTGGAATTGCAAAAATATGGTAAGTATCGATCATCTCTTGGGTCTTTTCCAGGATTTGCCGAAAGGTAAACACCTAACAAATGCTGGATTTGCTTAAACTAGCGAATACTGCCTTATAGCAATAGGGCACAGACTTATCCCCCTATTAATTGAAAACACAGCTTTGCCTACTTGCGGATGGGGCGTAGAATGCACAAGTGCCAATTATCGGGTAGGAGTTCCTCTTGCCAGATGGTACTAACTATATAATGCATACACCTTATCAGGGTGTCGTCTCCAGTCGGCTGGTAATCCATCGGCTTATATATATGTCATTAATTATGTATGTGCACTTATTGCTAATACAATTGTATTAATAATATAATTGTTCCACAAACATCCCATACGGGACAAGGGAGACTTCTCTCATATGGCTAAAATACTCATGAAATGTCGCCAACATTACTGAGGAGTATTACCACCGTTGAAATTTTTGATGTTGCCTGGCCGGCGAATTGAACCCACGACCTTCAGCGTGCAAAGCGAGTGTGCATACCATTGCACCACGATGCCACCCATAATTGTAATATACACAAATAAAATGTTCACGAGTGATCAATCCATGTCCACTTTCTCATTCCCTGCAAGCAAAAACGATCGCGGAAGTGGCTTAGGCGTGTCGTCCAGTGCGATGAAAATAGTGAACCACGCCGGCGTGACGTCTTGGAAGTCACGCCAGGGACACTTCTTGGAGATCATGTCCGCGATAGTTCTTGGAATTAGAAAAAAAAAATATATATTTTTTAATTTTTCTATTTATTTTTTCTATTTATATTCCCTGCAAGCAAAAACTATCGCGGAAGTGACTTAGGCGTGTCGCCCAGGGCGATGAAAACCCAGCAAAAATTTGGATCCGATATCATTACGTAACCCTTTACAAAGTAATGTAAACAAGCTTCTTTTCGCATTACAAGTAATACGAAAAGTAATGGGTTACTTCTTAAAAAATTTACAAGGTAAACCTACTTACTTTACTCCTCCCTAAGTAATAAGGACGGGGTGTATGTGTCCGACTATAAATCCTAGGGTTGTGTGTTCAACGCTCAACGTCGGCGCGCGATTTTTTGACAACAATAAAAACTTTTTGATAACAGTTCGTGGTGCACATGTGCACTGCACATTTACGTTCTTAAACAACCCTTAATGGTCGTGTGCGTGGCACAGTGAGTAGTGTGTTTGGCTAGAAATCAGAGGGTTCGTGTGTTCAACTCGGGCAGGGAGCGAAATAAAATAAAGTAAAATAAAAGTAAGAAGTGTGTTGAAATTAAAAACAACTTCTCCACATCTACTGTTCTAAAAATAGAATTTTTTCCTCCTTACTTTTCAACTTCTATTGGCCACAGAATAACTAGTTATTCTAGTGGTCATAAAATAACTAGAAACTGAGTGCGACATGCCCTTGTAAAAATAATGAGGAAGAAAGGGGAATTGAGAGTAGTTACGGCTGCCAAAAATCCCTTACGAAATCCAAGATTTTGAAGAAATGAACCACGCCGGCGTGTCGTCTTGGAAGTCACTCCAGCGACACTTCTCGGTAGCTCTTGGAATTAAAAAAACAATTTTTTTATTTTTTTCTATTAATTTTTTATATTTTTATTTTAATTTTTTTATTTATTTATGTTTTATTTTTATTTATGTTTTTTTAAAGTACACTCTTTTAGAGAAATTATTCCTTGGAATTTCCGCCTACATAAATTTTGTCATTTTAAAAATGTGATGTGAAACTTTAGAGTGCAAAGCGAGTATGCCTACCACTGCACCACCTTCTCATAAAATCATCAGATAGAAAAATGTTCTATATTTGTTCAAATGCTTTGAATTAATTAATAAATGTAAACAGTCGCCTTGGAAGTCACTCCGAAGTGTCGGCATACGCGATAAAAGGTAATCATAAGAATGCCTTAGACGTCTTAGGCGAGGGAGTGAGAAACTAACTTCCAAATGCTGGCAAGGTTTATATTTTTATTTTAATTTTTTGGAATTTCCGCCTACATTAATTTTGTCATTTAAAAAATGTGATGTTGTTTTGTTTCCTGTCTTGAGAAAGGAAGCCGGAGACGAAATGTGATGTGACTTGAGAAGCGAACCCGAACCTTCAGAGTGCAAAGCGAGTATGCTTACCATTGCACCACCGTTTCATATAATCATCAGATAGAAAAATGTCCCATATTTGTTCAATGTGTTGAATTATTAAATAAATGTAAACAATCGCCTTGGAAGTCACTCTGAAGCCACTCCGAAGTGTCGGCATGCGCGATAAAAGGTAATCATAATAATGCTATAGACGTCTTAGGCGAGGGAGTGAGAAACTCACTTCCATATGCTGGCAGGGTTCTTATTTCAACGGATAATGATCTGCAGTTTGTCATAAGGCTTCGTTTGAAATCCATCGGCTTCTGTAGCCTTATTATTCTTCGGCCGGTTTATTGCTGTCTTTATCCCAACTTTGCCGTTCATTATACATTCAATACCATGTTCTGGGATTGGATTTGCGGTATCTTCGTCGTCTTCGTTAGTATTGTATAAAAACAGTTTGGAAAAATTCTCCTTTAAGGGCACACTATCTGTATATGATACCAGAGTACCTTTCTAGCCTCTAAAGGAGGATGTGCTTGGTAAAATTTTCGGACTTCCGCTCAGGTTTTAGCGGCCATCATCTGGAAGTTCCTAGACTTCTTTTCTGAGTTTCCGGTCATTCCAGAAGATACTGCGGTCTGACTCACCTTGTCGCCCTCTGTCCAAGGATACTTGGGACAGTCCCCTCCGCGTGGGGTCTTGACATGGTTTACTCGAAACATTTGAAGGCGGGAACATATTTTTCTTCTTACGAGACGTAGCGATGTTTTGTTAATCGTATGTTCTCCGCGGCCGCTTCCGAGCAAGTTGAGATAATATTGTTGACATGATTTGGAGCATCCCGCTGTTCTTTATTTAGTCACACCTGTTAATTTTTAAACTTTCGCCGTTGCACCCAATTCGTTGTAAGTTTCGTCGCTCTCGCTCTAGTTCATCTACCATCTTGTGGACATGCTCTTCCTTGCGGTTTTCTACAACGGTGGTGTTTATTTTGCTGTTGCTGTCGGAGTCGGAGTCATGGTCGCTTCCAGTCCCTGATGGTTGGGTCAGGTTAAAACTCTCCCTAAGCTTCCTCGCCTCCTCCCTTTTTCCTTAGGTTACGTGCTAGTAGCAGTACCTTCGACCACAGATACCAAGGCACCCACATTTGTGGGAGATGTTTTCTCTCGATCGCCTGTTGACGAAGAGTTGTGACTTGCAGGCAGATCACTGGTCCTCGCCGGTACTGGATTTTTTAGGCCCTGTACCCTAACCTTTAATTATATTTTTTATTTTTCCTTCTTTTTTTATTTTATCGGAACATCCTCAGCGCATAATGACAGATTAACACAGAAAATTTGTTGTTGTTAATTGTGGATACAATAGACAGGTCTATAGCTCCAGTTTGGAATAATTTCCATACTGTTTTCCACTTGTTAGTTTGCAATAAGGGGGAAGAAATAAAAAGGCTGAATTGAAATGTCTTCAGAACCTGTTTTACAAATTTATGCCTTGCCATAAAGCAATATTCTGCCAAGGTGACTCTTCGATGCATTCAGAAGAAGTTTCATTTAAAATTTGATAGACCGAACGACAACAAATAAATATCAAGTATTCTAATTGATGGGTGTTTCCTTGTGAAGAAGATGGAAATTAAAAAAGAGCAAACATTACCACCATAAAACACCCGAAACCATTTCAATTGAACTGCTCTATTGATTTACTAAATGAATTGGACATTAATCTCCTTTGTCAAATAACTAAAACACGTAGGCAGATGCAGGAAGACACATTTAGGCGCTTTTTAACAATTTGCAATGTTTAAACACATTCATCAAAATTATAAAGCAAACAATAAAAGAGCACCAAATTCCCTATTAGATTTTCTAAATGTGTGAATCATTATTTCAGTGTGGAAATTTTAATTGAAAAGGAAGTTGAAGTCAATTGGTTTGGCACGTACAATTGCAATTACCAAAACGAGTATAATGGTAGCAACCCCTAAAAATATGCGACATCTCACTTTTGGTTTTAACCGGTATTTTTACGACCCTTTTAATAAGTAGACTAAATTTTTCAGGAAAAAAATAACGGAACAATAATTACAATGGCATTTCAGTTATGTTGTTCATCATTTATCAGTTGCTTTTTCTCATCTCGTCGTCTACTAATTTGTCCGCCATAACAATGTAGACAATTTAAAGTGAGACAATGCCAGAATGAATGGAGGGTATGGTTGCTGGATGTTCCGTTGTTTTGTACCATGTTTCTTTTCTACTATAATTTTTAGACAAATTCTTTGCTTTGACAATCACATGAGTGCAGCAAAAGTCCTCCATGTCCTTTGTTTGAAATGACTTTTGATTGATCACCGTCTGTAATGAATTTATATATGTTGTGTTACAAATTACATTTAACTGAGATTTAATACGACGATTATGCATTTTAAAATGTTTGGGACAATAGGTATAACCTTTTAGTACTTACAAAGATATCTTGAATCTTTTCAAGTAGGTTTAACAAAAACAAGTAAGAAAGGCGATAAGTTCGGCCGGGCCGTGTGAGGTCATTGTTGTTCTTTCCAAAAAAAAAAAAAAAATGGACCTATATTTATAATTTTCCGAATTGAGCTATTGTATCCCCTGGTAACACACAATATTAAATTACAGCAATCTCGGTTCAACAATTTAACAAAAAGAACCCACGAAATACACACAATATGGACAATTTGCCTCCGACTAAGTTTTCTATCTTCGGAGAACACAACCAATTCGGTAAAAAATGTGATTGAAATCTTCAAAAAAATTTAAATGGTGGCTACGCTTATATGGGGGCTATACCAAAACGTGAACCTATATTGTCTGATTTTTTGCAAGGGATGTTGTGTACCTGTATAAATGTACATTTAGCGAAGACTATATACCAAATTTCAATTATTCCGGTTGAATATTGTGACTAAAGCTTCCAAAACACCGAAAATCGGAAGATACCGTTCTGTGGGGACTACATGAAGAGGTGAGCCTATGCCGACAAATTTCTGGTGGAAAGTTTTATACCCCCAACACACACTAAATACAAATGTTAAACCATTTCGGTAGGATATGGGAGTCAAAAGCTTCAAAATAACGAAATTGGAAGGGGTAGTCCTACGGGGGCTTTATGAAGACGTGGACATATAGAGAAAAATTTAATATGGAAAGTTGTATACTCCCAATGAAGACTAAATTCCAAATTTCAGCTGTTTCAGTGGGATATTGAGGCCACAACCTTCAAAATACCGAAAATTGGGAGGTACCGTTCTACGGCGGGTATATGAAGGCGTGGAAGTATACCGACAAATTTCAAATGGAAAGTTTTATATCCCCAACGAAGACTAAATACCAAATCTCAAGCATTTCGGTGGGATGTTGGGGCCACAACGTTCAAAATACGAAAATCGGGTGGTACTCTTCTATGAGGGCTATATGAAGACCTGAACCTACACGTCTTCATTTTTCAGGTGGAAAGTTTTATTCCCCCGCCGAAGACTAAATGCCAAACTAAATCCATTTCGGTGTGATAATGGGGCTAAAACCTTTAAAATACCGAAAATCCGGAGCTACAATACTATATATGAAGAAGTGTACCTATACCAACAAATTTCAGGTCGAAAGTTTTGTACCCCTAACTGACACTAAATACCTAATTTCAGCCATTTTGGTGGGATATTGAGGTCACAAACTTAAAAATACCGTTCTATGGCGGCTATATGAAGACGTGGCCCTATACCGACAAATTTCAGGTGAAAGTTTCGTACTCCCAACGAAGACTAAATACCAAGTTACACCCATGTCGGAGGGATATTGAGGCCACAACCTTCAAAATACCGAAAATCGGGAGTTACCGTTCTATGCGAGCTATATATGTTAAGGCGTAGACCTATACCGACAAATTTCAGGTGAAAAGTTTTGTACCGCCAAAGAAGATAAAATACCAAATTTAATCCATGTCGGTGTTATAATGTGGCTAAAACCTTTAAAATACCGAAAACGGGAGGTATCGTTCTATGGGGGCTATATCAAAACGTGGACCGATATGACAAATTTTTTGGTAGAAAGTTTTGCAGCCCCGAAGAAGACTGTGTATTAAATTTCAGCCACTTCGGTGTGATAACGAGGCTAAAACTTCCGAAATATCGAAAATCGGGATGTACCCTTCTGTGGGGGGTACATCAAAACGTGTACCTATACCTACATATTTCTGAGGGAATGTTATGTAGCACCGAAAAACAATAAATACCAAATTTCAGCCACTTTGGTGAAATAATAAGCCTAAAACCTTCAAAATTCCGAAAATCGGGAGGTACAGTTATATATCAACACGTGGATCTGTGCTGACACATTTCTGGGAGAAAGTTTTGTAGCCCAAAGGAGGACTAATTACCAAATTTCTCCCATTTTGGTTGGATAATATAGCTAAAACCTTAAAAATACCGAAAATCGCGAGATACCTGTGAGGGCTATATCAAAAAGTGTTTCTTAGCCTCTAAATACACAAAATACCAATTTACAACCGATTTTGTGGTCAAATGGGACTAATACATGCAAAATATCTTAAAGTGACGCGTATTATATATGGAGCGTTATATGGGGCTATACCAAAACGTGGACCTATACAAATAATTGTTGGTAGAAATGTTTTTAGTCTCTGTAGACACAAAATACCAAATTACAACCAATTCGGTAGTCGAATGTGAAAAACATCTTAAAAATCCCTTAAAACGACGATGCGTCACGCGTCACTTTGTAGGAAAGAGCTACATAGCTAGTTTTCAATACCAAAAGTCCTGCGAACATACAATAGATTTTACCAAAATTTCATCCATCTACTTAAATCCGTTTGGACGCTAGAGCGATTTCCACAGACTGACGGACATGGCTCTATCGATTTAGAATTGCACGCTGAACAATAATATATATATAATTTGTAGGGTCTCAAATTATTTAGATTAGCTACAAACGGAATGACAAACTTAATGTACCCCCCATAGTATGGTGGAGGGTATAAAAATGTGTAAGTAAAAAATCAGGATCATTAAAAAGATCCTAGTTAAAAATACATACATATATCACGAATATTGCCAATTATTTCATATTCCATTTCAGAAAAAAGGATACATTTTTTTCGCGCTACATCAACGATTTTTGATATGTAGGTTAAGAAAAAAATTCCCAGTACGAATCTGGTCGCGAGCCAATTTTTGGTTGTTGCGGACAAAAGTTATGGCGCTTTTATTTCGCTTTTTAAGAAAGAAAATATTATAAAAACACTTATAATTTTAATGAGAACAATTGTTACAAAAAAGTTCTCTCGAAGTGTCTTCAGCGAGTAGATTGCATAATACCTGCAAAATGTTACACAGAATTCGCGGAATGTACATAAAATTGATAAATTATTGAATATAAGTCAACTTTTTTCAAAATTAAGGCCCATTTAGTGGTCATAAAATTACATAAAAATTTGTTGTGGATCAAAACTTTACGGCGAATCAAATGAGACAACAGATTGGTGTTATAGTTTCGATGTTACAGCCAAAATAAGCACATATTTTGGTCAAAAAAAATATTTTTTGTTTGAAAAAATATTTTTTCGCACGCATTATGTAGTAGAAAATATTGTAAAAATCTATAGGAATACTTCCTACATTTTGCTTAAATCTCCCAATAAAATAGACGGATTTTGCTTTATTGACATTCATATTAAAGCTTTTCCATTAGGGAAGGTAATTGGGTTGATGAGGATGTATCTCGAAGCTTCTGAAATGGAAATAGAGGTCAAATAACCCATTTTAATTTATATGCATTTTAAAATACGTGTAAATCGCGTAATTATCAAAATCATTTTGCCCGCATGTGATTTTCATGTACAGTAAGACCATATCTATTAAGTTGTATATATTTTTCGAAATATAATTTGGACGCTAAGATGTAGCATCGGCTGCATCTTTGCATTAAAAAACCTATAAAATATCGCTAATTTGCGCAAAGTGCATACAATTTTTGTCCGCATCCGATTTCAATGTCGACCATGAAAATCTACATCGATATATATCTATTTGAAGGCGATCAGTCAAGAACCGTGGATGTAGCATCACACACTATTTTTTGGGATAAAATGAAAGTAGCTTCCTTATCAGTAAAGTTTTCAAATCTCTGTTTCCGCTAAAACGAAGATGCTGCACTAGTTTTTTCATTGAAGTGGAAACGATCCGCAGAAAACGCGATAAAATACGCGATATTTTCAAAAACAATTTTAGGTGATTTTTCTACTTTGGAATTTCTCGTAACTCGCTTTTTAGTAGATAGATTTTCACGAGGAATGATTTTTTCGATCCGGAACGTAAAAAACTAAAATGTGCAATGGAGTACGAAGTATTCTAGAGACAATTGAAAATATTAGACCCGAAAAATATGATTTTTAGAAAAATGTTCGCACAAAATTTCCGCATTTGGATGCAGATTTCTATGAAGCTGTTCAAACTACATTCACAATATACGTATCAAATAACTCAGAATCGCAAGTATTACAATCCTATATATGATTTTTTGAAAAACCTGTTTGCGGAATGACATTAGAAGAAAATTCCAAAAAACACTGCAAATCTGGCTTCAAAATGTCAGCATCATTTAATGGTAGAAGCAGTTCAAATTTTGAAAAGTAATACATTAGCGAGATGATCCTTATTTAGTTTGCTTCTACTTTTACTTTGACAGGAAAATCGAGAGAAGTGTGGTTTACTCACAACCCATTTTTACCCATTTTTTAACATAAATATAGCCACAGCTTCCACGCAAATTATCTTTTAAGGCCAATACTTTTTGCCACGTCCAAAAACATTTCATTTTATCCAAAAATATTTAATTTGTATAATATACAATCACAAGTCGCGTGTTCTAAAAGGGTAAACCTTGGCTTCAGCTATGTTAAATTTTCAAAAATATTGGTGATATATACACCATGCACACAGCTCTTTATTATAAACGAGCATTCCGCAGCTGCGAGAGCCCTGTTGTTACTCTCTTTAACAAAAATCCTCTTCACTCATAAACAAGTAAGAACGGCGTTAAGTTCGGCCGGGCCGAACTTGTTACACCCTCCACCACAAGTTGTATTGAAGTAAAATGGAATAATTAGTTTCCTTTCGTGTATGAAGAAGACTTAATACTAAATTTCAGCAATTTCGGTAAAACAATGTGAGGCACCATTCTATGGAAGCTATTTCAAAACGTCGATCTATACCGACAAATTTCTGACGGACAGTTTTTAGGCTCAAAGAAGACTAAATACCAAATTTCCTATATTTCGGTAAGATAAGGTGGCTAAAACTTAAAAAATACCGAAAATCAAGAAGTACGCTTCTATGGGGATATAGAAAGACGTGGACCTATACTGATAATACTCTTCTGGAATATTTTATAACTCTTGGAAGACGAAATAACGAATTTCAGCCATTTCGGTTGGATATTGACGTCACAATCTTCAGTATTACGAATATCGGGAGGTACCGTTCTATGGGGGCTATATCGAAACGTGGACCTATACCGACGAATTTTAGTCAGAAATGGGGCAATATGAAAGCGTGGACCTGTACAGACATATTTCTGGCGAACAGTTTTATATCACATTGAAGACTAAATACCGAATTTCAGTCATTTTTGGTGGAATATTGAAGACACAACCTTCAAAATACGAAAAATCGGGAGGTACCTTTCCATGGGGGCTATATGAAGGCGTGGACCTATACCGACAAATTTAAAGGGGAAGTTTGAGTACCCCCAACGAAGTTTAAATACCAAATTTCAGCCATTTCCGTGGAATATTGAGGTTACAACGTTCAAAATACCGAAAATCGGGAGGTACCGTTCTATGGGGGCTATATGAAGGCATGGACCGATACCGACAAAGTTCTGGGGGAAAGTTTTATACCACCAATGTAGACTAAGTACCGAATTTCAGCCATTTCGGTGTGATAATGAAGCTAAAACCTTCAAAATACCGAAAATTGGGGGGTACTGTTCTATGGGGGCTATATGAAGGTGTGGACCGTTACCAACAAAATTCTGGGAGAAAGTTTTATACCCCCAAAGAAGACTACGTACCAAATTTCAGCCATTTTGGTAGGATAATGAAGCTAAAACCTTTAATATACCGAAAATCGGGAGGTACCGTTCTATGGGGGCTATATGAAGGTATGGACCGATACCGACAAAATTCTGGGGGAAAGTTTTATACCCCTAAGGAAGACTACGTACCAAATTTCAGCCATTTTGGTAGGATAATGAAGCTAAAAGCTTAAAAATACCGAAAATCGGGAGGTACCGTTCTTAGGGGCTATATCAAAACGTGGACCGATATATCCCATATTCAATACCAACCATCCTGCAAGTAATAAAAACTTCTGTACCAAATTTTGACTCTCTATCTTTAAAATTGCGAGCTGTATCTTGATTTCAACAGACAGACGGACGGACTGACGGACGGACGGACGGACAGACGGACATGGTCAAATCGACATAGAATTTTATGCTGATCAATAATATATATACTTTATAGGGTCTCCGACGAATATTTCGATGTGTTACAAACGGAATGACAAATTTAATTATACCCTCCATAAGGTGGAGGGTATAAAAATATGT
The DNA here is from genome assembly GCF_047663935.1 of Musca autumnalis. Classification (NCBI taxonomy): domain Eukaryota; kingdom Metazoa; phylum Arthropoda; class Insecta; order Diptera; family Muscidae; genus Musca; species Musca autumnalis. Next base: position 182,392,381 of record NW_027411977.1, on the reverse strand, counting down.
TCTAACACAAAAAATATGTTGGTACCCAAACATATAAAATTGAGATATGTTACAAAATTTTGCAAACATATATTTGTTTGGATACAAACAAATTAGCATATGCTAGCCAATACAATTCTTCTTGTTTCACAACCGAGGTACACGAAGTCTTTAACTAACTCGCAACGTTTGCATCTCGTATAACCTTTTCCAGCAGAATGTTGAATAAGTCGCACGAGAGGCCGTCTCCTTGTCTGAAACCTCTTTTGGTACTGAACTGTTCGGAGAGGTTCTTTTGTATATATTAGCTGAGGACCGCGTATCATTTAAACTCATTTTACAAAGCCAAATGAGCTTTGCGGGGATACCAATTTCAGACATGGGTTGGAATACCTGTGAAGATATGGGGCTGTCGAAGGCTGCTTTATAATCGACAAAAAGAATTTGTCGCCGAGTAAAAATCTGGTCAATGGTGGATTTGCTAGGTCTAAGTCGCATTGGTATGGCAAAAATATTTCGTGGACCACAGATATATGTTGTTATCGGGTTGATAAGACATTTATTTTTACAGGGTTTTATTTCCTTTTTAAATAAAACACTTTTCTCAAACTAAACTTAAATATTGTTGAAAACACCAAGAGTGAACGCGTTGAATGTTTTCCTGTAGAAAGTGAAAACCTTAGAACCCGAACCAAAGAAATATTGTTGGAAACACAATATTTCTCCCAGATTGGATTGCGTGAAAAGAATAAAAGAAAAGAAAAACCAAGCGGAATCAATTTGTGATTTTGAACAGAAAAAGTGTTCTTTTTATTGAAAGAAGGTAGAAAAGAATTAGTTGAAAATCGTTGCTTACCGAATGTTACAATGGTTGAATTGCAAGTAATTTATGATTGAACAAAAGGAAAGTATGAAAGTCCGAGAAAGCACAGACGACACGCATACATATATAAGAAGGTGAGCGGCAGTGAGAAAGAAAAAGAGTAAATGGAATAGGGAAAAACCTGAGTTGCCAGAAGCCAACAAGGACCTCTGAGACCCAGGGTTTTGGCGTTAACATTACCGCCCACCTTGCAGTAATGCTGCAATGAAATGAAAGAATAGAACTCCATGTCGTGTGTACTTTTCCGGATTACAATGTAATGTAATCGAAGTTAAAAGTTATTGAGGGAAAAAGTCGAATATGTATGTTATGGATGATGTATATGTAGCTGAAAAGGAAAGTTTGTGTTTCGTTCATAAGAATAAAGTTAAAACAAATCAGTGCAAATTTTTCAATGGAATTCAGTTTATTTTTAGGAAAGAACTGTTTCAGAATAGAAACGTGATATTTTGGATATCAGGAACTATACAGAATACGGTCCGAATATAGCCCAGCCGAAGATGGTATTGATCGCTGTAGGTAACCCTGGTCGGGAAATAGTACCGTCACAAATCACCTTCGTATATACATCAGCGCCAAGGATAATATCGTAGACGGAACGTTCATAGAATGTTGAGTCGGCAAGATACAGGTTCTGGAAGTGGTCTTTAACTTTCTTAGGTATTGCCCTGGACGGAGTTTTCAAGTTGATCCGATTATCCACCTTGAGCATTACATCCACCTGAAGTTCGGAATCAAACCTAGGTTTTATCGTCAGCGGACAAAGCGTCTCACCGTCCATAGTGAGCGAAGTAAAATTTAAGGAATCTGCCAACTTCTTGGATATCCTGCTCACCGACGCACCCGAATCTAACAAGCACCTTGCTGATGATTTCACGTTGCCATCCGTGATCTTAACAACCGCCGTGGGTACCAGGATAATTGTGTTTTGCCGTAATAACGAAGATAAAGTGGTGACGGAGGTTACCTTGGAAGTTGATGGTGACTGTTCTGCTTGCGAATCACGACCCCCTTCCGGTCTTGGACGAACGGGGAGAGCGTCTCTTGGTTTGTCTTGCTGAATGTGGAGCAGGGTGTGATGGTTTCGATTACACTTTCTGCACCCCTGAGATGAAAAGCAGCCGCCATGAGAGTGTTCGTGAGCCAAACAGTTTTTGCAATATTTGTACTTCTCAACCGCACCAAGACGACCAGCCGTGCTCAAGCCCAGGAATTTTTTGCAGTATCGCAATGGGTGACGGCCTTTACATAGGGGGCAGGAATACGACGTATGCTGTCTCTCCACACTAGAACGGATGACTGATTTTGCACGGGAAGGCGACCTCGGCATATTGTTCTAATAGACGTAGAAGGAATATAACGGATTGTTATAGACTGGACATCAGAAAGAATATAACGGATTGTTATAGACTGGACATCAGAAAGAATATACCGGATTGGTATAGATTGGACATCGGAACGAATATAACGGAATGTTATATATTGGACATCAGAACGAATAATGGTATCGGCAGAAAGTATTAGTTTTGGGCGGATATTACGACGAGTTTCGTGATGGGCCGGGTTATAGTTCCCCGTTGGGTAACTACATCCGCGACTCGAACACGACCGTCTGAACCCATATATACTTTCGAAATGCGGCCGAGACGCCACGCGTTCGGTGGAAGATTGTCATCGATGACTGCTACTAGGGAATCGACGCTGACGTTGGGCTCGGAAGATTGCCATTTATTGCGTTTTTGAAGTTCACGCAAGTATTCGTTCTTCCATCGAGAACAGAAAGTTTGGTGAATTGCCTTAAGCTTTTCCCAGCGATTTAAAATTGAAATGGAAGAACTATCAGCATGTGGATCAACGGGAACCAGAATAGGAGTCCCAATAAGGAAATGACCTGGAGTCAAAGCAGCCAAGTCGGAAGGATCCTGAGACATCGGGGATAGAGGGCGCGAATTTAAGCATGCCTCCTCTATGCGACAAAGTAATGTCGAAAATTCCTCGAACGTGAATTTCATATTACCTGCGAATTTTCGGAATAATGCGCAGCAACACTATCGCGAGTGGCTTGGAGGAAGTTCCGAGCTAAGAGCTTCGAAGCGCCTACGAATGTTGTGCCATTATCCGAATATAAATCAAGAGGACAACCTCTTCGTGAAACAAAACGATGAAACGCTGAAAGAAATGTGGATGTCGAAAGATCCGATGTGGCCTCCAAATGAATAGCTTTCGTGGAGAAGCACACGAAAACACAAACATATCCTTTGGTGATACGACAAGAACGACCATTGTAGGTTTTAATATCGAATGGCCCAGCGAAATCTAAACCAGTTCGAGTGAACGGACGGGAGAACTCAGCTCTTTCTGGTGGAAGGGCTGCCATTAACTGTTGCTGACAACGATGCTTGTACAGAATGCAAGCTTTACACTTATTAATGGTAACCTTGATGAGATTCTTGACCTTTGGAATCCAATATTGAGATGGAATTATTCTCAGAACTAGTTGGTTACCACCATGAAGGGTTACTGAATGAACGAATGAGACCAGCAACTTTGAATAATGACAATTGTGTGAAAGAATTATGGGATGTTTCTCATTAAAAGATAATCCAGGTGAGGAAGAAAGTCGACCACTTGAACGAATTATTCCTTCCGAATCAAGGAAAGGATTAAGGTTTCGAATACAACTGGAAGCAGGAATGGAACGTTTAGCGGATAATGCATTGTACTCGTTCGGGTAGAATGCTTTCTGACACACTTGAATCCAGCGATTCCGTGCCAGGTTTAACTCGTCACTAGTCAAGAGACCAGATTGAGGGACAGAATTTGAACGATGCCTTGGATGCGTACGGGAGATGAATCGATAGACTATAGCGAGAGAACGAAGGGCTTTGCCAAAGCAAGAGAACCTTTCTAGAACATCTTCAAATTCGGAAAAGTAGGCGAAATTTACGTGAACGGATTTCCTCTCCAAAGTGGTTTCCGAAACTGGAACGTTATCTGCGCACCACGTTGTCGGTGAATCTCGCAACCAATGAGGGCCCTGCCACCATAAGTCATTACCGACTAGGTCGGACGGAAGAACGCCTCTGCTTGCCAGATCGGCAGGATTCGTCTCGGAAGAGACATGACGCCACTTGGAAGAATCAACAACCTGAATTATGTTGGAAACTCTATTCGCCACGAACGTTTTCCAGAAACAAGGTGGCTTAGCTAACCACGAAAGAACAATTGTGGAGTCCGTCCAACAGAATATGGAATAAGACGGAACGTCCAACAGCGGAAGAAGGCTATCGATCATCTCTGAAAGAAGTGCTGCTCCACATAACTCAAGTCTCGGAATGGACAGGGTTTTCAAGGGAGCTACTTTAGTCTTCGAATAGACTAGGTGCGTTGAAACAGAAGCACCGGAAGAAATGCGAACGTACAACGCCGCTGCATAAGCGTTTTCTGACGCGTCACAGAAACCGTGGAATTGAACAGTGCTGGCTGGAGTGAAATTTACCCAGCGTGGAATTCTGATTTTTTCGATGGACGGAAAATCCGCCTGGAAACGCAGCCATTCTGAAACTATGTCGTGGGATAAAGTCTCATCCCACTCGATATCAGACGCCCAGATTCTCTGCATCAGAATTTTTGCCGAAACCACACAAGGAGATAGCCAACCGGCTGGATCGAACAATTTTGCTATCTGCGAAAGGACTAAACGTTTTGTGTACGTGACGGAACCTGAAAATGGTTTGGCCATGAAAAAGAACGAATCAGAATGAGCATCCCATCGTATGCCCAACATTTTGGCAGTACTACTTTCTTCGAACTCAAGAAAGTCCTTGTGAAGGAGATGTTCGGACGGAATATCTGCCAGAATATCTTTTGTATTTGCGGTCCATTTGCGCAAGGAGAAGCCTGCGGATTTTAAAGCAGATTGTAACTCCTGAATTGAACAAATTCCCATCGAAATTGAGTGTGCACCACCTAGAACATCATCGACGTACATGAAATTGCGAAGAATATCGCTCGCCCTAGGAAGCTCAGAAAGAACATCATCAGCTAATTGGTGTAGCACACGAATGGCAAGGTAAGGTGCTGAATTCACACCGAATGTTACCGTTTCTAACTGGAAATCTTGAACTTCCTCATTTGGATTTGAACGATATAAAATCCTCTGGAATTTTGCATCATCTGGATGAACAAGAATTTGCCTATACATTTTCTCAATGTCGGCATTGAAAACGAAACGAAAGAACCTCCATCTTAGAATCAGCATGGTTAAGTCGGGTTGTAGAATTGGACCAGTATGAAGAATATCATTGAGACTCAACCCACTTGAAGAAGGAGAGGAGGCATTAAAAACCACTCGAACCTTTGTGGATGTGCGATCAGGCTTGACAACCGCGTGGTGAGGTAGATAATAAGTAGGACGGGAGGAAGAATTAGAAGAAGATACCAAGTGCATATGACCCAGCTCACTGTATTCCCGAACCACTCGATCATACTCTCCCTTTAACTCGGGAGTTCGCATAAGTCGAGCTTCGTTCCTAAGGAACTGAGCCATAGCACTGGACCTGGAATGTCCCAACCTACACCATCAGTATTTGCCTCCTTGAAGGGCAACCGAACAACATATCTACCCTCACGTGTTCTGGTAGTAGTGGACTTGAAAAGATCTTCACACAGTTGATCGGAAGGGGATAAGAAGTTCTTCCTTGGAAGATTCTCCACCTCCCAAAAGCGTGAAATCTCTCTATGTAAAGAGATTTCACAGAAATTTGAAATAATGTTAACTGACCTGGACGAATTATTAGCAATAGGACCTGTCAAGATCCATCCGAAGATAGTCTCTTGACCAAGAAGGGAGCCACAAATCCCTGCCTTTGAATTAGGAAGTATTAGAGAAGGTAGAACGTCGCTACCAAACAGCAAGTCAATTTGCGAACTCCTAAAGAAATTTGGGTCAGCCAACGAAATATCAGGAAGATCTTTAAAGAAGGTTGCCGGAATAGAATGGCTTGGCAGATTACCCGAAAGCTTTGGAATAACAAAAGCCGATACTGTCAATTTGAAGTTGCGCTCAACCTTGGACGAAAGAACGAAAGTGCACTGTTTTCGTACACTGGCAGAATTGGAATTGTTCAATCCTGAAATTTGGGCATTGGTACGCTTGAAGGGTAACTTTATTTGGTTGAACAGACGTTCTGTGATGAATGTGCCTTCAGAACCAGAATCAAACAGAGCACGAGCTGAATATGTTACACCATTATGCAAAATTTGTACCATAGCTGTACCTAACAAAACTCCCTGAGCGCTAGTCGAAAAATAATTTTGCACATTCCCAACCCCGTTGCTAGTGGACTGTATTTCTGAACGAGAGAATGAAGCAGAGTTGGGATTGAAATTTGAATTGGAAGCTGTGTTAGATACAGAAGACGGTACGGAGGAAGCGGAATTGACTGGAATCTTATGAAGAAGTGTGTTATGTCGTTTATTGCAAGTATAGCAGTTATGCTTGCTTGGACAATTCTTGACCGAATGGGTTTTTGAGAAGCAATTGAGACATAACCCCTGTCGCTTTATCTCTGAACTGCGAACATCAGGATTCATCCTTAGGAATTTTGGACACTTTCGAATAATGTGAGCCTCATTCGGACATAAGGGACACTTCGGATCGGATACCTTACTCTGGAAAGAACTTAACTTCTTTGAAGGTTTCGACTTCCCTTCGGACGAATTTTCCTTGTTACTGGACCCAGGAACACCTCTGCGCATCTCGGAAACAGACTCTAACGTAAGATACCTATTGGTAAGGTATGTGTCCAGTTCCGCCCACCGTGGAATACTGAACTTATCAGAAAGAGTCTGTTCCCAGATAGTGAGGGTAGAGTCCGGAAGCCGATTTGAGCACAAGAAGACAAAGATGGGATCCCAACTCTTTACATCAATGTCATAAGTCTTCAGGACGGAAATGCAAGAATTTATGTCTCGCTGGAGGCGTTTCAAACCCTGAGCGGACTCGGAACGAACATCGGGTAAATTGAAAAGAACTTTTAACTGGCCATTGACGAGAACTCGCTTGTTTTCGTAGCGACCGCAAAGACTGGACCAAGCTTGAGCGAATCCACTATTAGTTAGAGGGCTCTTCTGAACAATTTCTTTTGCTTCACCTTTGGTTTTTTGAACTAAATGGAAGAGTTTTTCCACAGAACTGAGACAGGAATTATCTATGTACACAGCCGTGAACATGTCCCGGAATGTGGGCCATGCCATATAATCCTCTGAAAAAACTTCCGTATCGCAAGGCGGCAATCTGAAGGAATAACCTGAAGCAACATTGGGCGAATGGGATTGAGGAGCTAGACTAGAATGACCAGGAGACTCCTTACGAACTGCAGCTGACTGCAATTCGTCTGAAATTTCGGACAACTTGGATATGCACTTGCAATAAGTAAGGTATATGGTCTTGAATTTAGCACGAATCGTTTCTAATTCTGAAGTTTGATCTTCGTCACCTGATTCTTCTTCCTCGTGGGCTTCGGAAACGTAGTCTTTTACAAAGTTGTCATACTCCGATTTGATTTTAGTCCATAGGGACTTTATTTCATCAGTATGAAGCCGAATCAAATGAATGGAGTTCACGGGAAGAAGATTATTAGCTAGATCCGCATCAAATCCCACAAGGGTGTCGGCTAGACGAATGAACGAATCTAGAGACATTTTGGGAAGAACTTCGAATCAAAAAAGGAATGGACAAAAACGTAACAACTGTATGTCGAATAGACGGAATTTGGAATTTTCGAGAAAAAAGTTGAGATAAAAACAACTTAAGCACAGAAATTTGCTGTACAAATGGCGAAAAAATCAAGGAAAAGTATTCAAAAGTGATAATGAAGCCAAAGAACTTTGGAAAATACTGTCAGTTTTAGAGAAAGCGGACAACTAAAACAACAGAAATGTATGAAAAATCCTTGAAATTGTGAAAAAATCTAAATTCAAGAATTTGCGAATAAATTAGATCTTTTACACAATTATTTTTATGATAAGTAAATGCACTTGTACTTAAAATCACACTTATAATTATATGAAAAAATAATTATACGTTGAAAAATAAAATATTTTCAAAAAACAAGAATAATGTTTCAAAAAATATTTTATCTTATCAATGCGAATGAAAATTAAGTAATTTTAATTGTTTTTGAATAGAAAATATCAAAAAAATATGAAAGAATGCAAATAATTAATATTATTTGGAAAGAAAAAATCGAATTCGAGAACCCTGAGTGAAAGTCGAATTTCAAAATATCAAAGTCGAATTTTGTCGATTTTGACAACCCTGTATTTTAATTGTGCTCTAAGAGTAGAAAATCAATGTGTAGAACTCTATCAGCATATGATCGAACGAAATAGAATCGAAAACAAGAACAACAACAATAAATATTGAAATATCACCAGCACACAGCGGGAACAAGTGCAATGACAGAATAATGAAAGAATGAAATTGTTGTTGTCACTTGTTGGTAAATAACACACACGAATGAATGCAGCGCGAAACTTCGAATTTATGCGGGAATGAAGCACAAAAGAAGGAGAAATAATGCAATTATGTCTTTAAGGAAGGAACAAAGAGTAGAAAACTTCTCTTATTATTTTTTTGTATAAATGCAACAACAATTGCAATGAAAATTGAATGAATATAAGAGAAATTATTATTTTTTTATTAAATTAACCACCGAATGGATAATTTTAACAGAAAAAAACACAATTGCACTTTTCTCTTAGAAAATAGATGAAACAAAACCGACACTCTTCCACCGAAACCGCGTATTGAAAGAAATGAAACGACGTTTTGCCGACGGCAAATGCACTTTTGTTTGGTTTGTAGAAAAATTTGCACTTTTGTAAAAGAACGAAATCACAAACTTACCTTAGACTTGATGGATGAAATGATGAAATAAAATTTGTGTATAGTAGTAGGTAAATCCAAACTGGAACAGAAAACTTCGAGTAGGCTTTATATCCGGATCGTCAGGACCAAATGAAAACACCAAGAGTGAACGCGTCGAATGTTTTCCTGTAGAAAGTGAAAACCTTAGAACCCGAAACAAAGAAATATTGTTGGAAACACAATATTTCTCCCAGATTGGATTGCGTGAAAAGAATAAAAGAAAAGAAAAACCAAGCGGAATCAATTTGTGATTTTGAACAGAAAAAGTGTTCTTTTTATTGAAAGAAGGTAGAAAAGAATTAGTTGAAAATCGTTGCTTACCGAATGTTACAATGGTTGAATTGCAAGTAATTTATGATTGAACAAAAGGAAAGTATGAAAGTCCGAGAAAGCACAGACGACACGCATACATATATAAGTAGGTGAGCGGCAGTGAGAAAGAAAAAGAGTAAATGGAATAGGGAAACACCTGAGTTGCCAGAAGCCAACAAGGACCTCTGAGACCCAGGGTTTTGGCGTTAACAATAGTTTTTATTTATTCTTCTTAGAATTTTACAACGGAATTTAAATTAAATTTTTAACAGATAAAAATAACAATGATATGAACTTATTAAGATCTTTAATACGTCTCAATTCTTCAACAAAAAAAAAAAAACATCTTAAATTACACTGCTCAACAAAATTGAAAAAGTTGAATGTTTCAGCCGAAGTTGTTGTTGTTTCTAAATGAAATCGGCGAGTTATTTTCACATCTGGTCGCGGTTTTTTCTCCATCAGCTCTTGTTCTTGAGATATAGCTCAAAATCGCTTTTTACGACTTTTACCCAGAATTTCGTTATATCCGGATACAAACAAGTATTTTTTGTAGGTTTTTCGACACTATTATATTAACGAGATGTTTTACGTTCGATACAAATATTTTTTGAAATAATTATGGTGAATATATATCAAAAAAATATAGAAAACATACGGTGGACCTTCTAATAATTGCATATTTTGAGTACTTTAAGCTGAGATTACGTCATCGGGGGAAGTCATAAGCTCTTCATATGACACACCGGATATGCTTAGGATGTCTACTATATAGTCCAGTATTCAAATATATAATATAAAGTTCATAGCGCACATGATTCGTCCATAACCTAAAAATCGTCATGAAGACTGCTAAAGGGATATAATTTACCAGTGATATCATTAAAACATAAGCCATTTACTTTTCCTTAGCAATCTTCATGATGATTTTTAGGTTATGACTGAATCATGGGCGCTATGAACTTCATATTATATATTTGAATACTAGACCATATAGTAGACACCCAAAGCATATCCGGTATGCCATATGAAGATCCTATGACTTCCCCCGATGACGTAATCACAGCTTAAAGTACTCAAAATATGAAATTTTTACAAGGTCCGTCGTATGTTTTCTATATTCTTTTGATATATATTCACTATAATTATTCCAAAAACTGTTTGTATCGAACGCACAACATCACAACATAATATATTAGTGTCGAAAAACGCACAAAAAATATTTGTTTGTATCCGGAAAAATCTAAATTCTCGACCGGATTTGAAAATAACTCGCCGATTTCATTTAGAAACAACAAAAACTTCGGTTCGGCTGGTAAGCTCCTGTTGCTGCCAAGAGTTTGGAAAATGTCCTTTCCCTATACTTATCACACTATCTGTATCAGTTACCAAATTACCTTACTGGTATCTACAGGATGATGCGCCGGTACCAAAGTCATCAGTTTGATGTTTCACTCTTTGGTACAATTTTCGGACTTCATTCTGGCTCCTATACATCTCGATTTTTTCACACTCCCGCTTTTTCATTTCTCTCTGTTTCCTGAGGAATAGACGCCTCCCTCCTTTTCTACCTATACCTTTGTAGTGAGCTACACTTTGCTACTCTTTACAGAGTAGCCCCATATGCCGCATATTTCTCTTCGGTGGCAACACGACACTCCTGATCATATCATGGGTTCCTGGTATCCATGTATGGATTTTGCTGCTGTTTGCAGCAAGCAAGTTTAAGAAAAACTTGTTTTAAGTTGCCGATTGAAATTTGACTCCCCAAAGGAAAATGATATCTCAAAATTTCGCGAAAATAAAGTGACTGTTCTATCCTGATGACCACAAATAAATGCCTATTTTTCATAGTACTATCGGAAAATTGGTCAGAAAATCATTTCGCGAAGAGCTAGAAACATAATTTTTTCTGTGTTTGATACGGAACATCATCGACTTTAAATCGCTAGAAGATTAAAAACGTAGATTCATTCGTTTTGCTAAGCTAACATTAACAAAAACTTAGGTGTTCTATTCTACTGACGTGGAGTGTATATAAAAGAGCAGTGAGGTGAGGTATTCACTGACTGACTGACTGATTCATCACCGCCCAGAAGAAACCGCTGAAACTAGAAAGTTGACATTTTTGGTGTATGTTGCTGTTGGTGTGTAGGGGTGAGATAAGGCTGGGTTTTTGGAAATTCGACCTAGAAGTGTAAGAAAAGTACTAAAAGGTACTAAATATGGTACCTTTTGTATTAGGCAAACGGTAAGAGCTAGAATTCTGACATTTGGAGAGCTAGAAAGATGTACCAAAGGGTTTTTTGGAAATTCGACCTCTAAGTGTACGAAAAAGTACTAAAATTTACAAAATTTAGTACCAATTGTATATTTTGAACGGATATAGCTAGAATCATGGAATTTGGTATGGAAATCAAGGTTGGGAAGTGGTGTCGATATAAGGAAATGGTTTTGGAAATTCTAAATGGTACTAAATTTAGTACAACTTGGATTTGGATGAACGGATAGAGGTGGAATTCAAAAGTTTGGAAATAAGATTACTGTTGGATTGTAGGATAGAGGTAGTTTTGGAAAATCGTACTTATGGGTACGAAAAGTACTAAATGGTACAATTTGGATTTGGGTGAACGGAGACAGGTGGAATGCAGAAATTTGGAATTATGATTACTTTTAGATTGTAGGATAGAGGAGGATTTGGATATTCATACTTATGGGTACGAAATGTACTAAATGGTACTAAATTTGGTACAATTTGGATTTGGGTGAACGGAGACAGGTGGAATGCAGGAATTTGGAATTAAGATTACTGTTGGATTGCAGGGTAGGGGAAGTTTTGGATATTCGTACTTACGGGTACGAAAAGTACTAAATGGTACTAAATTTGGTACAATTTGGATTTGAGTGAAAGGATAGAGTAGGATCCCTGAAATTTGGGATCAAGATATACAGTCTGTCGCAAAAGTTAGTATACACCGTTGAAGCCAAAATGTATTAGGGATAAAAAGCACAATAACTTATTGAAAACAACAAACAATTAGTTTTATTTCAGAGACACGAAGGTCGTCTTCGGTAATAACAATTAAAAGTGTGCAATATTTGCATACATTAGCAAATTTACGGTTCGAATGCAAAAAAGACCAAAATTTATATCGCAAAAGTTAGTATACAAAGGAGAATCCCCGTGGAACTGTTTAAAAAATTCTTGATATTTTTGAACAAAATGAAACTAAATCTGTACTTAAGATCATAAAGAGTAAATTAACTGTTTTTAATGGCAGTTATAGTACTTATAGTGACAAGTCTAACGTACACTGGATCGTAAAATACACAAAAATTGGTAATCTACAAATACAACAACTGTAGCGACAAAATTCCGGGTGTTATGTTCTATTTATGAATTTTAAAGCCATGAAATGATCAGAAAAGCTCCAAAGTTTCAATATGGGGTGATCTTGATCGAGTTTCGACTTGCCCTTTTTGAAGAAACGGGAATTTCTTGAAGAAAACCCATATTTGAGGCCATTGTCCTTTTGAAACATAATACTTACACATACGGACTTTCCTTTTCAGTTAACTTTCTCACAAATTATGTCCCTTTTCACATTCCCACCAAAAATAAATAGTAGGAGAACCTCAAGTTCTGGTGTAAGCCCTACAGTGATACTCCACCACTACAGAAGGATATGGTAGCTAATTTAAAATTTTAATACAGAGCTGATGTTATAACGCATCGATTGTGCAAAAACGTTCTGAAAAACTGTGTTTGCTTCACTCAGGGCCAAAATACAACTAAATGGATCAGTTAGAAGTAGTTCATTAGACACTATTAGTACATTAGACACTATGGAATCGAGACGCATGTCCGATACTGCTAAAAGGCCGGTAGGATAGTATAACTGTAGGGCTTACAACGGATCTTGAGGTTCTCCTACTATTTACTTTCGGTGGGAATATGAAAAGGGGCAACATTTGTGAGAAAATTAACTCAAAAGGAAAGTCCTTTTGTGTAAGGATTAAGGATTATTACATGTTTCAAAAGGACAATGGCCTCAAAAGTATGGGTTTCCTTCAAGAAATTCCCGTTTTTTTTCAAACAGGACAAGTCAAAACTCGATCAAAATCACCCCATATTGAAACTTTAGAGCTTTTCTGATCATTTCATGGCTTTAGAATTCATAAACAGGACATAACACCCGGAATTTTGTCGCTACAGTTGTTGTATTTGTAGATGACCAATTTTTGTGGATTTTACGATCCAGTGTATGATGGACTTGTCACTATAAGTACTATAACTGCCATTAAAACCAATTAATATACTCTTTGTGATCTTTAGTACAGATTTAGTTTAATTTTGTTCAAAAATATCAAGAATTTTTTACACTGTTCCACGAGGATTCTCCGTTGTATACTAACTTTTGCGACATACATTTTAGTCTTTTTGGGATTCGAACCGTACATTTGCTAATGTATGCAAATATTGCGCACTTTTAATTGTTATTACGGAAGACAACCTTCATGTCTATCAAATAAAACTAATTGTTTGTTGCTTTCAATAAGTTATAGTTATATTTATCCCTAAGACATTTTGGTTACAATGGTGTATACTAACTTTTGCGACAGACTGTAGGTACAATCCTGTAATTTGAAATGCATGTTATTGTTGCAGTGTAGGATTAAAATATGGAGGTTTGGGAACTCGTACTAATGTGTACTAAATTGTACTAAATTTAGTAAAATGTGGATTTGGGCAAACGGATAGACCTGAAATTCTGAAATTTGGAATGAGGGTCACTGATGAAGAATAACAAAGAACTAAAGTGGGGTTTTTAAAAATTCAAACTTAAGTGTACGAAAAGTACTAAATTTAATACAATTTGGATTTGGGTAAACAAAGTACTTAGTTTAGTACAATTTGGATTTAGGTAAACGAATAGAGCTGGAATCCTGAAATTTCGAATGAGGGTCACTGATGAAGATTAACCAAGATGGACCAAAGTCGAAAAGTACTAAATTTAGTACAATTTGGATTTAGGTAAACGGATAGAGCTGAAATCCTGACATTTGGAATGAGTATCTCTGATGAAGAGTAACAAATATGTTTTTGTATGTTCAAACCATATATTTACGAAAAGTACTAAATTTATGACATATTGAATTTGAGCTAGAATCCTGAAGTTTGGAATAAGGGTCACTAATGAACAGTAAGAAAAATGTCCCAAAGGATTTTTGGAAATTCGAACCATAAATTTACGAAGTGTATTATATGGTAAAAAATTTAGTACAATTTGAGTTTGAGAGAACGGATAGAGTTGGAATCCTGAAATTTGGATTTAAGATTACTGTTGGAGAATTCGTTCTTATATCTATGAAAAGTACTAAATGGTACTACATTGGCTACAATTTCGATTTAGCTGAACGGCAGAGCTGATATATGAAAGTAGTTTTTGTAGTAGTACTATAATTTGTTTTAGGGGAACAGATAAATCTCGAATAGTAAATTGCGATTGGGATATAGTTTGGATATAAATAGGTTCTTTTTAAACTTAAACTTATGTGTACGAAAAGTATTACATTTGGTACCACTTTGGTATTGTATGGACGGATTGGGTTGGAATTTCAAATTTTTGTATAAGGGTCAATGTTTTTGTTTAGGTAAGGAGTTTTTTAAATGCGTACAAAATCTGAAGTTATGTATGGAGGTCGCTGTGCGCCGAGTTATGGAGGTGGTGTTGCAAATACTACTATAGGGACACAGGGATTAAAGCTGGAATTACATAGTTATACAGTTATATAGTTATATAGTTATAAAGATCACACTAGAATTTGAGATAAAGACCTGAGTTTGAAAAACGAATATTGTTCCATTGATTTTATTTTCACCGAAGGCGGTTTCTAAATAGTGTACTGAAATCAAGTAGTCAAACGTGAAATATCTTCTCAACAAAAAGTTTTTTTGTTTTAAACGTTTTAGGAAGTTATTTCGAGGCCCACGTCTATGCGATAATTTTATGTTGTTAGGGGGAACAAAAAGGTCTAAAAAATTCATAAAAATTACAGTTATTTAGGTATATGTCAAGGAATGTACATTAAGCAAATTTTAAAAAAAAAATCAAAACTTTCTTTGTGCAAATTCCGAAAAGACAGCTAATTCGCAATCAAAATATGCATAAATCTTCAAAATGCTCTAAATCATCAAAACGTCCGTCCTAATAATTGGGAGTGGATTGAAGTGGATATTTTTTAATTTGAGTTTTTTTATCATCTGAGAATTCAAGGTCCAACACTGTAAGTATGTTATATTTCTAAAATTCCCAAAGTCGATATGGAGATATAGAAAACGTGGATTTCTATAACCATTTTGAATACCGAAAATTTTACGGGCCGATTCGGGCTCGAAACCGCTGAAAGTAGAACCTTGAATTTTTAATGTGGCCTATTGTTGTGAAAGGTTAATATAAAATTTCCATGACGAAATATTTGTCCATATAATATATTGTTTATTTATATTTTATTCCCTTTCCGCATACGAAGTAGCGGGTATTTGCTAGTCGATTATAAAGCGGCCTTCAAAGGTGTTCCAAGTCATGTCTGAATTTGGGATCCCCGCAAAGCTCATACGGTTTTTAAAATGACTTTAACTGACACTCGATCTTCAGTAAAAATAGGAAAAAAGCTGTCCGAAGAGTTTTGTACCAAAAGAGGTTTCAGGCAAGGAGAGAGCCTTTCGTGTGATCTTTTCAACATCCTGCTACAAAAAGTTATACGAGAGACAAACGTCAAAAGAAGTGGCACAATCTACACCAATAGCCACATGTTACTTGCTTATGCTGTTGATATAGACATCATGGGACGATCAGTAAAAGAAGTAACCGATACGTTTATGAAGGTCGAAGGAATTTGTTAAAGTGGGTCTGGCGGTAAACGGTGAGAAGACCAAGTTGATGGCGTCAACGCGCAATGCGTCCATTGAGATCGGACCAACTGTTGAAGTTGGTTCCTATAATTTTGAGGTAGTAAAAGACTTCGTATACCTCGGCACCGCCGTAAACACAACAAACGACATCAGTCGTGAAATAAAAAGAAGAATTGTATTGGCCAACAGATGCTACTTTGGCTTAAGCAAGCAGTTTAAAAACAAAGCCATATCTCGTCAAACAAAAGTAACACTTTACAAAACACTAATACTACCAGTGATGATGTATGGTTCCGAAGCATGCGTACTTGCACAAGCGGACAAGGCAGTGCTTGGCGTGTTTGAGAGAAAATTTCTTCGAAAGATCTACGAAACAATCTGCGTTGATGGTAAATATCGACGTCGTATGAACCACGAGCTGTGTCTGCTATACAACGACACCAGTATAGATAAACGCATCGAGATACAACGATTGCGTTGGCTAGGCCATGTCATTAGAATGAGCGATGATGAACCCGCTAAAAAGACGTAAAAATACGGGCCACATGGCGGTACACGCAGAACTGGCAAGTCAAGGACTCGATGGAGCAAACAACTGGAAGAAGAGATGAAAAGGCGCGGTATTCCAGAGAGCGAAGCAACAAATAGATAAAATTTTTCTATAATGGGTCAGCTAAGTTACATACTTACCATTTGTTATATTTTCGAGTCCCAATAATCGATGTCCATCCACGAAAATTCTCCATTAAGTCATAATATAAGCCAGGTGGCGACAGAGTTTTTATGTTCGTTATGTCTTATATTATATACTACAAAAACTCTCCATGCGTGTTTAATCCAATAACAGCATATGTTCATATAAATTCATGTGTAGACAATATTTTAATGTGTTCTCTCTAATCTAATGACAAACATTTATATACTGCAGATAATGCCATTAAATTATTTGTAAATAGGATTTGGACATAAAATAATATAACCAACAACAGTTTCTGTGAGTTTCCCTGTTTATTCATTCGTAATGATGAACAAACATTGTTTTATATTGAAATAGCAATAAAAATGTTGCTCGATCAATCATCGTCCGTTTGCCAACAGTAGTCTAATACTTTTTCGTACAATAATAAAAATTGGCAATTATTTCGAATGGTATTTAACTTTATTCTTAATTTTAATGTTGTTTATTTTCGATAACACTGCTAGTGTTACAATTGGATTTATTGGCAAACATTGGCGGGTCATTACTTACCACCAACATAATGGCGTTTCGAATTTATGTAACATTTTATTCGTATAACAACATACATTCATACCAGGACATACCATCATCATTACCTTACAAACAAAAATCCATGTAATTACATGAATCATTTACAAATATTAATTTATTTTTGATTGTAGTTTGTCTGGTCTCTTGCACACCTTTAACAAAATCTGCCCGCTTACATGTCAATGGAATTGATTTAATTCTCAATGGATTGAACTTCAATGTCATCCATGGAAAAAAGAGTTGTCAAGTGTATTATATGCCAGTTGTATGGACTCATAAATAAATGAATTACGGGATTCAATTAATGTTAAATCATCAATAACAATAACGTGTGTGTGTATATGTTTTATATTTACATATGTATACGTGCATTAACAATATCACACAAATAATGAAACTTTATTAACTTTTGGTTAACACCTGGGAAATCGGGTTGGAAAAGATAATTAAATTTAATTAAATTCCATTATCAGGAGTTACATCAGCTATAAATGTGTTGAAGAGAGAAGGCAAAAACTGAAATATAAAAATTGAGATAATTAAGTTCGATATGTTACTGGAAAATAACAGCAGAATATTTGCAACACGTAAGCAGCTCTATTGGGTGAAGTGGAGACACATTCCTTAACATACTGATCATAGACAATTAGCATCTACCATACAGCAGTCCGGATTAAGTTACATGATTGTACGGACATCTATATTCACTATCCGATAATTAATATTATGTCTTAACAATAAATTCCTTTTAACTATATAGTCTTATACAAACACTAAAGAATTTTACGACTATATTAATGCCCGAATGTCTCTATGGTTATTTTTATATCAGAAGACAAACAAAACAATTTATATTTTTTGATGTTAACATCAAGTAGCCACCAGGGACGTACGCAAGGGGGCGGGGGTATGGCCGTGGGGACACGCACATAATGGGTAATTTCTTTAAAATTTTACAAGGCAAATACTTACTACGATTATACTCACTACGAAGTAATCTGATCAAATTATTTGGTTTCATGACGGTGATTTCACTTTGAAGATGTTAGGTATCCATATAGGTTAGGTTAGGTTAGGTTGAAAAGAGGGACAATACAAAAGTCGCCACACATCCGTATACACTTAAGCCAGGGTTGGTCTGTTGGGCGCTCTAAAAAATCGGAAGAAGATTATTGTTTGTGATTATTTAAAAAGGTATAATTTTAGAAAATCTGTCCCATATACATAATCTCTTAAGTTTATGAACTCGTTAGTCCTAATTTGAATGAGTTCTTGTATAGTATTGTAACCTAGTTGTTGGTTTCCCAAAGTCGCGAAGGCTGGGCAGTGAGTGACAGAGAAAGTGTTCCAAAGTTTCGTCGTCTTCTCCGCATGCTCTGCATTAACTGTTTTCTGCACAACCTATTTTGTTCAGGTGCGCTTGTAGCCCCAGGTGCCCCGTAAGAATTCCTGTCGGTCTACTAATGTTTATTTTTACTCATCAAGAGTAGTTCTTTCGCTTTGTCTTCGTCTGGGTTCCAGTATAGAATTTTTGTGTTTTTCCCTTGTCTTCAGTATTCCAGAGAGATATATGAGCATTCTTTGCCCATGCCTTTAACTCTAGACTCGCAGCTTTTAAAGGCTTAGGGTTGTCTAGCTTTATCATAGTTTGCTCCCTACCACATTTTTCTAAGGAGTTAGCTATCTCGTTACCCCTAGTCCCTGCACGTCCTGGTACCCATATAATGTTAACCGAACCATGATCAGACACTCTGCGATCGCTCGGATTTTGGCCTGGAGGATCGTATTACGACCCGGCAGTCGAAAGGAGATCCTCGTTTGCTGGTCTTCAATATAGAGACCCAGATCTGTCCTCCCCCCTAGCTTCCGTTGCGTCCGTGTTAGGGTCCCATCGATCAACATGTCTCTGTCCCGTATTAAGATTTCACACAAAGCCACCTCACTTGTTTCGGGTACACGGTCTGATACAATATGATCTATTGATTAACCCGCATTTCAATTTCACATTGAACTTTTTGTCCATAGCAACATTTTTTGTCCATACCACAGATGCGCAAGATAGAATCGGTCTAATTACGCTTCTGTATAATCAGTGTATCATACTAGCCTATAGCGCATTTTGAGCCTATAGCTCTCCTACAGGTTTACCAACATTTGTGGGCTTTTTTAGCCCTTTCCGGAACGTGGTCTTTCCATTTCAGTTTTCTGTCCAGGATTACTCCCAGGTAGTTAACTGTTGGAGAAATTGCTATTGTCTTATCTAGGAGAACGGGTTCTTTGAAAGCTCCTACTGTGAAAAGACATAGTTCTGTTTTTTTCGGGTTTACAGTTAGACCTCTCGGTCTAGCCCAGTTGTAAGCTATTTTAAGAGCCGTTTCGTCTCTCCTACAGAGCAGATTTGGATTCTTTCCCCTAAGAAGTATTATAAAGTCGTTTGAATAGCCGGCGAGTTCAAATCCCTCGTCGGTTAAGGTCCTTAGTAGACTATTTATGGTAGTGCCCCATAGAAGAGGTGATAAAATCCCTTGATGTTGTTAGAGACTCGAAATCACAAACAACCTTGTTAAACTCTCGTCGTAATGATAATGTCATTGCAAAGGGTTGGTGAAAATGACATGCCAAAGCATTGGTGAAAATGACATGTCAAAGCATTGGTGTAAATTACATGCTTTGGATGCAAAAATGAATAGCATCTTTTGGGGTCCAGGCTCATATGAAATTCATCGAAGAAGATGCTGTAAAGACGACATGCCAGATCACTTGGACCATAATTGAAGGACATCTTTGGCATCGAACATTTTGCTGGGGGAGAGAAAAGAAAGCTTGAACTTTTGTGGAATATTATACAGGTTCTCGGTCGTCCTGTATTAGCATAAAAATTTTGATAATTTATATGATTCTGTCCAGAGACCCTGTTCTTTATGGTCCAAGGTTCCTGGACTAAGCCAATATGTATATTACCTTTGTTTATTTTCTCCATCAGGGCTTGAGTTGCCGTTTCACTCCGATGGAGGTTGATCTGGATGACCTCAATCCAGGTATCCATATAACGGTATAGCTTGATATGACGTTAAAAATTATTAAAACACGTTCGTATTGGTATTTTTAATTGTTTTGTCAATACATACTTCTTCAGGTTTATGTATATTTCTTATGAATGAATTTAATTAGATATAACATTTACTCCGATGTCGAAGACTTTTAGGCACCCAAATACGGTTTAAATAAGAATGATATATGGGTGAGAGAAAAATCAATTCATTTCGTATCGTCAACTATTTCAAACATCACATCTTCTAGTTTTACCATGTTTATCCTACACACATCCGCGGTTATTAGCCTGTAAATTATGTTCCAAGTTTAAATGAAATTCGATGGCCACATGAACACGACAAAGGTGCCTAGATGAAAACTCAAATATTAATTCTATCATAAATCATTGACCAACATGTTAGTGCAGATGGCGAACAATGACTAGCGAATGTATGAATGTATATTAGGGTTATGACTTTTTGAAATTTTTTCTCAAAAATGATTTCCTGTAGCAGGGATGAATAAACTTTTGCCTAATAATCACTACGCTATCGTTTATTCCATTGAAATATAAAAAAAGTTCACGCACAAATCGATTTTAAAAATATAATTTTTTGAAAAAATATATGAAATGAAAAAATTTTTTTTTTTCAAAAATTATTTTTTTTTTTTGCACGAATGAATAAATATAAGCCTACTAATAACTATAATAATGTGTACTTCATTCAAATATTGAAACAGGTCCTGCACAAACCACTTTGAAAAAATTTAAATTTTTTTGTTTTTTTGTTAAAAAATTATATCTTTAAATAAAAGTGTATACGACATTTTTACGATTCTCAGAATTGAAGAAAATTAGGAAGAAATAAATGTTATGTCAGTTTAAATATCTCATCTGACTCTAAAGTTTATTTTCAATTGTATATCTGCTTACAGTGACTTCAAAAAATTTTCCATAATTTTGATAAATTCAAATTCTAAAATCATTTTGTGCGTGAGGTTTTTTCACCAAATCACCATTTAATTATGATTTTATGTAATCTTATGGCAAAACTCATCACGCTATGATACAGGGATATGAGGTCGTAAAAAAGTCATAACCCTAATGTATATATGGTAAATATGTACATCCATAATTAATAATGAGTGGTGTGGCGTTCCTAATGAATATACATAGATAATTTCTCCTATGTAGAGTGAAACACAGTAGTGAAGTGTCATTTGAATTTTCTGAATTTAAAAGGTTAAATATTGTCGGCATAAAAACAAATATGTATATAGTTAGGGACACATACATATATACATATGGTAAAAAAAAATACCTTTTGCAATTCCATTTCAAAAAAAAATTGCAAGCAAATCTACGATTTTTGGTATAGAGATTAAGGAAAAAAGCTTGGTTTCAAATCCGTTCGCATTCACAAAATTGGCCGAGGAGCCCAAAAGTTATAGCGGTTTTTATCTATCTATATAGATAAAGTCGAAAAATGTTTGTATGCTTGTTTCTTTGAAATTTATGGACTCAAAACCCGCTGAACCGATCTTGCTGAAATTTGCAGGGTATATTACTACATCGCCTGAAAGTAACATAGGCTATAAAGAGTTTTGAAATTCCGCTCTGATCCGGAGATATAGCATCGGAATCGGAGGTACCTCCAAAAAATATAAACTTTGCATGCAGATATCTATAGAACGGTTACAGATATAGTCTCCGAATTTGGAATGTGTGACGGAATTCGGCCTACAAATAAATGTGCCAAAATATATCGAAATCGGATTAGTTTTGGATATAGCTCCCATATATTTTTTCGTCCCATTTCAAGTATTTGATGCACCAAAAACGCTTTATATACATATGTCCGATGTCAATGAAATTTGGAATGTGTGATGGCAGTTGGTCTACAAATACATGCGCCAAAATATATCCAAATCGGTTTAGGTTTGGATATAGCTCCCATATCGCTATTTATACCCGATTTTAATGAAATTTGGAAGAAAATTGCCTACAAACAAATGTGTCAAATTATATTATACGTTAGTCGGAGTTCAGCTAGTTCTCATATAAAGAAAAAATATTTAAAAATGTCTTTTTTGTTTTCATGATATATAGTCTACAGTCGGGGCGGGGTCGACTATGTAATACCCTACCCCAATACCCCTGTGCATAAGTTTTTCACTCGTAAACATTTCTTTTAGGGAAAGTTTCCACATATCTGGCTTCTATACCAAATGACATAAGGCGAACTGAACCAAATTAATTAAAATTTACTATCGACATTTACTTGGTACTGATTGAAACCTTTGCTGGTCTACTTGATTAGCATTTTACATGCCTTTAATTTACCAAATAGAACAAAATATTAAAATTGTGATAGCTTAGCGCCTTTTGCAATAACTCTGATACTTTACCATAAATGCCACATTTTTTGTATTAATTTAAAGCTTAGATGGTTTAGTTTCATTATCAAATACTCTCCTTGGAATATGTACAACAGAAGCAGAAATATCTGACATGGAAATAAAATTCAATAAACTGGAAATTGGGATATCTCAGTGTCTTTTTCAAGATCACAAGCATTTCACCAAGTTTGGGAACATTTTAAAGCTCAGAATGTCTTCATAGTTAAAACGCATCCAACCAAAGCTGAGATACTCGCCCGTACAATTCAAATAAAAAATGTGACCAAGGGATAGAGGTGAAATCCTAAAAATTTGGAATTAATATTACTGTTATTAGCTGTGTCTTTTTACGTGATAATTAGTAATAATTATTACTAACGTTGCAAATTTTGACAGTTGTATAAAGGAAAAGTTGCTGAAAAAATGTTTCATTTGGTATTAATGTCAAGTGGTATCCGATGGAATTACAATTTTCGAATTTGCCCATTTGTGCCGAAATTTTTATCCAAATTCGAAAAAATGGCTGAGATATTCGACAAAAGATTTTTTTCGAAAAAATTTTTACAGAATTGCAATTTTCGAATTTCGAAAAAATTTAAGTTGTGCTGAATTGTGCTCATTTGTGCCGCAAATTTTTTTTCGATATCTCCTACCATTTTCGAAAAAAACCGAAATTTTCGAAAATATGATTTGATAAATTTCGAAAAAAAAAAACAAAAGTTGTGCAGAATTCTACTCAATTTGTGCCAACTTGTGCCGTTTAAATATCTCTAACCGTTTTCAAGATATGGTAATTTCGAAAAACCAGTATTTTGTATGAAAAATCACTGTCATTTCTGTAACAATACAAATATCGAATGCTGAGTTGGATTCGCCGAGCACAATTTTTGTCCATACATTGGAAATTTCGAACTTTACTCGTTACTCGCTGAAAATGAAAAAACCCTTATCACTTCCGTAAAAATAGTAAGTTTTTAATTCTGTAAATTGTGCTGAATTGTGCGCCCCTAGCATACATTTTTTGCCTTACATTACTAATTTCTATCTCTACTCGTTACAATCGCAAATAATGTTTTTCAAAGAATAATCACTGTAATTTTTGCAAAAATGCAAGTGCTGAGTTGGATTCACTGAGTACAATTTTTCGTTCATACATTGGAAATTTCCAACTTTACTCGTTACTCTCTGAAAATGAAAAAAAACTCCTAGCACTTCCGTAAAACTAGGAATTTTTTAATTCTGTAAATTGTGCTGAATTGTTATGGCCTAGCATACATTTATCGCCTTACATTGCAAATTTCCATCTCTACTCGTTACTCGTTAAAATCGCAAATTATGTTTTTCAACGAAAAATCACTGTAATTTTTGGAAAAATGCAAATATCGAGATGATCTTTTTTGTGCCGAATTGGATTCACCGAGCACAATTTTCAGCGAGTAACGAGTAAAGTTGGAAATTTCCAAGGTATGGACGAAAAATTGTGCTCGTTGAATCCAACTCAGCACAAAAACAAGTGAGAAAAGGCTATAGTCGGTACGGGGGCGACTATGTGATACCCTACACCACTACCTCTGTGCATTCTCTTTTCAATCGAAAACATTTCTTTTAGGGAGATACGAAAGTTTTCACCTATCTGGCTTTTATACCAAATGACTTAAGGCGATCTGAACCAACCTAGTTTGCATCATTGTAAAGATTCATAGTCAGGCTTTGCTTTTGGAAAGTCCCCAACCAAAGCTGGGATATTCGTCATTATAATTAAAATCGCAAAAATGAGAAGTTCGGTTTTATTTACGACTCTTGTGATATCTTCGTTGTTTGATCACCTACGAGAACCTACTTAACATCGATAGAAAGGTGATATTTTCTACTTTCATTTTGGTATACCCCATACAGAAGCTGAGATATTTGCTTTAGAAAAAAACGTTGTCTTTTTATCCACATAAGTTTTTTGCCCATTCCGGCCCCTAAATATTATCCGACCATCACCAAAATCAATAGGCTTCTTTCCCTCCGGGACCCCCATCAACATCCAAAATTTCGTGACGATCCGATCAAAATTGCGACCTGTAGCGTGATTAAAAGGTTTAAATGAACAGACGGACGGACACACACATAGCCAGATCGGCTCAGCTCGTCGAGACATTCATTATACCCTACACCACTATGTGGAAAGGGTATTATAAGTCTGTTTTGGTAAAAATTCGTGTAACACCGCGAAATATTCGTCGGAGACCCCTAATGTGGTATACCAATCTTTATATCTCGACGAGATAAAGCGATTTTGAGATGTTTGTCCGTCCGTCCGTGTGTCCGTCTGTCCATTATAAATTGTAATCAAACTCCAGGCCGCAATTATGGACCGATCGTCACGAAATTTGGTGTGGAGGTCGGTTTCACATCAGAATAGATCGCTATTTTAATTGGTGATAATCGTGAAATATTTAGCGGGTGAAATGGACCAAAAACATAATTTTTATTCGATTTTGTAGCTGCTCTGTTGGTCGCAATAATGGCCCGATCGCCGCAAAAATTCGAACAAGGTAGCAGTATATCACAAAGGAGAAGCTTGCAATTTGAGATGGTGATCGGATGATGTTTAGAGGGTCAAATGGACCAAAATTTTGCGTGAAAATTGTGAAAATTTTTAATATACCGGTTATGTCTTTATTCCTGCAAGACACATTCCGCCCACGTAAAGATATATTAGCAAGGCCACCTCTTGCCCTTTCCATTGATACCAATTATGTTGATTTACGTGTTCAGATAACAGAGCTACAGCCTAATATATCCAATTTTTTGATTGTAGTGTAATCATAAGAACACTAGAGGTCGCAATTATGGCTCAATAGTCACGATATTTTGCTCAAGGTAGGGGTTTAGGTCGAAGAAGATGCCTACAAATTTGGATGATGATCTGATATTATTTAGCGTGTGTAATGGACCATTACTTTTGTATGCAAAATAAAAACATTTTATTTTTGGTCCATATTTGAATTTCTGGAGGGCATATACCGGCAAACTCGCCTATGGATGGAAAATTCAGTACAATAGTACTTTTTTCAGTACCATTTCACTATAAAAAGTACCGAAGTACCCCCGCGGCCATTTCAGTACCATTTTACATACTCTAGTCCAACACGTTGAAACATTTTATGTGAAACTAAAAATGGAAAATTTACACTTTTGCTTCCAAGATTAACATTTTTATTAATGCAAATTGCTAGAAATTTTAAATATCTGTATGTATATACATACCTTCATATTGAGAATATACCAAAATATGAACCTATATTGATAATTTTCCTCATGGAGCTCTTCAACCCATTGATAATCCGAAATACCAAGTTACAGTCACTACAGTAGACTAGTCACTTAAAAGATTTCACAACGAGTGGTATCGTAGTACCTTCAATCTGAGAACCTGTCATACTTCTTCTATGGGGTTATGTTTATGCTGACAAACTATTGATAGTCCGACTATCGTTTTGATTACTGGCGTAAAACAAAGTTTACATCGGTCACCAAGCCATGTTTTTTGGGCTATCTATGGCGAATTATTTAAAAAATAATTTGTTAGAGTTCAATATAAACGAAGCTTTACAACAGCGATCAAAACGATAGTCGGACTATCGATAGTTTGCCAGCTCTAGGCTGTATTAAAACGTTCATATATACCATGGCTGCTCAAAACGGTGTTTTTTCACACGAAAGAGAGTAAAACACCATTTAAGAGAAATTGGGAAGGAACGACTTTTGGAAATTTCTTTCGACGATTCATCCATTTTTGCACCTCAGTATCCTCTAAAACGATTCCCCTGATTAAACAATTAACAATTTAAACAAAAAGTCTATCAGGGCAATCATGAATATTTCCCTCGGAATTTTCCGCACGAAAAATAATTTTAAAAAGTGAAATTATTTTAAAATCAATTATTTGCACAGTTGAAAACAACTAGAATCGCTTAATTATTGAATATTTTCGCCGAATCGACAAAAATATTCCCATTTTGGGCATAAATATGGAAATAAAAAATTTTGATATTGGGGAAAGAGAATAAATTCCGCACGGAATTTTTATTCATGGTTGCCCTGTATAAAAATATTCACTTATTTCTGTTTCAACAAAAACCGAAAGAGAATTGATATTGAAACATTTTACCGTTCTGAGTAGGGATAATATGTACCCACAATTCTCTATAGGAATGTTTTATACCTAAACTAAATTTCTGGGGGAGAGATTTGTAGCCCTATCGAAGATTAAATGTCAAATTTCGATTTTCAAAATACCGAAAATCGTAGCATGGGTACTTTATAAATACGTGGACCGATAGATACCATTTTGTATACCAAATATCCTAGAAGTAATTGAAACTTCTGTACCAAACCAAAAAGCTCTATCTTAAATATTGCAGGCTGTATGTTGATTTCAATAGACGGACGGACATGTTAATATACTTTATAGGGTCTCCGACGAATATTTCCATACGATTTCATATTTAATATGAGCTTTTGTTGTTGTTTTTTACTAAATACATTTTTTTCTTAAAAAAAAAATAAAAAAGTACCTTATTAATGAAAAAAGTACCATTTTAGAACTTCGAAAATGTTTATGTGTACATTTTTTTCTGTTTGAAATTTACTTCAGACAAGTCAATAAAATAGAGAAATCTGTAACCAGAGCCACTATCTTCAAAACGTCGAAAATGGGGAGCTGTCGTTCTATGGGAGCTATATAAACGCCTAGAGCTATACCGACAAATTTCAGGTGCAAAGTTTAATACCCCCAACGTCATTTCGGAGGGATATTGAGACCATTCAAAGTACAGAAAATCGGTAGGTACTGGCTTTGGGAGCTATATGAAGACGTAGACCTATACCGACAAATTTCAGGTGGAAAGTTTTTTTACCTTCAACGAAGACAATACAAAATGTTAGCCATTTCAGTGGAATCTTGAGGCCACAACTTTCAAAATGCCGGATATCGGGAGGTACGGTTCTATGGGAGCTATATCAAGACATGGACCTATACCGATAAATTTCGGGTCGAAAATTGTATACCCTCAACGAAGAATTAATACAAAATTTCAGTCAATTCCGTGGGATCCCGGCCAGCAAACATCAAATTTCCAACAATGGCAAAATACCCCTCAGTAAAGTTGGCGAAATTTTCTGAGTATTTCAGCCACGTAAAACTTCTCTACAGGTGGTGTCTTCTTTCGGACTCGGCGATCAACAGCAGGACCCATGTCATTGATCTAATATGAATCGTGGTGCACTCTCTGTCCCTTCTGGGATGTTTGTGGAACTATTATTATATTATTATATTATAATTTAAACTTAATGTGATAAGGTTGCAGACCAAAAAAAGTTATTTCTTACAATGAGTTTAATTGTCCAATCACAAACTCCCCGCGAGAATTATCTTGCGGATTTCCCATTTTGTTTGATGCGGTCAGTGTTTCTTGGAGCTTTTGGGCCAATATCTCAGGAAGTATGGCCTTGTGCAAGAAAAAAATTTTACCGTCGTAAAGGGAACCGCATGGATAACTTACTGAAAAAATTTTCAAAACGATCCGAGAGGAGCTCTTAAACTTCACTTTATCCGAATTTTGTTTGGAAGATACCCGAAGGAGTGGACCTATATAATTCATATTCGAACCCGATCTATATCTAGAAGGAATAATACGATATGCAAAGTTTTGACTAAATCGATTGCTCCCTTACACAATGGTCCCAAATCTAAATTTTCTGGCCAAAACTATTTCAACGTCCATTTTGTATTGAAATTAATTATTATTTATAATAAATGTGTACAAACAGCAATTCTTGCGTTTTATCGACGAAAATGACCAACAACTGCCAAAATTTGTGGTGGTCCCGTTGTGTGGGGTCTAAACCAAAACATTGACCTATGTTAATAATTTTTGGTACGAAGGATTCATATTTTCCAAGAGGTCAAATTTCAGCCGAATCGGTCATAAAGTGTCGCTAAAATGCACAAAATATCTAAAATCGGACGCTACTTTTATGTGGGGCTATGACCAAAAATGGACCTATCTTCAAAAAAGTATACATACTTGTTTTCTACACTCTAAAACCCTTAAATATGAATTTTAAGGAAAACCGGTTGATAGATGTGGGTATTACCGTTCTATTTTAATTGGATACCACGTACAGTCACAACAGGTATTTACAAAAAAATTCTCCCATTTTAAAATAGAAAAATTCACTTTATTTTAACTGTGGCAAATTTGAGCAAGATTTGACTTCTGAATTTAATAGTACAGACCCGGTGCTATCTTTCAAATTCGATTTGGAGGTGGACATATTTGGACATTTTTTAAAAAGTTTAAGTATATTTATAAAATATTTGTAAAAAAAATTATTAATTTATATAAAAACATTGATTTTATTACGCTAATTTTACAAATTTCATCGTTCTTTTTGTAAATATTATGAAAGTACTCATTAACAGCTTCCCGATTCGTAATAACTTTGGTCTCACTTCTGCATATTTATGCAGCGACGCAATACAACAAAAATTGTATATTTTACAGCACAAAGTATGTTTTATTTTTACATAAAAAAGTGCCAACTTTGGTACTGCGCGAATCAACGGGAACTAACGGTATTTACAAAAACTGATTATATTCGGTTGACTTGATGTGTTTTTTATTATTCTGCGCAAAAATCAATTAAAATTTTGAAACATCAAAAATAGGGTTTTGGCCAAAAATTTCCTTATTGAAACCTATGTGCCTTCGAGAGTTATCGTTCACACCATTTTACAGAAAAATTTTGAACTTTTGTGGGCGAGGTACCCGAAGGAGTGGACCGATACACAGTGGTCCCACTTGTATGGGAAGGTGCGACAAAAATATTTATAATCGTCGGATCAATCTGATTTTTTCAGTATATGCTAAAAATGAGTAAAAAATACTGTAGCTAAAAAACATCAATATGGGTCCAGTTTTTCCTATAGCCCCCATGTAGCGGTACCACCCGAGTTCAGGTATTTTGAAGCTTTTATCTACATTTTCGGCCCAAGATAGAAGAAGATTCTCAAGTATGAAAAACCTTCTGCGCCAACAATTGTGGTCTTAGGTCCAGGATTCGGTATAGCCCTCATATTACGGTACCTCCCTATTTCAGTTATTTTGAGGTTTTTATCTACATTTTCGGTTCGAATTGGTTGTAATTTGCTATTTGGAGTTCTCACTGGTCAAAAAACGTCTCCGACTGGTATCGTGGACAGGAAAGGAAACAAATTATTCCATTTGAGGTCAGAATATTTCATGGTAGGGGATATAATAAAGTTCGGTGCCACCGAACTATACATTTGTACTTGTTTTTCATATTATATGTAGCATCATACATATATCAAAAATATACACATGTAAAAAAATACACTATTAAGTAGATCCCAAAACAAAAATGTCTAAATCTTTAAAGAAAAAATCCAAAACAAACAATTAAAACACAAAACAAAGAAGAAACTGAGAATACAGTAATACGGCATATTCACTAAAACGACCAGAGGCATCGTCAGTATTTTTAATGTCACACACGGAAATGCAAATATATGCAGCTGGAACTAAATTTGTTGTAAACTTGACACTATTTCGAACATTCTTCAAAAAATTTGGAGAGTGGCGAAGGATGGCGAAGTTAGTAAAAGTCTACATAAATTTTTAGGACTTGGAAAAAAAATCCACAAAAAAGTATTATAAAAAATGTGAATTCTAGCACATTTTATGCGAATAATGTGTACACATTTTATGTAAAAGTAATTAAAAACCCTTGTACTAAAATTTCCATTTCGAAAAAAGAATTTTATCCTTTCAATTTTGAGTTACTTTCCTTGTAAGAAGTCACAGCCTTACTGATGTTTTTAAAGTTTTTAAGATATCATACCTAAATGTAAACTTCTTCTGTTTTCTTTTGTTAAATACCGTTATAAATTACAAAAACAGTGCTGGAATATTAAAATATAATATGTTTAGAGAAAATAAGCTGATTTGTCGCAGAGATTTGCCGATATCGATTTTTGTCGCAGGTTGGGACCAGTGTGCGATATGGCCCATCTTCGAACTTAAACTATGTTTGAACAAAATATTACGATATCCAAAATTTTGTTCGATTCGGTTTATCCGTTCGAGAGTTGTCGAGGGCACTAGCCAGACAGACAGACGGACGAACATGACTAAATCTACTCGAAATTGTCTGAAGCGAATTTCGTCCAAACATACTTTGGGTCTGAAACCGTTATTTCGATGATGAATATATACCCCTTCTAGCCTAAAGGCTACCATTTCGCTAAAATCCCATACAATAACACTGGTCAACACGACGTTTGTTTCATGAATATAAAAGACCCATGTCGGGCTTTGTAAAAAATGCGTATTTTGAATACTTTAAACCATACTTACGTCATCAAGATATGCCAAGGGTATATCATATTGTATATCAAAAGCCGTGGGACATCCACGACTATCTTCCAGTGCAATAAAGACGTCAAATGGAGCGTAAAACCCCAGATTTCGGCGAGGGTCTTGAAAATTGTATTTTTTTGCTTTGCTTCATTTATTGATATGTTTGGTCAATTTGTATTTTTATATCATTCTGGTATAACTCCTATAGAACGGTACCGCCCGATTTTGGTAATTTTGAAGGTTTTAGCCTCATTATTCAACTGAAATATCTGAGATTTGTCATTTAGTTGGTGGTACCAAATATTCCGACAGAGAATTTTTGGTACAGGTCTACTTTTTGATATAGCCCCCATAAAAGGAATCGACCGATTTTCGTTATTTTTAAAATTTCACCCATTGAATTTACGTAATTTATGGCAGAGGTTGTAATAAGAGTTCAAAATCACCCCATTCTGCATGTTTTAGTAATAAAAACGTGTATTTTACCCACCCATGTCGAAGGAACCATAGGACGGACTATTTCATGTTGTATTTTCTTGTCTGATATGCTGCGATCAATTCCAAGTAATATCTGATATGTTTTATCAAAAAATTTCCCATAATCGTAGTTTTATTTGAACAAAACTTAAAAAAAGCTTCCTGCGTCATATTTCCTAAATTGCAATTAAATCAAAAGTCGCAGGAACTTGCAGGTAAAAAATTAGGACGTTATTCTATACAAGATACATAAAAATTAAAAAAAAATCTAAACTCGGCTAATTCCCATACTAAACCCCTATGTTAATTGAAGAAATTAAAAAAAAAATGTACATAACATTTATTTAGCCCGAAACATCTCAATTAAAATAACTAATGGGTTATAAAATTATTTAATTCAATTAGAAACCATTACGATATACCAAAAATATAAAAGATTCCACAATTATATATTTACAGAATACACCGTTATTCAGTTCGGACTAATATTTTCTAAATATTATATATGCCGTTAAGTTCAGTCAACACTTTAGTTTAATACTGTAGTAATGTTTCATAGTTTCTTTCAACCACATTTTTGATTTTCTGCACGCTAAATCGGTATTTTATCGCACTGTGCAGTGGTGGTTGTTGTGCGAATCGATATTTGTTTCCGACATTTGTTTCCCCTACGAAAAATCCTTTAGAAATCGGAACGAAATCTGAACAATTCTGCTTCCGAAATTGGAAATTTATAAAGAAAAAAATATTATACGTGCGTCTTGCAGGTTCTGGAACATACCGTTAACTTTCTCACTACATCCTACTCTTACATATAACGGTATTATTTGGTAAAATTCTGGCAAACAAAAACATTTGTTTAACTAAAAATGTTTGAAATAAAATATGTAAAAGACTATTTGAAATGAACGAAATAGACCTCGATGACTGTTACTTTTATTTGTCAATGTGTGCTATGCCTTACGGTAAACTTATCGGCAGATAGAACTTTGGTATAACGAATTTTGCCGTGCCAGATTTGGATATTAAAAACTACACTACCTTTACTCAGTAGTTCACTCGAATTTATAAAATGAAATTAGGCCTTATGATAACAGTTTGAACGGTTATAACGCCGAAATTTAATTTTACCCCATATGACCTTTAGGCGTTAGACAGGTCGCCAACCTTTAAAGGAGTTAATGCATTCCTTGCAGAAAAACGCTCTCTGCTTGACTGGTTCTTTTATTTTTCTGCTAGGATTTTCGAATTTTTGAAGTTTTGCTCTTCTCTTACATCGTTACATTTTTAATGGCAATAAAAAAGTAGTTAATAATTGCTCTGGAGTGCATATGTAGTGACTACAGAGCAATTATTAACTACTTTTTTATTACCATTAAAAATGTAACGAAGTATTTATGACAAAAAAAGCTCCAAATGTTTATTAGTAATTATATTATGTTATCTATTATTGAACTAAATTATAATTTCATTAACCGTTATGGTATTAATTAACCATATCACATTAAAAACGTAATAATACAAAAAAACTGCAAAAGTAAACATCATTAAATATTATCTTTATCTGATATTTTTATTTTTAATTTGAATATGTCAATTAAATTAATCTTACCATGATATCAACATTAATATGTCACATGAATTATAAAGGGGGAAATTGCAATAATGAAAAAGTTATTTCCATAATTAAAATGAGATTACTAATGTGTCGGCAAAATGCAATTAATGCTGATACAACTATACCTCTGTTTACGGTTTATTAAAGATGTATTATGTTTTATGATATTGACTTCTTTCTTGGTCGTTATAACAATTATATATAACATATCATTTTGATAGATGCAATTTTTCATAGTGGTCACAATATGAGTACAACATTCACAGGTAGCAAATTTGATATCTCATACGACATTGATGGATAGTGTAAACACCACTTAATGCAGTTCCAAAGTATATTTTAAGTGAAACACCTTGGTGGAAAAATAATGTAATACTACTTTCTCCAAACTTCACGTACGCATAAAAAGTCCTTAGTGTATTGATAAAGTTTTTATTAAATTCTTGCTTGTCGGGATGGTAACGCACAAACCTACGTTAATACATTTCTGCATATTTACAGATAATGATAAATCAATAAATTGCAATTAATGAACCAATATTTACATTTGACACATGTGAATGAATGATAAATAGAAGATTATTTAATTTAATTGCATTTTATTGTTCATTTAAGGGCTTGGTTAGATATAAATATACATGGGGGAATACAACTTCGAATTGGCTGATAACAGGAAATCTCCAATAAAAAATTCAGAACTTGGACTTAAAATAAATATTGGGAATGCCAATGCATTTAAAGTAAATAAGAACAATATCAGAAACATCATAAACTATTGATAAAGAAGTAATGCAAAGCCTGGAGTCCGAAGAAAAAAATTGTTTTATCCTGAGTCAGGATTCCTGACTTCATTCAAAACCATATTCTCAATTGTGCTGCTTCCGAAGAGTATAATGGGGCATACAGTGCAATTTCGTTTTTAGCTACATTTTTTGAGCGAAAGAGGTATAATTTGACATATAGCCCCCATATGTATAACGGTGTCGCCCGATTTGAGACATTTTGACGTTTTTGCAATTTTTTTGGTGAATGAGCTATAATTTGACATTTAGGGTTCCCAGAAATCAAGAAACGTCTCCACCAAAAATTATGGACATGGGTCCACGTTGCTAGAGTGATCACAACCGACGGACGTAGAGGCGCACTTGCATAAAAAAACCAACAAGTTAAAACGCAAAATTTCATATCTCCTCTGTTTTGCAACCGATTTCATTAGTTTTTCCCGTTTTCGGAAGCTAATTTAATTTCCTTTTTGGTGAAAATAAATAATTATACTGTGTGCTATCTTCTAAGCAGCCTAGCGCACGAGGAAAATAATTTTCCCGTTTTTTGGTCATTTGTTACCCAATTAAAAAAAACAATAGCTTATTGGAAAGATATTATTCGCCCCTTTGAAAGGAAAAAGGATCAATAGAAATCCGTTATGAAAAAAGAAGATATGCCTGTTTGAATTTGAAAATGTAAGAAACCCAGATTTTCACTACTTTTACCGTTATAAACGAACCAAAGGCATTTTCGAATTTTTTACCAAAACGCTTGACACGGTGCGCCTTAACTAAATTAAAACGAAATTTTTTTGCGGTTTCTGAAACTACAATATTCATAGATGAGAAAAATAAAAAAAGAAAAAAACAAAAAAATCGCAGGGGGCATTTTCAAATAAATCGCGGTCAGAGTTCAAATTTGTGGGGCTTTTTTAGGTCTTCACGATTTTGCTTAGAGACCGTAAGCCCTATCGGAATGGGATTAAAAAAGTGTTGAAACAGTGAAAATTCTCTACAAGATTGTCCTTTATGATGTTTTCGTAGGTATTACCATTTTTGAGATATAGAAGTTCAAATTTGGACAATTTACTGACTGTATCTCCATATAAAACAAGGTCATGACTGCAATTTCCCAACTTAAACTTATATATGTCAAAAATGGTACAACCTAGGAAAAACTCGAACCAATCTTATAGAGAATTTTCACAGCTATAAAATTTTCTCTGGTCACATTTCGATAAGACCGTTTTCAAACAAATCGTGAAAACCTAACGAAAAAAACCAAAAGATATGACCTAAACTTCTATATCTCAAAAATGGTAAAACTTAGGATCAAATCAGAACGGTCAATCCTCTGCAGAATTTTCACAGCTACAAAATTTTCTTTAGCTCCATTTCGATAGGACTCGCGGTTTCCAAGCAAAATTGCGAAAACATAAACTTTTTTTAAAAAATCCCTCCAGCGATTTTTTCTTGTTTTTCGATTTTTCTCATCTATGAACATTGTTGTTACAGAGTCAGCGAAAACTTCCCAAGTGTAAACGGTTTTCATTCAAAGTTAGTTAAGGTGCACCCTTCATGACATTGTTTTATGGGGGGCCATACAGTGAGTACATTGTCCCAATTTGAACTTCTATATCTCAAAACAAGTAAGAAAAGTCTATAGTCGGACGGAGCCGACCATGTGATACCCTATACCACTATCCCTGGACAATCGTTCTCCACGGAACTTCTTTTCAATGATTGTGAAAATTTAATTATCAAATATCAGAGATGTAATGTATAATACTTATGAAGGAAAGGACAATTTAGTTCACACAAATTAAATGTAATGAAACCCACTTATGTAGTACTACTACTTCCGTTGTTTAACCGCTACGTTACTGAAATTTTTACCAATTTCACACAAAAGTTTCAGTCCATTTAACCCGCTAAGTATTATCTGATCTTCACGTTGTTTTGTACGCTTCTTCTTCATCATAAACTCAAACTTTGTTTAAAATTTTGCGGGTTATTATTTTCACCTACAGAGCCGCTACAAAATTGGTTAAAATTGTGTTTTTGGTCCATTTCATTCCCTGAACATTTCACGATCATCAGCAAAAACTAATCATTTTTATTCTGGCCCGAACCCAACCTCCTTAAAAAATTCGTTACAATCGGTCCATAATTGCGGCCTTAAGTTTGTTTACAATTTTTAATGGACGGACACACATCGCTAAATCGCTTTATCTCGTCAAGATATGAATTTTGGCATACCAAATAAGGGGTCTAGGAAGAATATTTCGTGGTGTTACATAAACTTTTGGAGAGACAATATGTAGCATGGGATAAAAATGTGGTTCTCTACACAGAACCCATTATATATTAGGCAGTAAGCCCGTTATTTAGCAAACACTTTATTGCAATTTACATCAGAGGAAAGGTCAGTAGTTTTTTCCCATATGTAGGCTACTTTGCGAAATATATATGTCCTAAAGGAATTAAAATATCGACAAGAAATAAAATTTTTATATTTTTCATACAAAAGTAATATTCCATTTCACCCGCCAAAGAATATCAGATAAAGATTCAGAATTGTAGGCATCTTTTTCGACCTATACTCTTACCCGGTGCAAAGTTTCGTGACTATTGATGTATAATTGCGACTTCTAGCGAGTTTATTATTACACTACAAACAAATAACGGAATACATTAGACTGTAACTCTGTTATCTGATTATGCACACCAACATTGATTGGTTCATTGATTTGGCACCCTAATACACAGATTCAAATAGCAAGAGTTGAGAAAATACAAAAGCGTTTTATTAAGTTTGCGTTACCTCACTTGAATGCTATACATCCACGACCATCCTATGACATTCGCTGTGCTCATCTTGGTATGTTATCGCTTGAAAAGCGGCGCAAAATCAATTCAATGTTGTTTATATTTGATTTAATAAATGGAAATATTGATTGTCCACAACTCTTGGCTAAAATCCCATTTTGTATACCTAGTAGAATATCTCTTCGGCATAGGAATTTATTCTATACTGAAATATATCAAAGAAATTATACCCTTAATGGTCCTTTAATTAGGGGATTAAATTATTTAAATTCTATACCTAATAGCTATTTAATGGAATTTAACACATCAAAAAGGAATTTTAAAAATTTTTTGATAGATAATTTAATTTAATCTTATTATTGTAAATTAATAATAATAATTTTGTAATATTAATAGTCTGTAAGAACGTTGTTCATTAGACTCAATAAATAAATAAATAAATAAACATAATTGGCATCAATTGAAAGGTCAAGCGCTCCACTTTCACGTATGATAACATGGGGCGCCTTCGCCACGTTTTTGTTCAAAATGTTCTCATACCAACATCGTTAAAGTTTTTTCAAATATTATTTTTGGTACAAATATTAGCATATCTTGACTATAAGTTTTGATATATAAATAGTTATATTTTTGTTTTTAAAATATTATTTTTGAGAATATACAAAATGTCTAAAAAGTGGCGAAGCCTCCCCACCCATGGGGCAGCTTCGCCATCGATATTGAACATTCTCCAACGGACTCTAAACTGTAATTTACCACACTTCTTCCTTAAGTATCAACATTATGCAAAAAAGAACGTGTTTTCTATTGAATAATCAAAAATGATTTTAAAATTCATAAAAAAGTAACCGATTCTAGCGGTTAATTGAAGTAGGTACCTTGAATTTAGGTACAAAAATCATAATATAACTAAAACAAGATACCTTTAGCATAATATTTGATTTTAACTTCACATTATTGTGTGGGATATCTATGGTATAAAGAATTTAGGTTAAACATGACAAATTTCTAACATTAACCCACCACGTCCCTATCATGGCGTAGGCGCCCCACCCCTTACATATTTCATAATATTAATATATTGACAATTGCAATTGCATTTTTCATGCGAATTATTGGGATTTATATTCTTCAGTAGTTGTCTTCTAACGGTATAAAATGTGTTTTTGATATCACAAAAGGTAAAGAAGATATCACAAAAAATACCTACAATAATTATTTTTCCCAATACCCTGAAAACACAAAACCATATGCGTCCGCTATCGTACCTATGACACAACTGTCAACTTTTGGGAGATGATAGATCTACATTAACTCACAATTTTTCCTTTAACGGATTTTTCTATCATTTGTAGTTTGCGAGAAAATCGGCGATGGCGTAGCCGCCCCAGTGGCGAAGGCGCCCCATGTTACCATATATCTCACTTGTCCGGAATGTCACTTCCAGGAATTAAAATATAAGCTGTATATTAAAAATTTTCACAATTTTCACACAAAAGTTTTGGTGCATTTAACCCTCTAAATATTATCTGATCGCTCTCTCAAATTGCAAGCTTCTCCTTTGTGATATACTCTTACCTTATTTAAAATTACGCGTTGATCGGACTATTATTGAGACCTACAGAGCCGCTAGAAAATTGGATAAATATTATGGTTTTGGTCCACTTCACCCGCTAAATATTTCACGATCATCACCAATAAGAATAGGGATCTATTCTGATCTGAACCCGACCTCCATACAAAATTTCGTGACGATCGGTCCATAATTGCGGCCTGGGGCGTGTTTAAAATTTATAATGGACAGACGGACGGACGGACGGACACACATCTCAAAGTCGCTTTATCTCGTCGAGATATGGGGGTCTCCGACGAATATTTCGCGGTGTTACATGAATTTTTACCAAAACAAAGTTATAATACCCTTTTCCACATTGTGGTATAGGGTATAAATAGTAAAACCTACGAAAATGCCATTGAGGCCAATCTTGTAGAGAACTTTCACTGCTACAACATTTTCTTTAATCCCATTTCCAATCAAAATCGTAAAAAACCCTAAAAATTTGAACTTTGACTGCGATTCATTTGAAAATTCCTCTGGCGATTTTTTTGTTTTGTTTTTTTTTTTTATTTTTCTCATCTATGAACATTGTAGTTTCAGAAGCCGCAAAAACTTCCCGGGTGTAAGCACCTTTCATTTAAATTTAGTTAAGGCGCACCGTGTTGAATATTTTTCTGGTCAACTTTTGTAGCACTGTGTCATTTATCGATATTTGCCGAAAAATGTGCGCAGTCTGAAGGCCAAAACTGCCTGAAGGAGCATTCCAATAATTCTGCGATGTAGTTCTTAACTACTGTGTTGGCTAAAATTTTGGTCTTTGTGTTGCATGGCAACTCTCAATGGTTTGGCTGTTATATGCCAAAATATCTAAACAACGTCAATAAAAAAACTTACTCTTCGCTGGGCGTACACAACTTTCCAACAAATTTTTTTCGATATAGGACCATGTCTTTTTATAGCCCGATTAACAGTACATCCAAATCTTCAGTGTATTGAAAGTTGTGACATCAATAACCCACCGAAATGGCTGAAATTAGGTATTTAGTCTTCGTTGGAGATCAGAAAATTCCGTCTGAAATTCGTCGGTACAGGTCCACGTCTTTATATAGTCCCCATAGAGCGGTACCTCCCGATCTTCGGCATTTCGAAGGTTATTGTCCCAATGTGCAATAGTCGTCGCTGGGTGTACACAACTTTCCACCAGAAATTTGTCGGTGTGGGCCCACGTTTTCATATATCCTCCATAGACCGGTACCTTCCGATTTTCGGAAGGTTTTAGTCACACTATCTTACCCAAATGTCTGAAATTTGGTATTTAGTCTTCTTTGAGGCTACAAAACTTTCTCCGTGAAATTTGTCGGTATAGGATACATAGAACTGGACCCTCCGATTTTCGATATTTTCAAGGTTTTAGCCGCATTTTCCTACAGCAA
Source organism: Musca autumnalis (assembly GCF_047663935.1). Lineage (NCBI taxonomy): Eukaryota > Metazoa > Arthropoda > Insecta > Diptera > Muscidae > Musca > Musca autumnalis. The sequence continues at coordinate 182,352,541 of NW_027411977.1, read as the reverse complement.
TGGGTAAAATGCGGTATATAGTCTTCGTTAGTTATATACAGTATTCCTGCATGTTTAAATATAGCCCCTCAAGAAAGGTACCTCCAATTTTCGTTATTATATATGGTTTAAGCCTCATTATCCATTCGAAATGACTCAATCCTACGGCGTACAATGGTTCAGGAATCGATTTTAATGGCCAAAAATCAAAATTTTATTTTGTCAAAGATATTTAATTTCTATATGGGATTCGATAGTAACCATATTGAAACTAAGTAAACCAAAAAATTAGGTAAAAATATTGGAAGGCGTGGGCGTGGTGTGTCCCTAAAGACGAACATTTTCCCCGTTTTTGTGAAATACATAATTTTTTCAAATTTCTGGAGAAAGACGTAGCTATTTCTCGCAAACTATAACAGATATTGTGTTCACTGTATTTTTGTAAGGTTGGTAGGATTATGGCCTATAAACCTCGTTTTAATAAATTACCGTAGCCTTTACACAACATGAACTATTTAATTTTTCCTTAGGTACTAAATTTTATGAAATTCCAAATTTAGTGGACTAAAACTTTTGTGGAACAACATGGAACAAAACTCTGTTTCACAGTGAGATTCCCGAGAGTCTCCTCTTTCAGCCCATATATACTTTTGTACCCGTCCCGTTTCGTCCGTTTTTTTCAATTTACTGAAATTACATGGGTAAAAATGTGTGTTTTTTCTACACTGTTTCCATATGAATTACTGCTCTTTGACACAAATTCACATTTTTTGAGTATATGAGTTTTTATACGAGTTATATAAGTTTTATGAAAACCCAAGGAGTATTTTTTTAATTTTTGAACAAATTAAAAATTTTTGTACAATTTTTTTAAAATATTTTGAAAAAAAATTTTTTTCGACCTTTTTTTCAAATTTTTTTTTTTTTAGTTTTTTGGTACTTTTAATGTTTATTTGTTGGTGTTTGACCATCTTTAATACATAGAAAGATATAAAAACCACAAAAACACTCATAATTTGATGAAAAATAGTTAAAAAACTCAAAAGTTGAACTTTGACCTTGAATTCCTCTGCAACTACCAGACCGAATTTGACCGCTTGTAATTCGTCAGAAAGCTGATTGTGTTATCCGTCTAACAAAAGAAGAATTATGAAAACGTCTCTATCCGTTCAAAAGTTACAGATATTTGACCAGGAAAAAACGATTCTAAACCACTGTGCGGCGGCGAGTTCTCTCATACCAAATTGACCCGGAATCACACAGTGTACATGTGGTTGTATTTGTTTTGTTTTTCTGTGTTTGGAGCTACGGATTTTTTTGGTCCGTGCCGGGACGGAATCTTCATGCATATCCAAACTTCCGTGAGCTGCAATAGATGCCAGGATCTAAGCGGTTGCTCTGGACTTGTCCACGCGAAGAACTACAACAGGGAATATGTTGCTGCATGCTGGGCGAACACAGCCACCAGTGAGTCGTCGTCAGATTACGAAACTCCCTCACAGTCCCCTCAACAGCACCCTCATGCGCAGCCTTTAACACCAACCCAGAATCCCAGAAAATGTATCCTTTTTGCAATTTAATTGCAATGGACTCCGAGGTAAGATCGAAGAAATAGTGGAATTTATGTATTGGAAAAAGATCAAGGTCGCGGCGGTGCAGGAAACAAAGCTCAACAACAACTGCAGCTTACAGCGTTGTGATGGTTACAACGTAGGGTCACACCAGAAGTGGAGGTGGGGGACTAGCTTTCCTTTTGCACCAGTCTGTTCAATACAGACCTTGCTCGCTTGAGCCTGACTCTAATGACCCCTACATGGAATCTATTGGGGTAGCAGTCGGGTGTGGAACTGCCGAGATAGAGTTGCTGAACGTATACATTCCGTCGAGAAATAGCTTTATCTCAGATTACAAGCCTAACATCAACGACACATCATCACTGCTACAGCCACTAGACATAAACCTGCTGATCGAATTCCCGAAGTAAGACCAAATTTCCCAGCATAGGCAACGGGACTAGCAAATGAGCGTGAAGAGCTTCGTCGAGCCAACCCCAGTTAAGCCAGAGTCAGGAAGCTGGCATTGAAAATAAACAGGCTGGCTTGACTAGCATAAGCGGAACAAGTGGATAAATCATCTGAAGAGCTGCAACATTGTTGCCGGTTTAAGTGAATTGTGGGCAACGGTTAAGTCACTCTCGAACCCCGGAAGGAGGGAAGATAGGACCTCAGACACGTTTGGAGACGTTATGCCGACTGACCCGAAGAGGTGCGCAAGTTATTTCAATCGACAGTTTGTCGAGCACCCCGGGAGTGACAGGGCGAAGAGAAGAGTACTACGTCGCATAAGATCTCTTCAGGCCGAAGATGAACCCCACAGTTTACAATGGATGATGTTGCGAATGCCATCTGGAACGCTAAATCATCCAAAGCGTTGGGCCCTGATGGAATCTCCATGCTCATCCAGCTGAATCAGCCGGGAGTGGAGTATCTCACTAATGTTCTCAACCTGTCGCTAGGCATCCTCGTTGTTCCCGAAATCTGGAAAATGGGCAGGGTGGTCCCGCTACTGTAGCCAGGCAAGGATGCCAGCAAAAGTGAATATTACAGGCTGATTTCGGTCGATTGGTGATTTGGTCGTCTGTAGGAATAACTCTTGAGGCCATAGTCCTCCCCTGCGTCAGGAATAGCTATCTAGTTGCCGATCACCAGCATGGATTCCGTAAGCAGCACAGCACGACAACAGCGCTGCACGCCATCTCCACATATATTTGTCGAGGACTCAACCAGAATAGGCCGTGTGATAGAACGGTGATGGTGGTGCTTGACTTATCAAAAGCCTTTGATACTGTCAGGCCAAGTCTGAAAAGTTAAAATCTAAACCCTCTAGAATGAAACAGGGAGTTCCCCAAGGTGGGGTGATATCTCCGGAACACTTTAACCTCTACCTTTCCTGTATTCCGCCCCCTCCAGACGGCATTGAGATCGTAACGTGTCGAGATGATTGTACAATCCTGGCATTAGGTACCTACCCTGATGACATCTGTGAGAGACTGAACTCCTATTTAGCCCAAAATTCTAGGGGTCACATTCGAAACTACGTTTACGTCGTCCGCGCATGCCTCAGCTATCTGCGACAAATTGAAAGGCAGAAACAAGGTCCTCATGTCCCTAGCCGACAGCACTTGGGGTTCAGATAAAGAAACCTTGTTGACCACATATAACGCGATAGGTCGGTCTGTGGTATGCTATGCGGCGCCAGTTTGGTCCCCGTATTTAGTTGATATGCATTGGAAAAAGATTCAAGTCCCTCCTCAAGTCTTCAGTGAACCATCTACAGGAGGAGGCAAAGATTCTTCCAGTACAGCAACACAATGAGATGCTTTCGTTGCAGTACTTGCTCGGGTGTTACCGTGAGATCCATCGCAATCACCATCTGTTGGCTACGCCCGACACACCCAGGCATATCAGGAAGGATATTCATATGGGCATAAAACATGCCTACAGGGACTTGTGGGTATGGATGGTATGGTTCTCAGATTGGAAGGTACTACGATACCGCTCGATGTGAAGTCTTTTAAAGGATTAGTCTTCTGCAGTGACTGTAGTGTTGGTATTTCGGATTGTATTTTTATGAGAACTACGTCCCGTCGTTATTTAGATTTAACAGTGATATATTTACAATATGTAGGTTCCTTCAGAGTTTACGTATTTTAAAAGTTGTACATTAAAGCGAACCCAGAATAAAATTTTTCTGTTTGGAACTCCTACCCCCTAAATTTTTCAATTTGATCCAAAAACCTTATATTTGAAATTTTATGGCGATCCCTTAAAGTTTATCCGTGGCACTTGAGCAACCGTTGTTTCCATAGTAATTTGTATGGGGCCAAAGGTGCATTTTCACGAAAATTCGCTAAAGGCCGCAATGGTCCAATCTTTACCAGTTCATTGTTGTGGCAAAAAACCAATCCTACAAAAAATTTATGAAAATCGGATCGGATTTCTATATAGCTATATAGGGAGGGCCCAAATCGGCCAAATGTCCATATTGGAGCTATATCAAAATCAGATCCGATTTTTATGTGTTAGCGGCCTGAAGATAGTGTTTTTGTAAAGGCAGCACACTTCTGATTTACAACAGTGAGGGTACTCGTATTCTTATATTGAGTGTGTTTTAGAAAAATTAGAGAATTGTGGCACTAGCTAGCTTTGCAATGTACCTACAGACCATGTGTTGTGGTGTAGGGTATCAACTGTTCGCCCCTTTTTCCAAGTTTCCAAGTAAACTAGAATTAAATTTTAATTTGTAAATCAAATGCACTTGGGACACTTTCTATCCAATTTACCGTTCTATATAGAATTATGAACCATAAACCAATCACCTTTTCGCAATATAATCAGAAGCCATATTCTATCAAATATGGCACAAACTTTATGATGTTTAAGTGGTCGCATAAAACTAAGTCAATAAGAAGTACTGAAAGTCATAAATCTTAAGAGAAAATCAAACATATGCAGGGGTGCTGCGATTGATATGTGGAGAGGGTGAATAAGCGTGTCCATAGCTATAAAAATTTATTGATTGTTCAATTTCTTACCAAGAATAAATTTGTATTACACTTCTATAAAGTTTTTGAACTTTTTATGTTCGCAAAATATGTAGCAATCCACATTGATTTGATGTCTTTACAAAACCAACCTACCAACATGTGAAACCATAAAAAAATCACAACATATTTACTACATAAAATTATTTTACAATAGAACTTATATTTGTTTTGTTTTTTCCGTTTCTACAAATAAAGATATAAATATTGAACACATTTCTTTGAAGTACCCAAGTCGTAAAGGTGTTTTTGCAGAATCGTCAATATATTTGTATGATTATTTTTATTACAATGGGGCGTATGAAGGGGGTTGACTTTAAAATTGTTCTAAAATTTTACACCCGCAACATATGACGTCTTGTGTGGAATCTTTGTGTGATTCCCTTTTTATGATACCGTATTTAGTGTTTTTCAAGTTGAACTTTTATATTTGTTTTTGGCAACTGTAGGGTTTTGCAAAAATAGTGTCATTAGGTAAGATATTATCAGTTTTATAATCCACACATATGGAACACCGTAACAGTAACGCAAGTTAAGAAATATTGATTTAAAATTGTTTTTCGCTTTTCTTTGTTTTTGACGTAATCCAATTAAACGACACTGCTTCATACCGGAGCAAACAATATACTAGGGATATTGTGAACGGAAAAGCAAACTATGGCCTAAAACAGTGTTCACCAGCGAGCCCTTACTGAGAACAAGTGAGCGTAACTTTCAATGTAAAACACACAGTAATGTATGCTCACTTCCTCTCAGTAAGGGCTCGCTGGTGAACTCTGCACTAAAACGATTCGAATACAAATTCTTTCGAACTACTGCCAAACTTCTGTTTTTTGAAAAATATTTAAATTATTTTTATTTTCAATCAAAGACGCATTTCCAACAACAACAGTAGTTTGGTGATAATTAGAACGAATTTGAATTCGAATCGTCTAAGAGAAACAGGCTATTAATATGAATACGTTTCCATCGGGTTGCGCTTATGTTCTTCGCTAACCATATTGGCGCCGCATAGCGTACCACTGAACGACTTATGGTGTTATATGTGGTCAACAAGATTTCTTTCTCTGCACCCCAAGTGCTGTAGGCTAGGGACTTGAGGACCTTGTTTCTGCGTCTCAGCTTGTCGCTGGTAGCTGTGACATGCCCGGACGACATGAACATGCTGTCGAATGTGACCCCTTGAACCTTGGGGTAGTTTGTGATCGGAATTCTGCTACCATCGAACATGACATTCAATTCTGGTTTGGAGATGGTCTAAACCGACCGTGCAAAGGGTAGAGCTATTAATCTGCTCGGCCAGCCAGCCTCTCTGATCGTTTCCGACGACGAAATGCCACAATTCATGGTGTGCATTACAGTCCCCCAAGACCAGGCGGGTTTGACCCTCCAAACGCGGGCTGTTATTGGGCCTATAACGTGGAGTACAGTTTTTTTATCGGCGAGATGATTACTTTAAGCAACACTATCTCGGAAGTTGTACGCAGGTATGGGTCATTTTAGCCAGGCTGAAACGATATAGGTCTGTATTGAAGAGACAGTTTTTGATGACAACTTACGTGCTCACATAGCAGGCAGCAACATAGTCCATGTCGTAGTGCCTCGCACGGACGAGTCCAGCGCAATTCCTGAGATGCATCCACTCCCGGAATCTATTGCATCTCACCGAAATTGAGTGTGATTGATGTGGATGTGATAAACTGGTTTTACCTACGTCCCGGCACGAAACAAAGCAATCCGGAGGAGCAAGCAATCCGGTAAAAAACGATACACGATACAGAAAAAACGATACAAATACAAACATGTGTACACTGAGGTGGCAGCCGCTGGCAGGAACGCTGATTCAGTGTGTCGTCGGGTCAATCCGATATCGAAGAACCTCCGCCTTGGGATTGTAAACTTTTGGTTATAAATATTAGCGTTGATGAAGGTATCCCAGAACCTAATCCATACTACGGTGTGTGTAAACAACAGAGGCATAAGTCAGGTGCAGGATAACTTTTACTCATGTAAGACATTCATATAGCAGTTTTTTAATAAATATCACACCAGCTTTCAGTAGTGCGATTCCCCAACTCATTTTTTGAGTTAACGACAAATGTCGGTAAAATTAAAACCCAAAATTATGAATGAAAAGTTCAAATACAAGTTGACAACACTGTTGCTATCGGTAGAACTTTACGACTACTTTTTTTGGTCGCTAACTTACCGAAAAATATCGTTAATTACCGAATTTATAAGCATTTTAGTTTTACCGACTTTTGTCGGTAACTCAAAAAATGTGTTAGAGAATCGCACTACAGGACCACGCCAGAGGACTATAAAGGATTGAACAATTTAATTAATTTTTTAAATGGCATATTTAGTACAACTTCTTTGCAATTGTATTCGTCCTGGCAGACGTCTTTGCTTCACAATTAAAATCTCAATATTTTCTTCAATCTGACAGCACCGCATTCATGCAATTTCAATTAGTATTGATTTTACTTTATTCTTTCATTCGTTCATAATATTAAAGAAAATAACTTTTATATGACCTCGCCTTAATTGAGAACAATAACGATGGCAATATCACCAAATGTTTCTCGCTGAAAAGTTCTATAGTTTCAATTACATTTGACAAAAAATAAGTATTTAGAAGCGGACATAGGCCATGAACGTGGTATACAATTGTTGTTGCTACTGCATTTTTCTTACATACTTTTTAAGACAGCATTGCAGTCGTTGTAGAAGTTTATGGGATATTTTTTGTTATTGGCTAGATTTTAAAGAACGAAATTAAAACAATTGTAAATAAAATGTATTTGTGTGATGACTTTACCACAAGTTTTTAAGACAGTTTCAGCTCTTATGGAGAAAAACCCTAGTGTTTTTAGATCAACCGGAATGTCTACATATACCACACTCTACCTGCAAAGTCTGTTACTTCTACTAACAGCTCTTAAGCTCAAAAACTTTAGCCTTAAACACGCTGTAGTTATCGGTAGTCTGATATTCAGTTCTTCACATTACACACCAGCTCCCATTTCTTCTTCCATCTTCGACCGATTGGCTTGACTATCCGGGATTGGTCAGTCATGGCCCCCTCTTTCCTATCAGGGTTAATTACGTCATCAGTATCAAAGTTTTACTTAGCTTGGCTGCCTATCCGTTGTAGAACGTTTCGTGTCCAAGCCCAAAGCAGAGTCACATATTCAGCTCTCTGAACATCAAAGCACCTGAGGATACATTTGAATTTTGAAAAGTGATACATTAGAAGTGTAATCTTCATTTGGTATTCTTCTATTTGTACTTTGGACAGATGTACGTCAATTGAATCGTTCAACCAGCAATCGAATAGCAACGTAAAAAACCTCGCTAGCTTCAATGTGTTTTGCATATGGGTATTCATTTACGCGGTCATACGCAAATTATTATTTGTTTTAAACGGCAGATTTGTTCGCTGTAAAATCATTTTATTGAACAAAACATCTAGGTTCTTATAAGTTGACGTTTGTTAACATTTTTCATAATTATTTTTAAAATATTAAATGTCATCAGCATCCAAAGCACTCGATTGTATCCATCGAGGTTGTCTGTGTCATAATCTATCTTATTGTGAAAAAATATGACATTACTGCGCGACTCCTATTGACATTCCAAGATGTTTCAATTATCTGTTATTTTAAAGCTTTTTACGCTGCTATTTCGGTGTTCACGGAATTATTTATAGGTTTCTTTGGTGAAAAATTATTTGAAAGCTTTACTTTATCGACTGAAAGAATTCGGCGTTAATAACTCAAAAATTCGCGAAAATAAAATGATTGTTCTATCCTGATGAGATCATAGTACTATCGGAAAATGGATCAGAAAATCATTTCGCGAACAGCTAGAAACATAACTTTTTCTGTATTTGATACGAAACCTCATAGACTTCAAATCCCTACAAGATACAAGCTAACATTAGCAAAAATTTAGGTGTTCTATTCTACTGACGTGGAGTGTATGTATTTAAACTTTTTTTGTCAATTTCGAACCGAGATTGCTGTAATGTAATACCTTGTCTCGCCAGAACATACGAAAGCTCCATTCGGAAAATTTTAAATTTTGGACCCAAATGAGCTCATTTAAAGGGAGTATTATCAGTTAAGATATTCTGCTCCTGCAAGGAATAAGAGGAAGTGCTTAGTACTTTCATAAATGTAAGAATACTTATTCTTCCTTTCACTTCAATACGGTTCTTGGTGGAGGGTATAAAGCTCCTTCTTACTTTTTTCTAAAGTTTTCTATTTATTTATTATATCAAAATGCATGATGGCCCGTCAGTCCGGCAATCATTTGACTTCATACGCGAAAGTGACCTCTTGCAAGAAAAGGGCAGGGGTCCAACTTGTGATGACCTGCAAAGGTAATCATGCAAAAGTTTTCTCATCCGTCTGGTGAGATGGCACCAGAGCTATCCAATGCGCGGATAATCGCCTCAGAGGACTTTGGGATGTCTGCAGGCTAGCCGCGATAGAGTTGCATACCGTCAAGAGTTGCATGGGTGCTACCTCGAGATGCTCCACAAACTGAATTGATGCATCTAGGGCAGTAGCTTACAATTGGCCAAATCCTTCAAAATATTGGTCAGACCATTCTGAATATTCAGATGCAGCAATATGTATCCTCAGGTGCTTTGATGTTCAGAGAGCTGAATATGTGACTTTGCTTAGGGCTTGGACACGAAACGTTCTACAACGGATAGGCAGCTAAGCTAAGTGAAACTTTGATACTGATGACGTAATTAACCCTGATAGGAAAGAGGGGGCCATGACTGACCAATCCCGGATAGTCAAGCCAATCGGTCGAAGATGGAAGAAGAAATGGTAGCTGGTGTGTAATGTGAAGAACTGAATATCAGACTAGCGATAACTGCAGCGTGTTTAAGGTTAAAGTTGTTGAGCTTAAGAGCTGTTAGTAGAAATAACAGCCTTTGCAGGTAGAGTGTGGTATATGTAGGTATGTAATGTGGTAATGTCATTTCAAAAATACATTTTATTTACAATTGTTTTAATTTCGTTCTTTAAAATCTGGCCAATAACAAAAAATATCCCCCTTTATGGATGGTGATATTTTGAATCCGGATTTTAAGTGTTTTTTTGTATTTTTTATTTAACTTGGACAGGAGTCCATTGAACTAGATTGTGAACTAGGTCGTTCAATTGCCCAACTCTAATTTTTTGAGATGTGTCACTCTTTGAGTAAATTAACGATATGTATTTGTTTATCAATAGAAAAGTGAAGTGAGGTTCGGTTAAATTTAGTGTTCATTAAAGATGTACTGTGTAACTAATTATGGCATTTTGGGTTACAAAGAAAATAAATAAGTTAAATTAAATTAAGTGTTTCAAGGATGATAAAAACCGTTAGACATTTCTTTAACATTACAAAATACAATGCAACAATAGACCAAATCTATTTGATTCAGATGATCTTTGTTTTTAAACATCGACACACCTTTGTCTTAGTCCAATGAAGGGCACAATATTATTAACACTTTTCTGTTGATAAGTCTAAAAGTATTTTTTTTTTTTTGAATAGCCATAAATTAAACCGAACACCCACCCTGTACCATTGTAAATTATGAATAAGAACAGTACATTTATGACCCCAACATATCACAGTCACTCCAAGAATGGTCAGTTGTAAACTCTGATTTCTGGTTTTATGCTATGAAAATATTTGACCCCAAAAATGTTACTTTACATCTTTATGACACCACCAGCATCAGTAAAAACTGGCACACTTTAACAGGATTCAAACGAAATCTGAATGAAATATATGATACCCAATAAATATAAACTTCGACGTATTTTGATGGAGATTTAAATTGTAAGACCATTCAGCCATGGTGTCTTTTTTATGTAAATAAGAAAATAAATGACCCCTTCAACTCTTCAATTTTGCGAATAAAAAAGGGGATATGCCCTTTTACGTAAACAATTAGAGCATGGGTTTCAATTAAAAATTTGAATTTGTGTGTTGCATTTACATGCCGTCACAACATTTCCATTCAGCATTTTGCCTGTTAGTGTATTTTTGTATTTATTTCCGTTGTAACTATAACAAATGTAATTTTCATATTTATGGCTTTTCTCTGCGAAAAAGACCGACGGTCTTTGTATTTATTGCTCCAAGACACACTCTCTCTCTCTATCAAATATCTATTAAATCTGGAAAGTGTGTTTGAACATAAGATAAGACAAATTTATTGAAATTTGTTAAGATTTGGATAAAGCTTCCTTATATATTTTAAACCTATATCATATACAGTGAGTGTCAAAAATATTCGGTTTTGAATTTCACCAATAATAACACCTCAGTATTTTAGAACCCCATACCCAATATTCAAAAAACCAAATACTTAAAAAATTTTGGTCCTATGGCAATTAAAACATGTATGTAACATGGCTCCATGGCAACCCTATAAGCGAGAATAACAAAGAAGAAGTTGTTAACCCTGTTTTCTATGCGTCAAAAATATTCGGTTTTTGTAACTTTTGTTAAATATTTTGACAAAAAACCGGTCAATATCGAACTTTTTCTACAATATTAGTATAAATTTCAATAATTGCGAACAGAATCTTTGTTCCTGTGTGCAAAAATATTATATTTCATAGCAAATTATTAAAATTTAGGGCGAAGGAAAAACCCTATCCTAGAAAAGAGAAAACTGTTTATATTTATTTATAAAAACGGAATAAATAAAGGAAATTTTTGCTTATTTTTGAATATTTAGTCGAATATAGTTGATATAATATGCAAAAGTCACGAAAATACAGAAATAATCGATTTCGTGAAACACATAAGCCAGCCAAAGCAAGGACTGGGAGGGAAGGTAGAGTAATCTCCTGAAAAATTACGGCTAAACCGACCTTAATTTTCTCGAAATTGGTCACCGAGTCCTAAATGAATTTCAGAAGATAGAAAATATGCACTTACATTCTAAAAAAATCGAAAGGATAAAGCCTTTCATGGCCTTGTAACACATCGCACACCATCGGCTTATTTACATAACCAAAAATGTAGTTCAAATTTCGCCTTGATGTACCTTCAAAACTTGATGTACATCGGAAATTTGGTGAAATGGAGTTAGTTTTGAATGTCTAAGCAGGAAAATAAGTATACCACCAAGTTTCCGGCCTTTCTGGGTACTCCAACACAAATAGTACGAAGGAGCTTCTAGGAGACATGTATTTATCAATGACTTATGATGTGTTACAAGGCCATGAAAGGCTTTATCCTTACGATTTTTTTGGAAAGTAAGTGCATATTTTCTATCTTCTGAAAGTCATTTAGGGCTCGGTGATCAATTTCAAGAAAATTGAGGGCGGTTTAGCCGTAATTTTTCAGGAGATTCATCTACCTTCCCTCCCAGTCCTTGGATTGGCTGGCTTATGTGTTTCACGAAATCTATTATTTCTATATTTTCGTGACTTTTGTACATTATTTCAAATATATTCGACTAAATATTCAAAAATAAGCAAAAATTCCCATTATTTCTGCCGTTTTTATAAAGAAATATAAACAGTTTTCTCTTTTCTAGGATATAGTTTTTCATTAGCCTTAAATTTTAATAATTTGTTATAAAATATAATATTTTTGCACACAGGAACAAAGATTCTGTTCGCAATTATTGACATTTATACTAATATTGTAGAAAAAGTTCGATATCGACCGGTTTTTTGCCAAAATATTTAACAAAAGTTATAAAAACCGAATATTTTTGACGCATAGAAAACAGGGTTAACAGCGTGTTCTTTGTTATGCTCGATTTTAGGGTTGCCAAGGATCCATGCTACATACATTTTTTAATAGCCACAGGACCAACATTTTTTTAAGTATTTGGTTTCTTGGTTATTGGATATGGGGTTCTAAAATACTAAGGTGTTATTGTTGGTAAAATTCAAAACCGAATATTTTTGACACTCACTGTATTTGTTGCACCAAACTCTCTATGTGGGTCAAATATTGGTGACAAATGAAATTTGTGACGGAATTCGATGTAAGAATAAGTCCACCAGTTTATATTGAAATCGGTGCAGATTTGAATAAAGTTGCCATATTTTTTTCGTCTGCTTAATTTGATTAAAATTGGTTAAGATTATTAAGATTTAAATTCTTGCGATCTCATATATCTACATTTGTTTCCTTATTTAATTAAATACAAATCAGTAATATGTTCCCCAAAACTTAATCATTTATAATTGATACATAAACATCCCAGAAGCGACAAGGGAGACTTCTCTCATATCAGTGATAGAGAGGTATTTTGTCATCGTTGAAAATTTGATGTTGCCTGGCCTGGAAATCGAACCGCAAGGCGTGTGTGAATACCATTGCACCATGTTGGCACACCTCGAAACATAACATGGAAGCCAATAAATACCTCAGCCCAATTTGGTTCAATTAAGAGTTCTAGAATTAAGGGTACCAGCTTTCTGTGGACGTATTTTGTTACATTTTCCTTGGCGAAGTCCATACTTCCAGACAGATATATACCTGAGCCGACAGAGATATACCCCCACCTCGGACCTAAAGAAAAGAAGCAAACACTAAATTTCTGACATCTATAGGGTGTTTTGGTCCAATTTCTCAAGAAGTATGGATTTTCCCCCTTAAAATTTGTACCGCGGCAGCGGGTTCTCTCGTACCGGATTGACCCGGAACCAACAACATCATCGTTCCGGCCAGCGGCTCCCACCTCAGTGTACATATGTTTGCATTTGTTTCGTTATTCTGTGTTGGTAACAGCATATCCCGGAATGCCTGCTCCGAATTCTTTTGGTCCGTGCCGGGACGGAGGAAAACCCAGGAGCAATATATTTGTGCTCGGTTTGTCCGCATCTTCACACATATCCAGCCTTCGGTGAGATGCAATAGATGTCAGGAGTGGGTGTATCTTAGAGGTTGCTTTGGACTTGTCCACGTGAGGGACTACGACAGGGACTATTTTGCTGCATGCTGCGTGAATACAGTCCCCAGTAAGCCGTCATCAAATTACGAAACTCCCTCGTCGTCAGATTACGAAACTCCCCCGCAGTCCCCTCGACAGCAACCGCACACGCAGCATTTAACACCAGTCGTTGTTGCCCCAATCCCAGAAAATGCATTTTTTTGCAATGGACTCCGAGGTAAGATCGAGGAAATAGTGGACTTCATGAATAGAAAAAAATATCAAGGTCGCAGCTGTGCAAGAAACCAAGCTCAACAACAACTGTAGCTTACAGCGTTGAGATGGTTACCAGAACTGGAGTCTGTCGAATACAGAACTATCTCCGTTGAGCCTGTCTCTAATGAACCGTACATGTAATATATGGGGGTAGCAGTCAGGTGTGAAACTGCCGAGATAGAGTTGCTAAACGTATACATCCCTCCGAGAAATATCTCAGATTATGAGCCTAACATTAGCCCGCTGTTGAAAGGTCATAATCGTCTGATCCTGTGGGACTTTAATGCGCATCATGAGCTGTGACATTCGGCCCACGGAAACGTCCAGAGGGGTACAGCGCTGACTGAGATTGATAGCTCTACGTTTTGCACGGTCAATTAGAACGCTCTAACCAGAATTAGAGGAGAGTGTCACAGTTCGCCAGACATAACCATCGTGTCACCTGGCCGGACAAGTGACGTTACTTGGCAACCCGTCTTTTTCCTTGGATAATACCATCTCCCCATAATTGTTTACATTAGGAGACCACCCGATTTCATCACCTCTGAACGCCTCACATTCGTCAATCATCAGAAAGCTGGTTGGCCGAGTTTCAGAGAGTTCACCAATCACCGCTTCAGAGAAGTACCCAATCCTTCTGATGTTTGGATAGCAGAAAGGACGTTCCGAGACATCAAAACTGCTGCACCGCTCGCCATATTATCGTCGGTGTCATGCTTAAGTGTTCCATACGCCATTTGCCTGATTCGAGAAAAACTCAAGTTAATGTTTAAGGCCATACAGGTCAAAAATGGTGCAATAATACAATACTTTAAGAGCTCAGTTCTACTTAACTAAACTCATAGAATATACCAGTAGTTTATTTTAGTCAGATATCTGTGATAGTCTAGAAGTTATGGCCAATTTTTATAATTGCAAAAAGTTGCTGAATTGTTCCATGGAATCTTTTTTTCATGTTTTTGGCAGTTTGTGTCACATGGAACACATTTTGTCACATTTCAAACAAAACACTTTTTATCAATCGTGTTCCACCTCCTTTATATGAGTTGAGTTTAAAAATCAGGACTTTAAATGAAACATAAATACAATAAGGACCATTATTATAGGTTTCCTTAACATTTATTTAAGGGATTGCCTTCACGTATCACTATTTTTATACCCTCCACCATAGTATGGAGGGTATATTAAGTTTGTCATTCTGTTTGTAACACATCGAACTAATCATTTGCGACCCTATAAAGTATATATATTCTTGATCAGGATAAAATTCTAAGACGATCTAGCCATGTCCGTCTGTCCGTCCGTCTGTCCGTCTGTTGTAATCACTCTAGCATCCGCAATAATTGAGATAGAGTGCTGAAATTTTGCACCAGAGCGTCTTTTTTCCATAGGCAGGTCAAGTTCGAAGATGGGCTATATCGGTCCACTTTTTGGTATAGCCCCCATATAACGGTACCTCCGGATTTGAGCTATTTTGACGTTCTTCGCCACATTTGCAGACCGAATTAGCTATAATTTGGTACTTAGGGTTCCTAGTGATCAACAAACTTATATCCCAAAGAATATGGGCATAGGTCCATGTTTTGGTATAGTCCCTATATAACGGTACCTCCCGATTTTCTGAATTTTGAGAATTTTAGCCACAATTTTTAACCGAACTATCTGCAATTTGACATTTGAGGTTCTCAGTGGTCATGAAACAACTCCACGAAACATCGTCAACATAGGTCCATGTTTTGGTATAGCCCCCATATAACGGTACCTCCCGATGTTCGGTATTTTGAGCATTTTAGTTACAATTTTTAACCAACTAGCTGTAATTTGCCATTTGAGGTTCTCAGTGGTCATGAAACATCCCCACCAAACATCGTCAACATAGGTCCACGTTTTGGTATAGCCCCCATATAACGGTACCTCCCAATTTTCGGTACTTTGAGAATTTTAGCTACAGTATTTAACCGAAATAGCTGTAATTTGACATTTGAAGTTCTCAGTGGTCATAAAACATCTCCAATGAAACATCGTTAACATAGGTCCATGTTTTGGTATAGCCCCCATATAACGGTACCTCCCAATTTTCGGTACTTTGAGAATTTTAGCCACAGTTTTTAACCGAAATAGCTGTAATTTGCTATTTGAGGTTCTCAGTGGTCATGAAATATCTCCACCAAGCATTGTCAACATAGGTCCATGTTTTGGTATAGCCCCCATATAACGGTACCTCCGGATTTTCGGTATTTTGAGAATTTTAGCCACAATTTGTAACCGAACTATCTGCAATTTGACATTTGAGGTTCTCAGTGGTCATGAAATATCTCCACCAAACATCGTCAACATAGGTCCATGCTTTGGTATAGCCCCCATATAATGGTACATCCCGATTTTCGGTATTTTGAGCATTTTAGTTACAATTTTTAACCAACTAGCTGTAATTTGCCATTTGAGGTTCTCAGTGGTCATGAAACATCCCCACCAAACATCGTCAACATAGGTAAATGTTTTGGTATAGCCCCCATATAACGGTACCTCCCAATTTTCGGTACTTTGAGAATTTTAGCTACAGTTTTTAACCGAAATAGCTGTAATTTGACATTTGAAGTTCTCAGTGGTCATAAAACATCTCCAATGAAACATCGTTAACATAGGTCCATGTTTTGGTATAGCCCCCATATAACGGTATCTTCCGATTTTCGGTATTTTGAGAATTTTAGCTGCAATTTTTTGCCGAACTAACTGTAATGATCGGTATTTTGAGAATTTTAGCTACAATTTTGTCTATTCAAAAATAATCGTCAATATAGGTCCATGTTTTGGTATATCCCCCCATATAACTGTACCTCCCGATTTTCGGGAATTTTCAGTGGTCACGAAATTTCTTCACTAAAATTCGTCAACATGGGTCCATTTTTGAGGGTCTACATTGTTTTGATGAAACTACCCTCAATTTGACTCTTTAGTTCCCTGCAGCTATAAAACTTTTCCGCCAGAAAATTTAAAGATATGTTGACTCTTTGATATAGCCCCGTAGGTGGTACCTTTCACCTAGCTGAACACATTTTTTTAGATTAGATTACACTGAGCAACAAAATGGAGGTGAAAGTCTGGGGCACGGAAAATTCCTCTTGGAGAAGAAAAGCCTTGGTGAGTATATTATGAACCCCGAAGGACAGATCCGCCGTGAGTCGAACTTCCGCGTTATGGCGTGATGAATTTTTTGTTATAGACCCTGTGGGCCATCAGGAATTAGCATTATATCTTTGTTCACTGTTGCTTAAGTGCTCTACAAAAACAACAAACAAAGATATAGTGCTAATTCATGATGGCTTACAGGGTCTCTTGCAAAAACTTCATCAAGCCATAACGCGGAAGTTCGACTCACGGCGCATCTGTCCTTCGGGGTTTTTAATATACACACACCAAGGGCTTTCATCTCCAAAAGGAATTATCTCTGCCCCAACATTTGTGTTCACAGTGTAATTTAAGCAATAGTGGGAGGCAGTAGGAGTCTAACTATTGTCGAAAAGTTGTTCCACCTAAAATTGTAAAAGGACCCTAATTATTCCATTTTAATTAAGACTATTTTATGGTGGAGGGTATAAAAAGTTCGGCCCGGCCGAACTTAACGACTTTTTACTTGTTTTGTGGTAAAATTGGACAAAACGGATTGATATTTTGCATTTCTAAGGTAACATAAAACATTTAACGCGTTTTTCATATAATACCATTATTTTAGTCGGGGTCCACACTAGCTTCAAGTCGAATGAACGTTTTTGCGTATATTTTTGTAGACCTACATCAAAATGTTGTCTTTAAACTAGGGATTTTTTGTTAAAACGATTGATAAATTTTCGTTTTCATATAACAATACAATATTCAAAAATATTTGGATTTAGAAACTATTATTCTTCAGTTTTTAAACCAAGTCCTTTAAAACAATTTGTTCCATACGCCACATTATTCGTAACTTGGCAAAAATGGGAAATTTTTTGTTCCAAACGCCATCATTTTTGGTGCGGAACAATTCGTTATTGTCTCTTTTTGTTCCATACGCCAAACGTCATGGATATGGAACTAAAAAGTTCAAGGTTGTTTTGTTCCATACGCCAGGCTTTATGGATATGGAACAAAACGACCAGATTTTTTGGGTCATAAAGCGGATATGGAACATACTGGCATCTGAATATTTCAGAAATTATAAGAGATAGAGAAAAACCGACCAAAAATCTGAAAGAGCACGGTTCAAAACCTTGTAAGGTACCTTTATCTCAAAATGTATGGAATACTTAAGCATGACACCGACGATATACCTGCTGGTCGAATACCCGAAATAAGACCAAACTTCCCAACAGAGGAGACGGGATTAGCAAATGAGCTTCGTCGAAGCAACCCCAATGACCCCCAGAAACACGGAGTTGACACTGGAATTTAACAGGCTTGTCGGCGAGCATAAGCGGAACAAGTGGTTAAATCATCTGAAGAGTTGCAACATTGGAGACGGTATAAGTGAATTGTGGGCAACGGTTAAGTCACTTCGAACCCCGGAAGGAGGAAAGATAGTCACGTTCGGCGACGTTACGTTGTTTGACCCGAAGAGGTGCGTAAGAGTTTGTCGAGCACCCCGAGAGTGACAGGCCGAAGAGAAAAGTAATACGTTGCATCAAATCTTTTCTTGTCGAGGATGAAGCACCACAGTTTATAATGGATGATGTTGCGAATGCCGCTAAATCATCCAAAACTTTGGGCCATGATGGAATCTTCTTGGTAATGCTGAAGCAAATTGATGAGCCGGGAGTGGAGTATCTCACTAAAGTTCTCAACTTGTCGCCAGCCACCCTCATTGTACCCGAAGTCTGGAAAATGGGCAGGGTGGTCCCGCTACTGAAGCCAGGCAAGGATGCCAGCAAAAGTGAATCGTACAGGCCGCTTTCGCTTTTGTCGCCCGTATCAAAGGCCTTTGAGACCTTAGTATTCCCCGGTATCAGAAATAGATATATAGTTGCCGATCATCAGCATGGATTCCGTAAGCAGCACAGCATGACCACAGCGCTGCACGCCATCTCCACATATATTTGTCGATGACTCAACCAGAGATCGCCATGTGATAGAATAGTGATGGTGGCGCTTGGCATATCAAAAGCCGTTGATACAGTCAGGCACTCCACGCTGTTTGAGGACATTGAGTAGACAACCCTCCGGTAAAGCTTGAAACGATGGATAGTCAATTATATGTGTGGAAGCCAGTCGTAAGTGGAATTCATGACCAAGAAATCCAAACCCTGTAGAGTGAAACAGGGAGTTCCCCAAGGTGGGGTGATATATCCGGAACTGTTTAAACTCTACCTCTCCTGTATTTCGCCCCCTGCAGACGGCATCGAGATCGTAACATATGCGGATGATTGCACAATCCTGGCGTGAGGTACCTTCCCTGATGACATCTGTGAGAGACTGAACTTTAATTTAACCGAACCTACCACCACGCGAGGAATATGCCATTTCTTGAGTTAGCAATTTCTACTTTTTCTACGACTTCTACTTTATCTTGTGTCAAATTTTCATATTGACATCTCAGCGAGTTACAGCTTATTTACTACGAGTTTGGCATAATTCAGCAAATACATATGTTTTTTGAGTTTATAAAGCACTAAAACAATTCACATCATGCCTGTTCTTGCACAGAAAAATTAGCAGTGATATCGGGCAAGCTGTTTACAAAATATGACCTAAGTAGTTATTTTAGTTTTTGTGTAATAATCTTCTTAAATTGGGAAGTAAATTTTCAATTGCCAACTTAAAACGCGATTTTCTCGAAACTAGATTTTTTGAGATGTGTCACGCTTTGAGTTAATGAGCGATATGTAGTATATATAGATAGAGCACTCCGACCCTTACTCAAACTTGAAATATAAAATTATAATGGAAAGTAAGAAATAACTGATTTAAAATCGTTGTAACAATAAAAACATGAAAACCACAATAAAGTTCTCATCGTGATGAATATTCATAAACGAATATATACTCACTATAGTAGATACATGATTGCCATTGTATAAGAGAAAATAGAAGCAACAAGAAGATATTATATTGGAAGAATAACTCCTCCTTTAATTCCGACTGATGATTTGAGTACAAATTTCATTTCCAAAACAGACCAATATGGTAGATACATGCGCACCATGCACCATTGAAATATGATTGCATAAAACTTTTTCCTGATGACACTTCTCTTAAATTGCATGAAATTTTACTTTGAAAGAGCAATCAACAACAATATGTGCTGGCTAATACTGTTCCATTGGAAAAAGTTCAACATGCATGACAATCACATCTTCCACTAATGAGTATAAATATGGCGTCAACCAGCTTTTGAGAGTTGATTTTGAGTTTATTGTTTGATGATTTGAACATTTTTATTACCCTTTTTACAAGTTGCTTTCATATTTATGTGCATGTATAGACATATAGAGGATGATGCAACTAGAGGTACTTTTTTCAACACCCTTTTTTTGACTGATCCCGTGGGAGTCGTGTCATGGTAGCAGGTTTTTTTTTAGTACTGTTTGACATTTTATCGTGGAAGGACTTACGATTGAACAATGTTTGCAACTCGTTCAGCTTTATTACGAAAATTTGCTTTCTTTAAGGAATGTGTTTCGAGGCAAATTTTGTTCAGCGATGAGGCCCATTTCTGGCTTAATGGGTAGTAAACAAGGAAAGTAGCCGCACTTTGGTTTTAGAGCAACCTAAAAAAGTTCAAGAGGTGTAACTTCATCTAGAAAAAACAATGGTTTCGTGTAGTTTGTCCGCTGGTAGGACCATCAGCCCATATTTCTTTTCTTTTAAATTTCCATTAAAGTCCACACACGTATATGAAATCATGTGAAAATTGTGATATTTGCATTGCTTTGCATTGGTGTGAGACTTACGAATTTAAACACAAAGATTCCTGCTTTGTTTCGGGCTCCTAAGCATAGATCCTAGATTCGTCGTCTGTGACGATCTTATAAACGTAGTTCGAAGCACCGCGATCGATTTTATGCACAATTTCTTTGAAACAATCCACAAGAGTCTTTTTTGAGCGATTGTCCAAATTTGCTGGATCTAACGAGAAAAATCCATTTTTGCGGCCAGGTGTTTATGCAATATCAAACATTAGTTGGTGGAGGAAATGTCCAAAGATGGCTCTATCTCACGGTATAAAACTCGGCGATATAGCATTGTCCGTTCACGCACGGCATATTTCTTTTCTGGCACAACGGTAGATTTTGGGTGACCTCTTTCTGGCGAGTGCCGGCCACGATTGAATTCATTAAACCAGTTTTTCATAGTCCTATAGGATGGTCCTTTATCGACATACAAAGATTTAATTTGATCATTGCATTCTTATCGTGATTATCCACATCGAAAATTGTGAAAAATTCTTGGATGAAAATGTTTACGAGTAAATTCCATTTTTATAATCGACAAAAATGTATTATGTCTTCTGTCATAGAAACTCGTAAATATATTGTAGAAAGTAGTAGACGTTTGGAAATACACACAGTGTCACAGTTGTTCACAATATCAGCACTACAATTACGCAATAAAACTATAAACTTCATACAAACAGCAGCATAACCAAGTGCCAGCCTGGTTATATAATTTCTGTGAAGAACATTATCAAAAAATCAAAGTCGTTTTAGCATGAAACAGCTCTCATGGGAAATGATGAAAAAAGTGCAATACCACCGGTTAACATCGATTTAGAGCCCTTTTTAAATAAACATACAGAACATGCGTCAAACGCAATTTGTTATATTCAGCAAATTGTGTTCTCAGTCGGGGCGTTTTGTTTTGACATCCATAAAAGTGTGGACACGTGACCAAACGCGTGACCATTAAACATAATTAAGAACATTTCTATGTTACTGGAGCCTAAGCTGAGAAAAAGCGGAGAATAATATGTTTATTTTACCATACACTCCTAAACTGTTAGTACAATGTTGGTACTAAGTAAGATGTAGGAAAATTTGGACTTAAGGAAGTACTAGCGGAGTGGGCGAGCTTCTCATTCCCGACTAAGATATTTATTTTTTCGAATCATATTTACATATAACGAAAATTTTTTATGTTACTAGTAATTGTGAATTTCCCGTGGGTGTTGTCTCTTTACCCAATCTAGGCAAATCACCTGTAATAAGACCTGTTCAGAACCGATTAGAGTAATCACCTGCCTCTGGGAATCTCTCATTCCCAGCGGACAAAAGAAAATTACGGTGCAGGGACTAAATAACCCAGTACGTGGTGCGTGTTTTTGATCTGCCCACGAGTCACACCCCGTCATCATTATGCAATCTTGAGCAAATCTCTCCCACATGTGTGTGCCTTGGCAACTGTGGTAGAAGGTACTGTGACCAGCACACAGCCTGAGGTCAAATACATAGAGAAGGAGACTGAGGAACAAAGGCTCATTCCCGATCCAGCTTTCAGATACAGGTAACCAAGCAGACTCCAAATCAGCAAAAAAGCAAATCAAATATAACTGTCGTGGAAAGCTACAAGACGGTAGATGAAATGGGCGAGAGCATTGCAAAGCTCACAACACATAGGAAACAGCTGTCTGTTAGATCTCCCAAGGACCAGAACACTGCAAAGTCGACGAAGAACAAAAACAGCTCCACAACAACATGGACAGAAGAACAAAAAGAGCTCCACAACTCCGTCAAAATTTAACATATCTCATTGGCCAGTCTAACAAGTCTAAGAACATGGCCTTATTTATCTCCAACGCTGTCCACTTCAAAGCGGGAAAGGCGATAATCGACGTAAACGAGGAGGTGTTACCCCCTAGCAACAATGAAAATGGAGTTGGTACTGAAATCAGTGACCTCCAAAAAGCCATCTACATAAACTTCCATCTGAGCGAGACGGCAACCATAGCCCTGATGGAGAAAATGAATACAGGTAAAATTCATATTGGTTTAATCTAGGTTTAATCATAACAAGGTCTTTGGACTAAACCATATAAACTACGAACTGTTTTATGCAAATACGGGATCTCGAACGATAACCTGTATTATATGCCAAAAAATTATTTTTTCCTTTCTCTCCAGGGTTGTTAACATCGGACGCAACTGTGCTGAAACAGGAAAATGGAGATATATACCTTGTCTCAGTATATCTAGCGCTCGACTCGCCGACATTACAACCTATGTTGAAAGCTGTAGCGGTTGGTGAGGAAAGCAAAGCAAACAGGTAACGAAGTACTAGTATGTAGTGATGCTAGATCACACCACATTACGCGGGGTAGTACTAGTACTTAAAAAGGGGGCCAACCGTTTTAGATTACATTAACACTAACGACTTAATTACCCTTAACATAGGAAATAAAGCCACCTTTGTTAAAAAATTAGAGAAGAGGTATTAGATATAACAATATGTTCAGAAATTCTTATAAACGGGATGCGCAATTGGAGGGTCTCGGAAGAGCACTTTGAACTAGCACAGCCACTGCCAACATCTATTTTTTCCGAAATACCAATTCAAAACCAAGTTTATATCGAAACCCCATATACAAACGATGATATGGGTAGTAAGATGGAAACGGTCGAAGACACTTTAGGGCTTTTGATGAATACTCATTTCGCGCCGAGAACTACGGTAAACACAGGGATATCGGCAGCTAGAGAACACACTATAAACATAGCTATGTCTCGGCAGGAGCAGAGGGTAGTATTAATCTCCAAACCTTCGAAGGCAGTTTACGCAATTCCTAAGTCTTATCGACCGAAAAGCCTAACATATTTCTAACTCAAACCATGGAACGAATTGTCGATGCCATCATTAAGAGCAAGATCCCAAAGGATATGCTTAAATGCAAACAATATGCATACGTTTAAGGAGGATCAATGGAAGCCACATTACATGAGGTTGTACACCACATCGAGACCACTTTAGAAAAGAAGATGTTTACACTAGCTGTATGGATTGGTATTGAGGGTCAATAACGTCAGCACCGAAACCCTGGATAAGCCATATGCTATGAAGTTGGTGGATAAGTTGGTCAGATAAGCTGCGGGCTTATGTAACAGTACGGGATAAAGTTGGTCAGAGAACCCTGCAGGGAGATCTTATCCCTACTCTTATGGGTTACCAACATAAATAGGGTTTTGAAGCAGTCGGCTATGCAGACGACATTACGCTACTTCTGAGGGGTAAGAATCCAAATTTGTTATGCAGAAGAGCCGAATCGGTAATAAAACTTGCGTATAACTGGGCTAAATCAAGAGAGATCTTAACATAAACCCGAAAAAAGCGGAAATATAGTGAAAACTAGTAAAACAAAACTGGGACAATTAGTATTTCCAGTAAGGTTAAATATCTGGGAGAAATCCTGAATACGAAACTATAACTAGGGTTTTGTCTAAGGTTGAGGTAAGTTCAATCGCCAGAGTCAACTCAAGGATCCACGAAAACTTAACTGAAAACACGAGTGATGACAATTCAATGCTTTATTATCAACTATTTTTCATTTTTTTTTTGCAGTGTAAACTGGGTTACAATAGAGCTATGGTAGCTTCATAAAATGTTTTTACCTTTCCAAAGTAACAAATAAGAAGTCAAGAGGATCACCTGAAAAGGAGCTACAAAGATTTTTTGACATACATATCACATTCGCAACACATGAGTCTAGCCAGACATGACCTATTTTTTATTGAAAAATTGCCGAAATTTTTCTTAAAATTTGATCTTTTTTATATTATTTGACAAAATGCAAATATTGTTACACAAGGGGAAGTCTCCCTTGTCCCGTATGGGATGCTTGTGGAACAATTATATATATAAATATTGTTACACATTTATTTTAGACAATTATACACATAACTGGACAAATAAAACCCATTATATAGCCTTTATGCTTTTTTTGTTGGATGGAATTGTTTAAATATAGGATTCTCCATATGAATTAGAAGAAAATCCTTAGGATATATACCTTAATTTTTACCTATTGATATTATCGTTATTGCACTGTAATAAGCTTTATAGTAATAAAATAGACTCCATTCATTCTGAATAACACCCCAAAATAAAATATTGTGCATCAAAATTATATATAAATAGGATTTTCGAGCATAGTGACAAGAAAAATACGAATTTTTACTCCGTTTTTACTAATTTGTTAAAATTAATTAAATTTAGTGTTTTTGGGCATGTTTTTGGCAAATAAGGATTATTTATGTAAGATTAGGATCCTTTAAACATATGTATTCTACAACTTTTTATACGAAAATGTTAATTAAGTTTACTAAAAATATCAATAATTATATGGGTCTGGCCAGAGTAAATTTTGATGCTATAAAATTCAGCCATATTTTATAACCCCCAACGCCATCTAAGTGTCATCAACCAGAAATAACTGATTTGAAACAGGTAGGAACACAGCTGTCTATGGTGTCAACTGGAGAAACATGGCCAGTTCTCTTGTATTTTCAGTTTTAATGATTGGGACATATCCAATTATCCCTACAAGCGAAGAAGAAGGTGTGATACTAATTTGCTTCGTACAAAAGGGAATAAGTGTCCTCCGCCAGGTTATCCACCTAGGCCATGCGCAATAAGGTCAGTACCTAAAAGTGTTATAACCAGAGCGCCGAAAAGCCTGCTAAATTTTCCAACGGCTAGATAAGACTACGTAATTATTCATAAACTGTTCCCAGAATTATTAATGGTTCGAAGAGCCCAATAGAAAAATTTATACAGGAGGAAAGAATTGAAATTTAAGATATTTTACTTAGGAATTTATTTTATATTATTATTTTAAGACATTTTTTCTTAAGAGTATATTTTATATATTTTTTATCTGTATGTGTATTAATATTATCATTACATATTTTTAGTATATCCAGTTTTTTTTATTGTATTGTCAGTGTAGTCAGTGTCGCTGAGGATAGTAATATTTGCAAAGCTGAGAGACAGTTTGGATTCTTGAGGACGGAAGTCCTTGCGACCATAAAACTACCCTAAACGAGCTCATTTAGGTAGATACGATTAGATTTCGTCAGTAGCCGTAATTCAGGTTACATTTTCTTTCCTACTTTGTGTATGCTAGAGGCCAAATGTGCCATCCCCAGCAACAGTGAGATTCCTGAAAAATTTACAAAAAAAAGAAAATTAGTAGTAATTATCATGATTTGTTGTTAAGATTTAAATGTGCTGTATATTTTTATTAATCCTCAATAAACAATTATGTAATTAGACAGTAAGCACACATAATGGTGGTCTAATTTCAATGGAAGGGGGGGTGATCTATATGGTGTGGTAGGTGTGTGTGGTGGCTATAGAGGGGCCACTGTTTTTCCATGGAAATACGTGTTGTTTCCATGGAAATAAGTGGTCATGGAAGGGGAGCATCATGGGGCCGCGCCCATCTCGGTTCCGTTTCAATATGTGTGTGTATGGGTGGGTGTCAAGGAGTTTTTTCTTATTCTAATTCTGTTTTTATGGGTGCCACCGTGGTGCAATGGTATGCACACCCGCCTTGCACGCTAAAGGTCGTGGGTTCGATTCCCCGGCCAGTCAACATCAAACACTTTTCAACGGTGGCAAAATACCCCTCAGTAATGTTGGCGACATTTTCTGAGTATTTCAGCCTTGTACAACTTCTCTACAAGTGGTGTCTTAGACACGCCGTTCGGACTCGGCGATAAACAGTAGGTCCCATATCATTGAGCTAATATGAATCGGGGTGCACTCATTGATATGAGAGAAGTCTCCCCTGTCCCGCCTGGGATGTTTGTGGAACAATTATATTATATTCTGTTTTTATACCCTACACCACTATGTGGGGAGGGTATTATAAGTTGGTTTTAGCCAAAAAGTTTGTAACGCATCGAAATAATGGTCGTAGACCCATACTTATATATATCAAAATGAATGTCTCGACGAGCTGAGTCGATCTGGCTATGTGTGTCCGTCCGTCAGTCTGTCCGTCTGTCCATCTAAACCTTGTAATCACGCTACAGGCCGCAATTTTGATCGGATCGTCACGAAATTTTGGATGTTGATGGGGGTCCCGGAGGGGAAGAAGCCTATTGATTTTGGTTATGGTCGGATAATATTTAGGGGTCGGAAAAGGCAAAAAACTTAGGTGGATAAAAAGACAACGTTTTTTTCCAAAGCCAATATCTCAGCTTCTATATGGAGTATACCAAAAAACCTGACAATGAAAGCAGAAAATATCACCTTTCTAATGATGTAAAGTAGGTGCTCGTAGGTGATCAAACAACGAAGATATCACAATAGTAGCAAATAAAACCCCAATTTTCATTTTTGCGATTTTAATTATATTGACAAATATCACAGCTTTGGTTGAAAATTTTCCAAAGCAAAGCCTGATTTTAAAAGTAGAAGATCCCGTCTTTACAATGATGCAAACTAGGTCGGCGTAGGTAACCAAATAACGGAGATATCGCAATGGTCGGTAATATATCCCATTTTTCTATTTTTTGGAAATTACGCTACAGGTCGCAATATTGATCGGATCGTCACGAAAATTTCAGGGTTAATGGGGGTCTCACAGATGAAGAAGAATATTGATTTTGGTGATGGTCGGATAATATTTAGGGGTCGGATTGGGCAAACACTTATTTGGAGTCAAAGTCAACATTTTATTTCAAAGCCAATATCTCTGTTTCTTTAAGAGGTATATCAAAAGCAAATCTGGAAAGGAAAATAGAAAATATCACCTTTACAACGGTGTAAAGCAGGTTGTCGCAGGTGGTCAAATAACAAAGATATGGCAATAGCCGATAACGCATCCCATTTTCCGATTTTTTTGTAATCACGCTACAGGTCGCAATTTTGATCGGATGGTCACGAAATTTTTGGGGGTTAATGAGGGTCCAAAAAAGAAAGAAGCCTACTGATTTAATTGATGGTCGGATAATACTCAAGGGTCGGAATGGGGAAAAACTCATTTGGAGACAAATTCAAAGTTTTATTCTTTGTGAATATATTGGCTTCTAGTAGATGTATTCCAACGACAAAGCCTGTTAATGGAAGAAGAAAATATTACCTTTACATTGGTGTAAAGCAGGTAGGCGATGGTGGTCAAACAAGGGAGATACCACAATAGTCGGTAATGCATCCAATTTGTCCATTTTTTGCAATCAAGCTACAGGTCGTAATTTTGATCGGATGGTCACGAAATTTTGGTTGCTTATGGGGGTCCCAGAGACAAAGAGGCATATTATTTTTGGTGGTAGTCGGTTTATAATCCCTAAAAGAAATGTTTACCAGTGAAAAGCTTAGTGGTGTAGGGTATCACATGGTCGGCCCCGTCCCGACTATAGCCTTTGCTCACTTGTTTCTTTTTGTTCTAGTGCCGAGCTACGAGGTGTTGGATTGGGATCATCTTCTGAGATAATTGCTAGTCGAGCGTTACACCTTGAGCTGTAGGGGAACCCCGAATGGTTGAGAGTATACCAGAAGACAAAGTAACACACTTCACCCTTCTGGTGTCGAAAACCGAAATACTTATGTGGGGAGCAAAAGGAAACGAATGAGAATTATTTTCCCACACTTACGAATTGATTGAAATTTTTATACACTGAAGTGAACTAATTCCACTACAATGCATGTTAGAACCGAACATCGCATAGAAATATGTACATTAAGGTGGGACATATTATGAGGCGGGTTGACTACAAAGTTAAATACAAAGAAATAAATGTAATGGTCACGTTACAAAACTAAAATGAAGGGACCATAGCCAAGAAAGATCTAACAAAGCTGATAGTTTTTGGTCAACCTATAGAAGGGCTATACAACACGAACGAGGGCACGAGAAACTATTCTATATATACACCCAATTCAGGTTAGGTATGAAGGAGACCTAGCATCTATACGACTCAAAGCGATGAATGAGTGGATCAAAAAGGCCACGTGGCATATCAATGGTATATAAATATATAAGAAATAGGGAAAACCACCAAAATCCTATGAGCAGACTCAAATGAGGTTAAAACAAAAAACCTATTAATTCTAGACACATTTGTGAATTAATACTAAGGCAGAGTTGAGTAGGCAAGCTTACAGATCACCTGGGGCTACAAGATCATCTGCACAAAATTTAGTGTGCAGATAATAAATAGCACAGAAACGTTGGAAATCTTTCTCTGTCAATGCCCCGCTTTCGCTAATATTGAATCACATTATATATCTGATCTCAGCCACGTAATGGTAAATTAACTAAAACAATCGGGTGGTTTTGTTAAGGGCACCGAATTCCTTTAATAGAGGTATACAGAATCCCATTTTTCAAAAACCTAGTACAGAGTGCACAACAACAACCAGAATAGGCCGCTTTAACTATATATTCACCAGGATATGTGGCGATTCCTCGCCCCTCTTTTCAATCTAACCTAACCTAAACTTCAAACAAATTAATCTAATGTAGATGAAGCAGACTAACAGAGGTATGGCTTGTAGTTCAATGAAATTTGGTCCCCATCGCCAGCTATGAACATAGTACAATACCACTTGTACAGAAAATAAATGGTTGAAATACTTAGGAAATGTATCCAACATAACGCTGTTTTAATTTCCCCATTCACATAATTTATATTCTGGTTTATGAATTCTAAACACAAACTACACGAATCGAACATAATTCTAATATATTGAATGACCCACCGACATAACCAATCGATTGATCAATCAATAAAAGGGTTCAACTATAGCAATGTTCGGAAAGTATTTCAGGGCTAAAAAAATTAAATTTAAAATTTGATATGCACGTTTTATCAATTCTACGAATTATGGGAAACTCTTTTTATTGATTTAGCTGAAATCAGAGGGTTGGTGGAAAGGTGCTTGCTTAGCAGAAAATAAAAAATACAAATACAATTTGACCATAAAAAAGCCATGGAATAGAACCGCAAAATATATTTCTAATTTTAACCTCGTTTGGTCGAGCATAATACAACACAGCATCATCAACATGTGTTGCAGATTTTTTTAGAGAAAATATTACTCTTTAAAAGCCTTTCCACAGTTAAGGTTTCCCCACCCACATAACTTTGTTTTATCGATTGCCAATTATAACCCTTTTTTGTCTATGGCAAATAGAATTTAATAGATATTAGTCTAGTGACCCAGATGACCAGTTTTATTTCAACGTTATCGGATTTATTATTTTGTTGAGTTTTATTTTTTAAGCTTTACATATTGAGGAGTAAACAACATTTGTATTGGTTTTCAAACATTAGTACCTATTAAATTAGGATTATAATAAAAAAGGTCAATACACTAAAGGGTTATTTTCCCAAAAAGTAAGGGAAAGGATATCAGCAAAGGTCATTAAAGTTGATTGATTATTTATTTCAAACATTCATATTTTCAATGAGGCCGACTGCAAACTAAGTGTGTTACCATACAATGTCGATCTGTTTTACATATTTTTGTACTAGTTGACCCAGCGAACTTCGTCCCGCAAATAGGTATTGTTATTGATTACTTGAGTTCAAATATTCATTCTATGAAATTGCTATCACTTTGCAGAGGTAGAATGCACATAGCAGTTAATTTTTTGATTTGATGTATTTAGGACGACGTAGAATGTTGGAAGTATTAACAGGTGTTTCGATAATTTTGTAAATTGTGCAATATGAATTCAATATATTTCCTCGTCCCCATGTATTTAAGAACCGTGATCTTTTACTTAAGTAATCGTAGCTATTGTAAGTAACAATTATGTTCTGAACCACGTTGAGGTTATGAAAAGTTTTCGGTTGCACATTTATAAATTTTTGAGTCGAAACAAAATGGTTTCATTCAATAACGATTAACAAAAGTGATGCCCCTACTGATAAGAATGACGTCTTTTGTAATTTTATAAAATCGGAGTTGGCTGAAATTACAAATGCAAATATTAGAGACGAGTTTCGAGAGGCTATTACGCTATCGCTTTTAGATTCAAAAAGAAAACAACCCAGCAAAATAAATTGGAAGCAGTGCAATGTGGACTAGTTCTGTCACGGCATGTTTTGAAGCAGTTCAAACGGAGTCGTGAAAAAGGCACTCCAGTCCTCACATTTTAACTGCATTTGGATGCAATCCAAAGAATCACATCCACTTGTCACATTTTAACAACATCCGGATGCAGTTCAGCGGAGTCATGAAAAAGGCACTCCAATTCCTCACAATTTAACAGCATCCGGATGCAGTCCAAACGGAGTCGTGAAAAAGGCACTCCGTTCGCTACATATTATTAGCAGTTGTTAGAGATCCCTACATGTACATAAATCAGTTTGTACATCTCTACAGGCAGCGACATAAATTTTCCAATAAGAGATAAGCGTGTTAATATTTTCAAACATTTGTTAATACAAACTGAATAATATTTCATTTGTGAACATTTTTCCGGTAACTCAAGAGAAGAAAATTTCCGAATGGAGTGCTGTTGGAGTACATGTCGAAATCTTAACTGGTGATGGGAAGACAACCCATTTAGCAAATGAAACAAAAACTGTTCAGCTTGGAACAAATGGAGAGCGGAGGAAACACACATGTTTGCTATTGAATTCAATGGAGAATTTTCATAATTTGTGTTAATGTAATAAAGTTCTTAATATTTTTGTTTTACACAAATAATGCATTTTATTTGTTCTGGCATATTTTGTAATGACTTGCACAATTTCCGCAGAATGCCTGTATCAAAACACCTGCTTTGGACTGCTTCCTATTCTACCCCAAAGGGTTAGTTAAAATGCAATGCCAAAGGGTCAGTTAAAATGCAGTGCCAGAGGGTCAGTTAAAATGCAGTACCAAAGGGTCAGTTAAAATGCAGTGCAATGGAGTGCCTCTTTCCGTAGTCACGCTCTTGTAAAAATCATGAGTGAAAATGCATAATTTGATGCACTTCCAGATCACTTGTACATATCATTTAACTGCCTCTTTGGAGGCAAACTTTTTGCTGGGAATGACTGCTAATGGAAGCAGTGGACGCTTCTGATTTCTGTATTATTACAGATTAATCAACATATTCCTTAAACTTTTGAATATTCCTGTTCAGCACTAGAGTGTAGAAATACTTTTTATTAAAAGTTTAAAAATGAAATTTCAGACTTAATTTATATAGTGATAAAGCCTACGGGCTTAAAAAGAAAACAATCAAAATTACATTTTTTATTTTTGCCTTATTAATGCGAAGTCCATTTATAGTGATATTTAATTAATTCTCTTTCGAGTTGAGCTGTTAGGCCTTTAGAGATACATTGAAAAATTAGGAGTCTACCGAAGTCCCACGCATCCAACCATTACACTACGTTTCACGGGTGATCGGCTTCTTCAGGTGTTATGTTAACCGTTTACATTGTATGTTGAAATCGAGAGAATGTAAACGTAACATACGTAAACGGCGGCGTATGGAACGCCGTCAAGTAAATTTGGCCGACCAAATTTTGACGTTTTGTTTTGGGTAAGGGTGGCAACATTGCATGCAAATGGCGTGATCTCGACCTACGACAACTTCGCTGACAATTTGCATTTTTCGCATTGCAACAAACGAAGACAAAAGTGCCGGTTAAAGCAAAGAATTTTTTTTTTTACATCAACTTGTGTGACGCCATTAAAGAAAAAGTTAATTTTTGTAAAATTGGCGCTCATAACTTTCATTTAATGAAATTAAATGAAATATAAACCAAAACTTCAACATAATTTTCGCAACGGCCAACAGTATTTCGGGTAAGAAAAAGGAAAACCCAACAAAAGAAAAGAAACCTCAAATTAGTAAATTTTTTTTGTGAATTTTAGACCACACATTGGAGGGACAGCGGTAGAAGCCACATGGTGGAAATTCCTCGTCAACCTGCCGCCATCTTGTAAGACAGTTTTTTTGTACAGTTCCCTTTTAGACCTACCCCCCTCCATTGTGCTTGCTTATGGGAATAGAAATACGGCTTCAACTGTCACTAAGCCTCAAATTATAATCGATTTGCCGAAAGCAACGTCGGCCATTGTGGAATTTTATGGTCGTAGACGACAACACCTGCCCTATCCCTAGATGTAAAATTGTGTATCGAGCAAGTTGCTAAAGCCATACACCAACGCCCAAATTGAATGTGTGAATGTTTATGGGATTTTATCCAAAATGTGCCACACCATAGTAGCCGCAAGGTACGCCGGTACACAACCTCATACAATCTAGAATTCAGGAACCCAGGATCGGTTAAATTTCCTGCCGAGTACCGCCACCAACATCTTTCCAGCGGGTACCACCTCGGCAAACCAGATTCCTGTTAGAACATCATCGTGCTGAAGCCTGCAACAACAGCTGCGAATCTTTTTGGGGATATTTCCGTAAGGAGACAAATTAAAGCAACAAGACAACAGTAAGGTATCAGTGAGCCGTGCATTTTCTACTTCTATGACCAGGAGCCATCTGTAAGTAGACCATAAGTAGATGTGTTTGTGTAGTGAGGTGTTTAAAATCCAGTACGTTCCAAGCTCGTGCACTAGGTGTCCACATTTGTCAGCCACAGGCTGGGAAATATTGGGCCCTAGCTTTTTCCATAACGTTCGACGGACAGCTGATCAATTTAGCTGTATTTTCTATGCAGTCGATGGCGAATTGCAAAAAGTGCAACACAATGCATATGTGTATGTGTATCTTAGAATCTGTGTAAGACTTGTTATTGTCATTCGGGTTAACGGTGTGTCGACTGTGCCTAACGGTAAATGCTCAACGTGTACAGTCACGTTATAACTATTATTTTGTTGCACATACCGATTAGAAAATTTTCAAGACATAACGAGCAATCATTTGTTTGAATCAATTTTGAATTGGATTCCTTTAACCTTAACTTAAAATAGACCAATGAGATTTAGAAACCATACCAATATAATTCTTATTGGAAAGATGTAACATTGGGATTTGAAAAGTTTCAAATTCTCATTAACTGGATTCTGGACAATTAAAGTAAATTTGTTCTGAGGTCTAATTGGAAAATCTAAATTATAATATAATCAGAAAGAATTCGACTGGTAAATATAATTGGGTTTTATTTCCCAAATATGATCGCCTGGCTTAACAAATAAAGCTCTGAACGTATCTTACACTACGAAATGTAAACTTCAAATCGAATAACCTTCGACACCAATATATTAACACCTTCCCTATTTAAGGGATGAAATTAAACAGAATTTTGTGTTTACATTTACGATCAGGATTTATTATCATAAAAGTGGGAAATTTAGATCGGTGTATAGTCAGCGTTTATATGAGGGAGTATGACATTATTTAAATTTGGCGATTTTAAATATTCCATAGAAATTGATATAATTTATGACCCACTGCTTGTCGAATTTGGACTGATTTAAATCAGGAGATTTTAATTATTGAATTAAAATGCGGTTGGATTTTCTAATTTTAAGAAGAAGATTTAACTCATTTCAGTTTTCGGCAACCTGTCCTATGGTTCTAAACTGATTTAGGTTTTAGTATTTGAAGCAAAAGTTTCGAATTTAAACTTCGTTCATCATTTAGATGCCCAATCTAAATTAGTTTTTATTCCATATTGGAAAATAACCTTAATCGATTTCTAATCCGAATCAAGATTCAATCCGTGTTTTCATTCCAAATCCAAATCTCTTTGGGACCGTTTACATTATTGATTACGATTTCCAACAAACAAATGGTAGCTTCTTTTAATTATTTCGCATCGGCGACGGCCGTTGATCTGATTCTATATAAACTTATAAAAACAAGATTTTATATTTTATTGTATAACTATCAAGTTCGTAAAAGCCCTTTAAATCTATGATAATACGTAGCCTTATAAGAACATATAATTTGATACGAACAAACTTATAAATTTTTATAAAAACTTATAAATTTATAAAACCCATAAATTCGTAGAAACTTATAAATTTATGAAAACTTATAAATTTATAAAAACCCTATGGTTGAATAAAATCTATATCTCATTCTGAATACCCGAATTATTTTTTTACCTTGAATTAATAATTCTCCACCCTCTACTGTTACCCCCGCCCCCACTTGATCACTTGTATACAAGGGTCAATAGACTATTTTCCCGATACTGTTACCCCGCAAACCTTTTGATTATAGTTTACAAATAGTATTATTATACAGGTCTATCCCATCTGATAATTATTAAGCACTTCGTTTCCATTGTTAATTGTTACTTCTTTTAAAATTATTGATGTGTTAGTTAATATACCTAATAATTATTATACACATACATCCCTAGATTTATTTTAAAATCTAAGAATACTTATAAGGCTTGTCTAAGACTATGAAATATCTATGAATAAATTTGTAATTGAAATTCTCTGAGAAAGAATTTTACAAAATGTCATTCTAAAGAAACTTTTAAAGGTAATGTAGAAGGGAGGGTACAGCCAAGTAGTGGTATTTTTGGGAGTCATCATCAACGATGAGACTCATTGGGGATTTTGTAGAAAATCCATTGGGAGGGCATGGTATCCCAACAAACACCTTGGGTACCCATATCAACAACAACAACATCATATCATTTTTTTGAAATAAAGCATCCTGTTTGTGATTGTGAATTATTAATAAATCAATTTTGTTTATGGCTAGTCAGGAGTGGCCACTGAGCTAGACCGAATTTCTTCAATGGCAAGTGTATACCAGCGACATCTTGGTATGCCTCATTCCCCTCTACACTCCGACCTAGTTACATAACACAGGTGTATTAGGATGTTGTTGTTTTGGCAGACCAAGGCAAGTTTGGAGTTTCAATTAACTGACATAATATCGCATATACATTTATCTAATGAAGTGCGATATATATACTAGTTTCCAAGCTTTACCTTCGTCTGCCACAACAACAACATCCTAATACACCTGAAACGTAGTGTAATGGTTGGAAGCGTGGGATTTCGGTAGTTTCCTAATTTTTCAATGTATCTCTAAAGGGCTAACAGCTCAACTCGAAAGAGAATTAATTAAAAATTACATTTTGTTAAGTAATCGTTTAACAAACAGGTGACCAAAGGATATAATTTTTAAATTATTAAGATTTTTTCACAGAATAAGAACTCGTAAACTCTTAATGGCTGTATGCATTAAAAATACGGAATTCAACTATATTTAAGAAAAGCAAGTCATAAATGAAGTCCATTCGAATCAACTGAATAATTTAGACAACTTACGCTCTCGATTTAGTCATACCTTAATGATTTGACTTTTGAAAAAATTAATAAAACGCCAATGGTTGAGACCTTGCATTGTGCTAGTAATTAATAAAATGTATGTTTTAACACACAAACTGAATGCACTTTTTATTTTTAATTGAACTAATGTATAGATTTACTCTCAAAATATGTAGACACATGAATTGAAGTTTTTTTAAAATAAAAATCACTTTTATTATAAATTCTGTATCAGAATCTTAAAATTTGGTGTCATAATCACTAACGAAGTAGCGAAATATACTAATATAAAATGAAAGAATTAAATACATGTTTAATCTAAATATTTTACACCTTAGTGTAAAATAATATTAAAAATTAAACTTTTGCACTGCATCGTTCTGCCAAGGAACTCCAGAACGGTTGCCTTGGGCTCTTTGCAGATTTGTTAGACTTACTTCATTTCGCCAGGATCCTCTTTGAATGTTCAAAGTGTTGGTATTTTCTGAATCCCACAATATTGATTCAAAACCTTCGCGTCTTCTAATAAAATTGTGCAATGCACAGGGTTATTTTTTCCACTTTTTCAGATCTATTTCCCTTTGGAATACTTGAAATTTGTTCGCCTATATTCCAAAGGCATTCTCAACAACCCGACGTGCACGGCTCAATCGATAATTGAATACCTTATTTGCATTTGCTGACCTTTCTCCATAGGGATTCAATATTTGCGTTGACAACCGGAAAGCGTCGTTCGCTACAAATACATAGGGGACTTTATGTTCTGTTCCCGGCAAATACTCATAAGGAGGAAAATCAAAAAGGTTTTTTGATATTCCTTCACATAAGGACGCCGCATCAACAAAAAACTGGCTCGCGAGCGGATTCGTACTGGGAGTTTGTTTCTTAACCTATGTACCAAAAATTTTTGATGTAGCGCGAAAAAAAATTTAAAATTTTTTTGAAATGGAATATGAAATATTTGACAACATTTGTGATATAACTTTCGATTTCCTTTTTTTTTGTAAGAATTGATTAGAATTAATAAAAATAAATTCAAAAGAAGAACT
Source organism: Musca autumnalis (assembly GCF_047663935.1). NCBI lineage: Eukaryota > Metazoa > Arthropoda > Insecta > Diptera > Muscidae > Musca > Musca autumnalis. The sequence continues at coordinate 182,315,541 of NW_027411977.1, read as the reverse complement.
TCTCTACAAGTGGTGTCGTAAGACACGCCGTTCGGACTCGGCGATAAACTGTAGGTCCCATATCATTGAGCCAATATGAATCGGCGTGCACTCGTTGATATGTGAGAAGTCTCCCTTGTCCCTTCAGGGATGTTGTGGGAACATATGTATGTATGTATGTAAATTCAAAATCAATCAAAAACTTTATTTTGTTGAAACTTCCACGTTTTCAGTAATCTGAAGGTTCTGTATTTTCCCATTTATGGCAGCCTCTTCTTCCAGTTGACGTCCTTCCTGTTGTTGTTGTTAATGGCTTTGTTGTTACTCTTGTTGATGGTTTTGTTGCTGATGTTTTTGGTATTGTTGTTGGTGCTGCTGATATTGTTGATGCTGTTGTTGTTGATATTGTTCTTGATGATATTGCTGTTGCTGTAGTGGATATTACTGTGATATCTGGTAAAATATTGGGTTGCTGTGTGGGATTTGGTGGTAATATCGGTAATAGTTTGGATGATATTGTGTTTGGTAGTGTGGATTTTGGTATTGTTGTTGGTGATGTTTCTGGAAAAGATGCCGTCCATGCCTTCTCGAATTTGCTTTCAACAAAGCGATTTTTCTTTTTAATTTTTTTATTAGATTTCCCTTTTGTACCTGGGGTTTGAAGGCCATGGGGAATTCAAAATTTATAGCAAATGAAAAATTCTGACAATAAAGAAAAAAATTATATTAAAAAATTAGATAAATTTTATATTAATATTTGAATCAATTCTCTTTGGAGTTGAGGTGTTATGAACTAAAAGGTGCATTGAAAAATTAGGAGTGTGGGACTTCGGTGGAATCCTAATTTTTCAATGCATATCTTAAGTCATAACACCTCAACTAGAATTATTTTTTGGGCGGTACCTTTAGTGGGTGGGGTAATATATTCCGATTGTGCTCAAAAACCACTTCAGTGGTACCATTTCAAAAACTTTTTTCTGAAACACGTGAATATAAATCTAAATCACTTACAATCTCTAAATTTCGTAATTTTGTTCTCTCCTTGATTCTTTTCTAATGTACCGTTAGACGACACAGATGCCATATCGCAAATATATACATATGTATGTATATCACATGAATATCAATTGATGTCAACACAAATTGGTTATGCTATGTTCACACTATGCCTTTTATAACATAAAATTATAATAATTTTTATACCCTCCGCCATAGGATGGGGGTATATTAAGTTTGTCATTCCGTTTGTAACTACTCGAAATAATCATTATAGACCCCACAAACTATATATATTCCTCATCAGCGTGCAATTCTACATCGATATAGCTATGTCCGTCCGTCTGTGGAAATCACTCTAGCGTCCGAACGGATTGACGTAGGTGGAAGAAATTTTGGGAAAATCTATTGTATGTACGTATGACTTTTGGTATTGAGAGCGGGCTATGGAGGTCCACGCTTTCGTATAGCCCCCATACAAAATGACGCGTGACGCGTCGTAGTTTTAAGGAATTTTTAAGATATTTATCCCATTTTACCGCCGAATTGGTTGTAATTTTGTATTTTGTGTCTCCAGGGTCAAAAAAATATTCCTACCAAAGTTGGTTTATATAGGTCCACGTTTTGGTATAGCCCCCATATAACGCCCCATATAAAGTATCGTCATTTTAATATATTTTGAATGTATTATTAGTCCCATTTGACAACCGAATCGGTTGTAACTTTGTATTTTGTGTTTCCAGAGGCTAAAAAACATTTCTACCATAAAATGTTTATATAGGTCCACATTTTGATATAGCCCCCATAGGACGATATCTCCCGATTTTCGGTATTTTGAAGGTTTTAGCCTCATTATCACACCGAAATGGTTGAAATTTGGTATTTAGTCTTCGTTGGGGGTACAAAACTTTCCCCCAGAAATTTGTAGGCATAGGTCCACGCCCTCATATAGCCCCCATAGAACGGTTCCTCCAGATTTTCGGTATTTTTAAGGTTGTGGCCAAATTAATCCACCGAAATGGCTGAAATTTCGTATTTGGTCTTCATTTGGTGTACTAAATGTTCCATGTGGAATTTGTTGCTATAGGTCCACGCCTTTATATAGCCCCCCAGAGAACTTACCTCTCGATTTTCAGTGTTTTGAAGGTTGTGGCCTCAATATTCCCCAGAAATGGCTGATATTTGGTATTTAGTCTTCGTTGGGGGTATAAAACTTTATCCCAGAAACTTGTCAGTACAGGTCCACGCCTTAGTATAGCCCCCATACAACGGTACCTCTTGATTTTCGGTATTTTGAAGCTTGTGACCTCAATATCCCACCGAAGTGACTGAAATTTGGTAGCAAGTCTTCTCTAAGGGTATACAACTTTCCACCTGAAATTTATCGGTATAGGTCCGATCGTCTTCATATAGCCCTCTTAGAACGCTACCTCCTGATTTTCGGTATTTTGAAGGTTGTGATCTCAATATCCCACCGAAATGGCTGAAATTTGGTAGTTAGTCTTCGTTAAAGATATACAACTTTCCACCTGAAATTTGTCGGTATAAGTCAACGCCCTCATATAGCCCCCATAGGACAACATCTGCCAATTTTTGGAATTTACTTCAATACAGCACGTGGTGGAGGGTATAAAAAGTTCGGCCCATCTCCCAATTTTCGGAATTTACTTCAATACAGCACGTGGTGGAGGGTATAAAAAGTTCGGCCCGGCCGAACTTAACGCTTTTCTTATTTCTTATATATAGATTTGTTTTTTACGGCTTTAAACAATTATATTCTTTTTACATTTCGACATAAAATATATTGTACCAAACAATGCAATACACGTATCCCCATCACATTAAGAAAAAAATTCTAAATATCATTACCGTGAGAATTACTCACATTAAGTTAATATCTTAAACCAACAGTATTTTACTATCTAACTTCTCTCCTTCATATACAAATGTATGTATGTATTACTGGCTCTCTACTGGTGGTTATGTTCAACACAGTAGCCATGGAAATTGAGAAATATGTACAATGTACACCCAAATCTAAATAGTGTCATAAATCAATGTCAACTATCGCGCATTGCTACTGTCAGCCTCATCCGAGTGCTTTTAAGTGATTTTAGAAGTTGGCTGGCAAAGGCAGTAATAGTCTACAATATGCCGTATATAAACATTACTTGTCATATTCATTGTGGAATTTATTCTTTGAATAGTGGTAAATTTTGGTTACAGATTGAGGGGAAATCATATGCATGGAAATGGTGGTAATGCATAAATTCGGAAGTGCTCCCAAACATTTAGTAGTTATTATACGGTAAGGTATGTACATACATTATGTACATCTATAGGCCACACTGTTTTAACAAATGGTTGACATTTAAGGACTTTTCCATATTTAAAGTATTTTTTGTCATTGAAAAGTAAATTTCATATAATAATGAGTGTCGCCATGAGCCTTTAGAGTTCTCCATTCTGACCAAAACTTCTTAGTTACACAAATTCGAAAATTTTATTCGTTTTTGTCTTTTATAATAATGAATAAAATATGGTCACAAGTAATTTGATCTCATAAAAATCATATGTATATCCAAATCCCTTTTGAAATTCATGAATCTACTTAAACGGTGAAAAAGGTCAAATAGGCAATACAAGTACATATTTATATTCATGTAATATTTTAAACAAACAAAAGCATATTACAATGTTATGATTGATGGGCGTAATAAAAGATTTATTGATTTCCCAAGAAAACATCTTCTCGTGATTTGTTTTTACGAAAAACTAGGAAGTTCTTGTGAGAACTTTAGTGATTTCACCAACAAATGGAAAAATATTGAATTGTTAAATAAACGTTGCATCCATGTAAATAATTTGACTAAACTTATTTGAGATTAAATGCATTAGGGGAGATTTTATATTATCGACCATAAAAATTATTTAAATGGAAGCTATATTGGCATCAATGTAGAAAACTGAGTAAAAATGTATTGAATTCTAGACATCGGAAAGCCGGAATAACAACCAGTAAACTGACTGCATTACTACTCCGAACCATGGGAAATCTAATTGGCATTGGTTCAGAGAAATAACGCTGAACAAAAAAAAAAATAATTACAGGTAAAATCGGACAGATTATGAAAGAAGACTGAAAAATAGAAGACACGTGTATCAATGTTTTGATAGTTTACGTCGGGAAGTACCCTAAATGCTTGGGGCAAGTTCTACCTATTGGTACATTTTTTGAAATGTTCGAGATAGAATTCCTTTGGCAATATTACTGCCAACAATGCAAGGAATATTTTAATTACAAAATTTAACTCTTAAGCGAGTCAATAACGGGGTATTTTTGGTAATTTTTCCAAAAACCTTTTAAATCTCTTTTAAAATGTGATCGAATCGGATCCGAATATTCCCAAAAATTTTCGCCATAAAATTCACTATAAGCCCTACAATATATCTTACCTCAACGCCTAATGTATGTAAAAATCGAAAGCACATTTTAGGGTTAATGTTGTACTTTATCTACGTTTATGCAAAACATCATCCTACACGCAGAGAAAAAATATATTTTGCTTTTGTTGGAACAAAAATATCTGTTTTGGGTCCAAAAATGTATTTGTTTTGTTCAAACATTGTAATCCAAATCCAAAAATACCATCTTTTGTTCCAAACATAGAAAACAAAAACAACTTTCGGATTTCCGCAATATTGTAAAAATCGTTAACAATACCGATTGTAGGAACTATCATAATCTAATTTTGTTTACAAAAAGTATTGTCAACCCGGAAAACCAGCCCAGAAATTTTTGATTTGAGTGTATACACTTTTCACATAACTTGGATATACACAATACAGGGTTTGCTGTATTGGCTGACAACAAAGACAAACAAAAAGCCACAAGCACCCACCACAACATAAGGAATAATTAAACACCATAACAAACTCCGGTATAACACCAAACCTAAAAGCACAATTAAGATAGAAGAATGAAACAAAACATAAACAAATAAAAACAAGAGTCTCATTGTTGGTATACTTACACACAAAAACAAAGATAAAGGCATCATGTCATACAAACAAAACTCACCATAACTTTTTTTTTCAACACAGCATCGAATAGCGAGAGAAGAGAAAAGATTGTCGAAGAAAAGAGAGAACTATTGTCCAGTTGACAAAAACTATTTTTGGATTTAACAAAAGTCAATTGTTGGAATCACAATACTACATTTGGAATATAACAATATCTTTACAATACATATTTTGCTCTTCGAATATTTTTGGACCAATCATATTTTTTTCTCTGCGTGTACATGCATGACGTCAAAGACAAAAATATTCCCCGTTAAATTTTAATATAAGTCACCTAGTAATGAAATATATATTTTCATTATTTAACACAGGGTTTCGGAGTCGAGCCATTTTTCCTTCGACTCCGACTCCGACTCCAGGCCAGTTTTTTTTTCACGACTCCGACTCCGGAGTCGACTCCGAGGGTAATTTCCTATACCACTAAAAATTAATAAAATTTGCTAAATTTTTCAACTTTTCCTATACTAGGACCCTATATGCTTATCTGTTCTTTTCTCTAAGACAATTTGTAATGCAATGCGATGTAAAATTGATGTTCCGCATTGAATCTAAAACAAAAAAAAACATTGTTCCACAACATCCCATACGGGACAAGGGAGACTTCTCTCATATCAATGAGTGCACCCCGATTCATATTTAGCTCAATGATATGGGACCTACTGTTTATCGCCGAGTCCGAACGGCGTGTCCTAAGACACCACTTATAGAGAAGTTTTTCAAGGCTGAAATACTCAGGAAATGTCGCCAACATTACTGAGGGGTATTTTGCCACCGTTGAAAAATGTTTGGTGTTGCCTGGCCGGGGAATCGAACCACCGACCTTCTGCGTGCAAGGCGGGCGTGCATACCATTGCACCACGGTGGCACCCTCCATATTGAATCTGCTGTATCTTATATCAAAAAGAACAAAAACAACAGAAAGAATTTAGAAAGTTTCAGAAGATTTTGCCGATATATATGAAATATACGAAATATAAACAAAAACAAGTAGAACTGACGAGTTTGATTAATTTTTTTTTTTGTACGGACGGGTCACATATCTTTTTCGTTTTATTTTGTCGAAATATGAAGATGGGAATGCCAACAGTAATTTGTTACTTACAGATTTTACGAAAGCGATAATTTTTTGCTGTCTCATTTTAAAGTACATGTAGAATAGAATATGTCGAACGGATAAAAATTTGCTGAGATATGAGCATTTTTAAATGCATATTTTTTAATTCGTTTCGCTTAAGTACACGATTATTATGTTCTTAATGATCCCACAAAAACATTTGCTAATCGGTTTATTCGTTTTCGAGCTACAGTGGTCACCGCAAACTGCTTTAGTAAAAACAGTGTTTCGTAGATGGCCATTTGTCAGAAAACTGTGCAATATTTAAAAAAAAAAATCTGAAAGTAGCTCAAGGTATTATAATTCAGATGAAAACAATATCTTTTGGAAAAAATTGGTAGATTACTTGTAAAAATTCATGAAAAATTTCATTTTTCGTGCACAATAAGTGACCATAACCCCTTAATTGTGGACAAAATAAACTTATATAGATGCAAATCGGGTATTGTCAAAAGATGAAGAACATATTGTATCTGTCATAACTCACAGTGGGCGGCTTCCAGAAGAAACTGTTGAAGTACCTATTCATCATAAAGTAGTTAAATTTAATTTAATTTTGTTCTTGAAGGGTAATGTTCTGATTACCGTACTTATATACTACATATGGTCAACTTATTCGATACAAAATATAGCAGTTAAAATATAGGGATTTCCAGTTTCTATATATATGTAAATTATGGTGATGTACGTGTCAAATGTATTTTTTATTTTTTAACTGTTAAAACTGTATATGATTGTACGATTTCCGATTTTTTTACTTTTATTCAAAGTTCGGATAACTGAAAACATTTTCGCTTATAAGAAGTTCGGATAACTGGAAAAAATTGCAGTTATCCGAACTCCGCTTAAGCGCAAACTTCGGATAACTGAAACAAATATGCTGATTTTTGTCCGTTTCAGTAAAGCGGAGTCGACTGTAATACTTTTTCCATTATATTGTGAAGTATAAATATGTGAGATCTAAAACTAGTATTCCAGAGTGTATATCACCAATATTTTTGAAAATTTAACATAACTGAAGCCAAGGTTTACCCTTTTAGAACACGCGACTTGTGATTGTATATTATACAAATTAAATATTTTTGGATAAAATGAAATGTTTTTGGACGTGGCAAAAAATATTGGCCTTAAAAGATAATTTGCGTGGAAGCTGTGTCTATATTTATGTTAAAAAATGGGTAAAAATGCGTTGAAGCCACCATGTCTTTTTTTGTTTTCGCTCGATTTGTGAGTAAACCACATTTCGCTCGATTTTCCTGTCAAAGTAAAAGTAGAAGCAAACTAAATAAGGATCATCTTACTAATATATTACTTTTCAAAATTTGAACTGCTTTACCATTAAATGATGCTGACATTTTGAAGCCAGATTTACAGTGTTTTTTGAAATTTTCTTCTAATTTCATTCCGCAAACAGGTTTTTCAAAAAATTATATATACGATTGTAATACATACGATTCTGAGTTATTTGATACGTATATTGTGAATGTAGTATGCACAGCTTCATAGAAATCTGCATACAAATGCGGAAATTTTGTGCGAACATTTTTCTAAAAATCATATTTTTCGGGTCTAATATTTGCAATTGTCTCTAGAATGCTTCGTACTCCATTGCACATTTTAGTTTTTTTACGTTTCGGATCCAATAAATCATTCCTCGTGAAAATCGATCTACTAAAACGCGAGTTACGAGAAATTCCAAAGTAGAAAAATCACCTAAAATTATTTTTGAAAATATCGCGTATTTTATCGCGTTTTCTGCGGATCGTTTCCACTGCAATGAAAAAACTAATGCAGCATCTTCGTTTTAGCGGAAACAGAGATTTGAAAACTTCACTGATAAGGAAGCTACATTCATTTTATCCCAAAAAATAGTGTGTGATGCTACATCCACGGTTCTTGATTGATCGCCTTCAAATAGATATATATCGATGCAGATTTTCATGGTGGACACTGAAATCGGATGCGGACAAAAATTGTATGCACTTTGTGCAAATTAAGTTTTTTAATGCTAAGATGCAGCCGATGCTACATCTTAGAGTCCAACTTATATTTCGAAAAATATATACAACATAATAGATATGGTCTTGCTCTACATGAAAATCACGGACAAAATGATTTTGATAATTACGCGATTTACACGTATTTTAGAATGCATATAAATTAAAATGGGTTATTTGACCTCTATTTCCATTTTAGAAGCTTCGAGATATATACTCATCAACCCACTTACCTTCCCTAATGGGAAAGCTTCAATACGAATGTCAATAAAGCAAAGTCCGTCTATTTTATTGGGAGATTTAAGCAAAATGAAGGAAGTATTCCTATAGATTTTTACAATATTTTTTACTACATAATGCATGTGAAAAAATATTTTTTCAAACAAAAACATATTTTTTGACCAAAATATTTGCTTATTTTGGCTGTAACATCGAAACTGTAACACCAATCTCTATGATTGTAGTCTCATTTGATTCGCCGTGAAGTTTTGATCCACAAAAAATTTTTATGTAATTTTATGACCACTAAATGGGCCTTAATTTTGAAAAAAGTTGACTTATATTCAATAATTTATCAATTTTATGTACATTCCGCGAATTCTGTGTAACATTTTGCAGGTATTATACAATCTGCTCGCTGAAGACACTTCGAGAGAACTTTTTTGTAACAATTGTGCTCATTAAAATAATTAGCGTTTTTATAATATTTTCTTTCTTAAAAAGCGAAATAAAACCGCCATAACTTTTGTCCGAAACAACCAAAAATTGGCTCGCAACCAGATTCGAACTGGGAATTTTTTTCTTAACCTACATATCAAAAATCGTTGAAGTAGCGCGAAAAAAATTATCCTTTTTTCTGAAATGGAATATGGAATAATTGACAATATTCGTGATATAGGTTTTGTCATAAATGTGATGGTATATTAAGAAATCGATTCATATTGAAAGATGCAATTATAATTCTATTGTCATGGAACATTACTAAATATAATAAATCCTTTGCTTACAAGTTTACTCATAGATTTCCTATAAAATGAATAAACGATTTATCAAAATTTTAATAAAGTTAATCTCTCTATCATAAAAAAAATAAAAACTCTTTTGATAAATGTAGAAAAAAACATTTTGCCCGGAGTCGGAGTCGAGCTTTTTTTCACGACTCCAGACTCCGACTCCGACTCCAGCAAAATTTGCTAGACTCCGACTCCAGACTCCGACTCCGACTCCGAAGCCCTGATTTAACAATGAAATATCTATATAAGTTTTGCCAACAAAACACAAACATATTTTTATTTTTAATGAAATTTGCTTCGTACGTTTTTGAGGTGATGCATGAAAGTAACAAAAACCTTACTTTTAGACAAATAGTACCAAAAGTATAAAAATTCTACACAAAATTTCACTGTAAGTCTCAGAAAAAACTACTTATCTAGGTATAGCAATTTATATATTAAAGGTAGACATTATTTGCTTACATTTTTAATGCATGAATAAATAGACCTATACGGAAAAATGTATCGTGCAAATTTGTAACCCTATAACGAAGACTAAATACCAAATCTCAGCCATTTCAGTGGGATATTTCAAAATGCCGAAAATCCGTAGGTACCGTTCTATTGGGGCTACGAAGACGTGGAGCTATACAGCCAGGTGGAAAGAGAGAACGAACGAACCAACGAATCCAACGTCACACGGTATCAACACCCGATTTGTACGAGCCATCAGCAGAGCGTTTTTCACACATCAACATCGATATCGTTGGGACGAATTACATCCGATAAAGGTCGTCAGTTTGAATCATCAGTTTTCACCGAATTAATGCAAACGATTGGAGCAACCCATTTGAGAACTACACCGTACCACCCTCAATCGAATGGTATAATAGAGAGGTGGCACAGGACATTTAAATCAGCCATCTTATGTCACGATTCATTAAGATGGGTTTATCACCTTCCGACAATTCTACTTGGCCTACCGTTGGTGTATAAACCGGATATAAATGCATCACCTGCAGTGTTGGTATATGGTACTACGTTAAGTGTCCCAGGAGAATTTTTCCTGAAAAACAATTCTACAACCACTAGCGATTTTGTAGCAGAATTTGCAATGCGATGAAAGGTATCCAACCTACTCAATTTCACATCAATCTAAGAAGACAACATTTTTAACCAGAGATCTCCAGTCAACAACGCACGTTTTTATTCGAAACGACTCAATTCGTCCTTCGCTGACTCATCCCTATGATGGCCCGTATATTGATATAAAAAGTTTTCCGAAGTTTTTCACAGTACTAGTACAGGGTCGAAGAACAAATTTTAGCAACGATCACTGTATCTTCAAACACAACGGAATAGAATACAGTTGTACCTTCGTCAAATGATCTCGTGCCTAGTAATACAGTAGAGTTACAACTTCAAATTCGCCGATTCCAGATAGTCCCAGCAGTGACACATATTCGTCTAAGTCATCACTCACCTATTCACCTCAGCCGATTACGAAAGCTACAACTAGTGGAAGACGTATCAAGTTCCCAGTTAGATTCCGGTAGCCTTTTCCAGCGAGTGGAGTGATGTGGCAACCCTAAACTACCAATTACGGATTACCGAACAGTCACTTGCATAAAATATAAAATTTTATCGATCTCTTTTTCTGTCGACAGCGATGCAGTTCGCACACATTCCTCCTTCTTAATTTTTAACTTGAATTTAGTAATTTATTTTAAGTTAATATAATAAATTTTGTGTTTGTTAATTAAAATGAAAACCTGCGTTAACCTTATTTAATTAGGATCTTCCCAAATATACATTATAAAGTTTCCGAAGGAAATTTCAATGCGTTACAAATGGAATGACAAATGTAATTATACTCCCATATTATGGTGGAGGGTACTGTGGTGCCAACCTGCTACAAGAATCGAAAAATCGATGTCAACAAATTTCAATGACAATTCAGCAAATTATCTCTAAACATATCATATTTTAATATTCCAACAATGTTTTTGTAATTTAGAACGGTGCTTAATAAAGCTAAACAGAAGAAGTTGACATTTACGTATGATCTCTTTAAGACTTTAAAAACGTCAGTGAGTTACTGACTTTTTACATGGCAAATAACTAAGAATTTAAAAGATAAAATTATTATTTTCTAAATGCAAGTTTCAGTTGAAGTTATTGTAATTACTTTTACATACAAATCTGTACAAATTATTCGCATAAAATGTGCTGGAAATTAAAGTTTTTTAAAATATTTTTTTGTGGATTTTTTCCTAGTCCTTAAAATTGTTGTTGAGTTTTTTTGGAGAGTTTTCGAAATAGTTTCAAGTTTAAAAAAAATGGTACCATCTGAATATTTTTTATTATTTTTTTTTTTTGAACTTCCGTATGTGACATCAAAAATGATAATGATGCCTCTGGTGAATAAGCTGTATTGTTGTGTTAGGTATCTACTTATGAGTGTATTTTTTCACACTTCTATATCGTTGATACATGATTCTCTATACAAAGTGAAAAACAAGTAAAAATGTTTAGTTCGGCCGGACCGAATTTTATTATCCCCGCAAACATGAAATATTCTGAGCTTAAATGGAACAATTACTTTATTTGCCGACCAACAATATCAGGCGGAGACATTTTCTGACCACTGAGAATCCCATAGCCAAATTACAGACAAATTAGGCTGAAAAGGTAGATAAAAACTTCAAGAACTGAAAAACTGACGGTACCGATATACGGAGCAATACCACACACTTTTTGTTGGGAAAATTTCTCGACCAATGAGAACTCCAAATACCAAATTACAGCCAATTCGAGTCGAAAATATAGATAGAATCTTCAAAATACCTGAAATCCCGAGGTGCCGTTATATGGGGGCTATACCAAAACCTGCACCTATGTCTACAATTTGCAGAATGTTTTTGACTACTGGGAACCTTAAATACAAAATTACAGCAAATTCGGGACGAAAATATAGATAGAAGCTTCAAAATACCTGAAATCGGGTGGTAACTTTATATGGGGGCTATAGGAAAAACTGGACCCATATTGATGATTTTTTGGCAAAATTTTTTTATTCATCTTAAGCATTTACTAAAAAAATCACAACTATACGACGATTAGAAATATTTTTGTCGCACCTTCCCATACAAGCGAGACCACTGTGCAGTGGCTCTACAACATAGGTTCTTTCATATTCATATTTAAGGTTTTGAAATGTGTCATATTAATTCTATAACTTATGTAATTGTTTAACCTCAGTAATTGATTGGAAAACCCAATAAACATAACAACTGTCTTGTTGTGTCATCACAAAAGTATCACAAATAAACGATTTTGACACATGAATTGATTTAGGATTGAAACTAAAATCAATGCTTTTACCCTTGCTGCCAATACCAAACAGCTAATCTCAGTGGAAATCAAAAAGGTGTTTCACGATGATGACATCAGCTGCATATGAATAATATTTTTGATTGCTTTCAAAAAGATTCATCATCACAAATCATTCAAGCCAATGTCGATTTGTAACTCTTTGTCTCCCCCCCCCAGTCACGGAAAAAGGCAGTGGTTGGCTCCATATGAGATTGAAACGTGAATAAACAACAACTAATTTCTAAAATGACAAAATGACACCGAAACGCAAACGGAAAATTCAATCCAAACGTACGTGACCGATGGTTATGGTGGTTATTCCGAGAGATATGAATTTGTTATGTAGTGTGTTTTACATATTCGAAATACAAACACGTTGGAAAATATTGACAATATTGCAAGTCAAACCCCTTTTGGCACATCTGTTGGTAATCAAAAATCTCAACCCATCATAGGATTAGATTTGAAAACTCTTTTACACCTCTGCTGTACGGGAATGAATGCAAGGAGTCAAAATCATTGTTAGTGTTGTGTATGTAAACCAATAATGTGTTATTAGTGTAAATACGTGTTACAAATTCTAATGGTGTTTTGACCACAATTGATTACCTGAAGCGAATATTACAGTGAAGCAGAAAAGGGAAGGTGTATAACGGAAACCAAATCATGATTGCAGTGTCCTTAAACTTAATGTAAAATACATAGCGCTCATTTACTCAAAGAGTGACACTTCTCAAAACATCTAATTTCGAGAAAAAGGCGCTTTAAATTGGCGTTTGAAATTTGACTTCCCAACTTAAAAAAGATTATTACACAAAATCTAAAATAACTACATGTACCATATTTTGTAAACAGCTAGCCAGATATCAGTGCTAAATTTCTGTGCAAAATCAAGCATGATTTGGAGTGTTTTAGTCCTTCATAAACTCAAAAAACCTTTGTGTTGAATTATTCAAAACTCATAGTAAATGAGCTGTAACTAGTTGAGTTTTAGAGATATCAGCATGAAAATTTGACACAAGATAAAGTAGAAGTCATGCCGATCGAATTCGTAGAGAAATTCGTTTATCTTGGAAGCATTATTGCAATTGAAGGCGGAGCAGAAGCCGACATCGCAAACAGAATTGGCAAAGCAAACGGAGCTTTAAACCAACTGCGAGCCATCTGGAACTCTACAATAATATCGACGAATACAAATATAAATAAATTAAAATCGAACGTTTTATTAGCATTAAACTCAAAGCAACAGTCATTTACAAATCGATGTCTTCGATACATAATGAGAATATGGTGGCCAAATGTTATAAGCAATTCCGAACCCTACCAAATGTGGGGGTGAAAAAATAACGATGAACTATGCCGTCAAGCCCTAGATTGGAATCCTCAAGGTAGCAGGGAAAAAGGAAGACCTAAAAACTCCTGGAAAAGAAGTCTTATGGAAGAGTTAGAATCCACCGGAAAATCATGGAGTGAAATAAAAGCAATAACGAATGACAGATCATCGTGGAAGATGTTTGTAGAGGCCCTATGCTCCTCATGGAGTTAAGAAGTAGAAAGTGTCTTGAAGACCACATTGACGAATCGTTTCATTTCAATTTCATTTATATTGACGTATGTCAAATATTTATTATATTATAAAATATAATATATGTATGTACATACATATGTACATATATCACAAATGTTGCCAAATATTTCATATTCCATTTCAAAAAAAATCTTAAATATTTTTTCGCGCTACATCAAAGATTTTTGGTACATAGGTTAAGAAACAAATTCCCAGTACGAATCCGCTCGCGAGCCAGTTTTTTGTTGATGCGGACAAAAGTTATGGCGGTTTTATTTTCGTTTTAAAGAAAAAATTATTATAAAATCGCCAATTATTTTACCGTGAGCAATTGCTACTAAAAAGTTATCTGGAAGTGGCTTGAGTTAGTAGACTGCATAATATTTGTTAAATGTTACTCAGTACTCGCGAAATGTATAATAAATTGATAAATTATTGAATGTAAGTCCACTTTTTTTCAAAATAAAGGTCCATTTACCCGCTATAAAATTACGAAAAAATTCGTATAAAAGCAAAACTTCACGGTGAATCAAATGAGACTAAAATTATACAGATTTATACAGATTGGTATTATATACAGATTGATATTATAGTTTCGATGTCACAGCCAAAATAAACAAATATTTTGTTTAAAAAAAATAATATAAAATTTTGAGGAAATCTATAGGAATACTTCCTTCATTTTGCTTAAATCTCCCATTAAAATATACGGAGTTTGCTTTATAGACATTCATATAAAAGCTTTCCTATTGAGGAAGATAATTGGGTTGCTGAGGATATATCTCAAGGCTTCTGAAATGGAAATAGAGGTCACATAACCCATTTTAATTTATATGCATTTTAAAATAGTGTAAATCTCGTAATTATCAAAATCATTTCGTCCGCATGTGATTTTCATGTAGAGCAAGACCATATCTTTTAATTTGTATATATTTTTCGAAATTTAATTTGGAGGCTAAGATGTAGCATCGGCTGCATCTTAGCACTAAAAAACTTATAAAATATCGCTAAGTGGCGCAAAGTGAATAAATTTTTTGTCCGCATCCGATTTTAATGTCCACCATGAAAATCTGCATCGATATATATTTATTTCAAAGCGATCGATCAAGAACCGTGGATGTAGCATCCCACACTATTTTTTGGGATAAAATGAATGTAGCTCTCTTATTATTGAAGTTTTAGTTGTTTCATTGCAGTGGACACGAACCGCAAAAAACGCGATATTTTCAAAAAAAAAAATAGGTGATTTTTATACCCTCCACCATAGGATGGGGGTATATTAAGTTTGTCACTACGTTTGTAACTACTCAAAATATTCATTGTAGACCCCACAAAGTATATATATTCTTGATCAGCGTGCAATTCTACATCGATATAGCCATGTCCGTCCGTCTGTCCGTCTGTGGAAATCACTCTAGCGTCCGAACGGATTGACGTAGGTTGATGAAATTTTGGGAAAATATGTTATATTTACGTAGGACTTTTGGTATTGAAAGCGGGCTATGTAGGTCCACGCTTTCGTATAGCCCCCATACAAAATGACGCGTGACGCGTCCTCGTTTCAAGGAATTTTTAAGATATTTGGCCCATTTTACCACCGAATTGGTTGTAATTTGGTACTTTGTGCCTCCAGAGGCCAAAAAATATTCCTACCAAAGTTGGGTTATATAGGTCCACGTTTTGGTATAGCCCCCATATAAGGCCCCATATAAAGTACGCGTCATTTTAATATATTTTGAATGTATTAGACCCATTTGACCACAGAATTGGTTGTAATTTGGTATTTTGTGTCTTCAGATACCAGAAAACATTCCTACCAAAGTTGGGTTATATAGGTCCACGTTTTGGTATAGCCCCCATATAAGGCCCCTTATAAAATACGCGTCATTTTAATATATTTTGAATGTATTAGACCCATTTGACCAAAGAATCGGTTGTAACTTTGTATTTTGTGTTTCCAGAGGCTAAGAAACATTTCTACCATAAAATGTTTATATAGGTCCACGTGTTGATATAGCCCCCCTTAATACAATATCTCCCGATTTTCGATATTTTGAACGTTTTAGCCTCATTATCACACCGAGATGGCTGAAATTTGGTATTTAGTCTTCTTCAGGAGTATAAAACTTTCGCCCAGAATTTTGTAAGTATAGGTCCACGCCATCATATAGCCCCCATAGAATGGTACCTTCCGATTCTCCGTTTTTTGAAGGTTGTGGCCACATTAATCCACCGAAATGGCTGAAATATGTGGTGGAGGGTATAAAAAGTTCGGTCCGACCGAACTTAAAGCTTTTCTTACTTGTTCTACTTTGGAATTTCTCGTAACTCGCGTTTAGTAGATGGATTTTCACGGGGAATGATTTATTGGATCCGGAACGTAAAATACTAAAATGTGCAATCAAGTACGAGGAATTCGAATGACATTTGTAAAAATTAGGCCCGTAAAATATGATTTTTAGAAAAATGTTCGCACAAAATGTCCGTATTTGGATGCAGATTTCTATGAAGCTGTGTAGACTACATTCACGACACATATATCAAATAACTCAGAATCGCGAGTGCTACAATCCTATATATAATTTCTTTTTTAAACCTGTTTGCGGAATGAAATTAGAAGAAAATGTCAAAAAACACTGTAAATCTGGCTTCAAAATGTCAGCATTATTTAGTGGTAGAAGCAGACGAAATTTTTAAAAGTAATACATTAGGGAGATGATCCTTATTTAGTTTGCATCTACTTTTACTTTGACAGGAAACTCGTGGAAAGTGTGGTTTTATCACAAATCGAGAGAAAACAAAAAAGACACGTTGGCTTCAACCCATTTTTACCTATTTTTTAACATAAATATAGCCACAGCTTCCAGACAAATTATCTTTTGATGCCAATATTTTTTGCCACATCCAAAAACATCGCATTTTAGCCAAAAACATTTAATTTGTATTATATACAATCACAAGTCGCGTGTTCTAAAAGGGTAAACCTTGGCTTCAACTATGTTAAATTTTCAACAAGTAAAAAAGTATCAGTCGGCTTTGCCGACAGAGATATACCCTCAGCCTGTGCAAATTGAAACACTTTTTTCACAAAAAAACTTATGTATTTAGGGGCTTTCAGAATTTTGGTTGTATGAACCGACAAAAATTTTGATTAGGATAAAATTTCAAAAATTTTGCGGAAAAGTTACTTAAAGGAATGGACCGACATAGACCAATGGGGGTGCCAAAAGGGTTTTTAAACCCTTCAGGCTGCCCCTGAAACAACTTTTACCATCGTAATTGAGGCGGCGAATTCAAGTTGCTTCAACAAAAATCAAAGTGATTCAATAGCAGGTCTTAAAGTGAACTTATCCAAAATTTTGTGTGGAGGTACGGTATGGAGTGGACAAATATAGTCCATAATCGAACCTGATCTATATCTGGTAGATATTATGAGAATGTGTAAAGTATGGACCAAATCGGTCACTCCCATCAAGAGTTATCGTGCGCACAATTTTTCCGAATATTTTTGAACTTTTGTGGGGTAGGTACCTGAAGGAGTGCCATATCGGTATATGGCTTATCTACGAACTTAAAGTAAGTTTGGAAACAATATTTCGAAGGCCAAATTTTGGCCGGAATCGGCATTTCCGTTCGAGAATTATCTTGCGCTTCCACCCATAAACATGGTGTCATAGGGTTTGTTTTTCAACTTTCAGGCTATTTTTTCAGGAAGTATGGACTTGCCCCTGAGGAAACTTGTACCTTGCGTAGATGGTACAACAAAAACCAAGGCGATTCGAGAGCAGGTCCTAAACTGAACTTTTCCGAAATTTTGTGTGGGAGGTACTCGAAGGAGTTTACCGATTGAGTCCATATTGAAACCTCATCTAAGTCTGGTAGAAATTTCATAATGTGCAAAGTATGGACCAAATCGGTTACTCCCTTCAAGAGTTATCGTACGCACAAATTTTCCGAACATTTTCTAACTTCTGTGGGGGAGGTACCGGAAGGAGTGGACCGATATAATCCATCTTTGATCTTGAACTAAGTTTGGACAAAATATTACGAAAGCCAAATTTTGGACCGAATCGGCAGATCCGTTCGAGAGTTATCTTGCGCTCCAACCAATACACACGGTGTCATAGGGTTTTTTGTAACTTTCAGGCTATTTTCTCAGGAAGTATGGACTTGCCCCTAATGAAACTTACAGCGTCGTATAGAGGACAGCGAATACAACTTGCGTAAACAAAAATCAAAGCGATTGGAGACCAGGTCCTAAACTGAACATTTCCGAAATTTTTTGTGGGAGGTACCCGAAGGAGTGGACCGATTGAGTCCATATTGGAACCTCATCTAAGTTTGGTAGAAATTACACGATGTGCAAAGTATGGACCAAATCGGTTATTCCCTACAAGAGTAATCGTGCGCACAAGTTTTGCGACAATTTTTTAAAATTTGTGGGGGAGGTACCTGAAGGAGTGGACCTATATGGCCCATCTTCGAACTTAAATCGAATATGGACAAATATTTCGATACCCAAAATTTAAACCGAATCGATTTATCCGTTCGAGAGTTATCGTGCGCACCAGCCAGCCAGACACACAGACGGACAGACAGACGGACTAGATCTACTCAAAATTGTCTGAAACGGATATCATACAAACATACTTGGGGTCTAAAACCATTATTTCGATGAGGCACATTTTTGGTCGTATCAAAGTGTAAATACCCTCTTTAGCCTAAAAGCTGAGGGTATAAAAATATTGGTGACATATGCACAGTTTATACAGTTGGACACTAAGCCCACCTGATTGTTATGTTTGTTGTCAAAAACATTATTGTGATTATAAAAAATATAAAAAATCTATTATGTTTGTTGTCAAAAGTTGTAAACAGAACTGAATGGCCGACCTTCTTTCTATTGGCCTTGTATATATGTTTACAAATTTTATCTTAAATGAATAATACTTAGCTCCCATATGTTCTGCAAGCCACCATTTTCTTCGAGCTTTACATCGCCGCACTTCTTACTTGAGCCGATTGAAGGTGGGACTCCCTTTATTTATGAATTCTGGAAAAAGAAAACATCAACGATTGTTATAAATAGCCACTGATATATTCTAAAATCTTACCACCGAGCGTCATATTGGGATTTTCAAAGTTTTCACCTAAATACGCGAATTTAAATGATAATAACAATTATTATACTTATGTATGTTAACTTATCCTTTTCTAGTTAATTCGCATTTTATAAAAAGCAACTGTTTAATTCGGGACGCGGCTTGTCATTTTTATTAGACTTCATTTATTACAAAAAGAAAATGTTATATTTGTATAAATATGTGTAGAATAATTTCAAAGCTCGCTTTTAAAGCATGCAACTTGTCGTACATGACATTTTGAGAAAATTCCTTAACGAATCGTCGACGAAAATGTCATCGAAGAGTCGATTTTCTACTGGGAGAATAAGCCGATATGTGTATGTTATGTTATGTTTACAAAATAGTTTTGTTTTCATTATATCGTGTGCTCCGTCGGAAAAGGTCGTAAGTCCACTTTTTTGGGAAATCGCGTTTTTGTTACAGGATGATAGTACAAGTCAAAACACGTCGTATGCTACAAAGAAAATGGTAGTATGTCGCGTTTTTCTATATGTTTTACCCTTGTCGGAAAAGGTCGTAAGTCCACAAAACGTACAAATTTGAATATGAAAAGGTCGTAAGTCCACAGGAAAATGTATACTTTAAAAGAATACTACATCTAATGTAGTTCAGATATAATGTTTAATGTCTTCCATGGTTGGGGTACAATGTAAAGAACTAGCCTACACCTTTTTGATGATAATCGGATGATATTTGGCGGAGCCTGTGGACTAAACTTTTGAACAAAAATGTCATAATTTCTATATTGCAACGAAAATGTACATGTGAAATCTATTTTCCCCTATAAGCGAACTGATTATGAAAGATGGACTACTGGCCTTTTCATTGATACAAATTCGTATATTGACCAATTTGTAAAAAAATCAAAATGTTTACTGTTTTTACTGTCGTATATCTTACTTAACTTTATCAACTGGGAATTTGTGGTTCTCTAGGGACATTTATTCACATAAAGAAATAAGTTTGTAATCTGAATTCAATAAAGTAATACCTTCTAACGGACGTGTAAGTTCAATGTTTGTGTTATTAAATGATTCTAAAAAAATAATTGATTGAAATGTTATTAAACTAAGAATTTGGAATGGAATTAGACGTCGGTGTCTAGTTCCCTATGGTTTTTATAGTGATTCTGAAAGCTCTAATGATAAACTTCCTAAACGCAGAAAGACATTACATGCTGAAGATTTTACATGGTTTGCAGACAAAAACAAAAGATGTAGGAAGTTGGGGCAGAAATACTTGGTAAGACAAAAAAGGTCACTATTTGGGATTACAATGTAGCTAAGAAACCACGAATATTAACGGAATTAATCATGAAATTTAATTGAAGGAAAGTACAACGTGTCATGTTTTATATTAAATATTAGCCGAACTGGTCCACGTTGGTCCTTGAAACAGTTTAAGTATCCTTTTCTTATGTCAATTAAATTTTTTTGCATCGCAAATTAGTTGGGATATGCAAGTGAATATCAATAACATGTAAGAAAGTCCTTAAACTGGGTCAGACCGAACTTGTTATACCCTCCACAATGTGGCTAACCTTCAAAATACCGAAATTCGGGAGGCACCGTTCTATGGGGGCTATATGAAGGCGTCAATACCAAACATCCTAGAGATAATAGAAACGTCTATACCAAATCACGAAGATCTATCTTAAAAATTGCGAGCTGTATCTAAATTTCAAAAGACGGACATACGGTTATTGTTATACCTACTTAGAAGTTTACTCTGGTCGGGTCGCATTCCCAAAATATGTACCCAGGATTAGGGAAACGGAATCGTTCGTAAGTTTTATATACACCGCATTTAAAAAATAGGGCACAGGTGTAACCCGCTCCTCCGAAATTACACAAAATAAATAGCCTACTTCCACCAAAGGACATCCCTGTGCATAATCTGAAAATTACATGGAATAAGTACTTAGGGTCGGGGATTCTACAACCATTGCATCGCAAATTAATTTTCTGGCCGATACTTTCATAACATTTGCAAAAAAGAGTTTTTTAAAAAATAGGGCCAGCCCCCGCCCCTCCGATATTCAAAAAATATAAAGCCTATTTTCTCTGAAATTTTCAAAAAAATCGGTTCAGCCGTTTTTGAGTCTATGCGGAACATACAAACATACACACATTGTATTTCATATATGTATAAGATTTCACAAAAAAGTTTTGGTCCATTAAACCCGCTAATAATTATCTCATCATCATGTTAAATTGCAAGCTTATTCTTTGTCTTAAACTCAAATCATTCTTAAAACATCGCTCCGATCGGAATATTACTGCGATCTACAGGACAACTACAAAGTCGGGTAAAAATTGTTGGTTTGGTCCATTTCACACCTTTCGATCATAACCAACATCTAATGGGATCACTTCTGGTAGGAACCCGACCTCTCCACCAAATTTCGTGACGATCGGTGCAAAATTGAGGCCTGGAGTTTTATCACAATTGTTAATGGATGGAAGGACACACATAGCTAAATCGCTTTATCTCGTCAAGATATGAAAAAATGGAAAGGGGAGGAGGTATACGATAAATACTTCGCGTTGTTACACGAACATAGGACAAAACAAACTTCTAATACCCTTTCCACATTGTTTTGTAAAGTATAAATATTTTATTTTAAAAACGTCCGTAAATGGTAGGAAAAGGTCGTAAGTCCCTACAAAAATACAAAACTGTACAAGGAAAATGTCGTAAGTCCAAAGACATCCAATTATCTCCCAAACGCGACGGAATTTTATCAAACAAAGTACAGGTATTGAAGCGGAATAAATAAATGAAGAATACTGCCTTTACCGCCATAATAAAATCTTTAATACAGAAAGCGCTGGAATGTTTTTTCTTCCTCCTGAAAAATTTATTCAGAGGGACTTACGACCTTTTCCGACGGAGCAGACGACATGTTTCTTCAAAAATTTAAATTTGTATTAAGAAAATAAAAAATATCAAAAGACATTTAGAAGTAGCTTTAGGTGAAATGAATAAACGACCAATATTGCTTTTGACCAAAGGTAGCACAAACATTTCAAGACCCCGTACATCATTGTAATTTGCATCAATTAATATTCAGGGAATTTATCTATCATGATTTGAAGAATTCATGATTGCGACATTTTTTTTTTCATGGAAGGTAAATGTAGTTATTTACAAAAAACCAAAACAATAAATGAACCCATATGTATTTTAGACGAATCTAACAGCTATATTGATGTAATTTGAATTAAGGGAGTGGTCATGATTTGGTTTTGAAGTTTCATTTTCGCAATCTGTCGGAATATGCCTCCTGAATTAATATGTACACCAAAAGTTAAATTTTGATATTTTCCTCACAAAAGTTATAGTCAATTTCACCCACTAAATATTATCTGATCATTATCCAAAATTATTGACATCTTCCTTGACCAAAATCCTTATCTCGTGGATGGAGCATAAGTTCCAGGAATAATGATATAATCATTATAGCAATATTTTTATTCAACCCGCTAAATATTATCTGATCATCATGATAAATTGCAAGCTTCATCTTTGTCATAGTGTCAAAACTAACTTGAAATTTCGGGCTGATCAAACTAGCATTGCCACCTACAGAGCAGGTACATAATCGGATAAAAATTTAGTTTTTGGTCATTTTCACCCCCTAAATATTTTTCTATTCTAGTCGGAACCCGACCTCCATACAAAATTTCGTGACGTTTGATTACAATTTTTAATGGACGGTCGGACGGACACACATCTAAAAATCGCTTGATCTCGTCGAGATATGAATTTTGGTATACCACAAGGGCGGTCTCCGAGGAATATTTCGCGGTGTTACACGAATTTTCGGAAAAACAAACTTATAATATGTACCTTTTCGATCTTGTGGCGTAGGGTATAAAAAGGTGGCGAAGAGACCCCATGCTGCAATATATGTAGAAAAAATCCAATTGGACAATTATTACGCTAGGGCTCCACGTAATTGGCAATAATGCAAAAACTGGGAATTTCTCTGTCATGATAGAGATAATTTGTAGCATGGGAGTAAAATGTGATTCTCTACACAAAACCCTAATATATAATAGGCAATACGCCGGTTATATAGCAGACACATTATTGCAATTTGCATCAGGGGAAAGGTGAATATTTCTTTTTCCATATATAGACTAATTTGCCGGTATATGCCCTCTAGGAATTAAAATATGGATCAAAATTAAATTTTTTATATTTTTCATACAAAAGTAATGGTCCATTTCACCCGCTAAATAATATATCATCATCATACAAAATTCTAGGCATCTTCTTCGACTTAAACTCTTACCTCGTGCAAAATTTCGTGACTATATTATGATTACAATTCAAACAAATAACTGGATATATCAGACTGTAACTCTGCTGCGTGGCCACGTACATAAATCAACATAATTTGCATTAATGAAAAGGTTAAGAGTTGGCCTTCTAAATATTATTTACGTGGGCGGAATGTGTCTTCCTGGGATGAAGATATAAGCTGTATTAAAATTTTTACACAAAAGTTGTGGTCCATTTAACCCTCTAAATATTATAGGATCACAATCTCAAATTGCAAGCTTCTACTTTGTCTATACTCTTACCTTATTTAAAAATTCGAGGCGATCGGACTATTATTGCGACCTACAGAGCAGCTACAAAATCGGATAAAAATTTAGGTTTTGGTCCATTTCACCCGCTAAATATTTCACGATCATCACCAATAAGAATAGGTGTCTACTCTGGTCTGAATCCGACCTCCATGCAAAATTTCGTGACGATCGGTCCATAATTGCGGTCTGGATTTTGATTACAATTTATATATGGACAGACGGACGGACGGACACACATCTCAAAATCGCTTTATCTCGTCGAGATATGAAAAATTGTATACCACATTGGGGGTCTAAGACCGAGATTTCGCGGTGTTACATACATTTGTTTCCAAAACAAACTTATAATACCCTTTCCACATAGTGGTGTAGGGTATAAAAATGTAATTTTGAATATTTTTAGTAAAATAACAATATTTTCACACTCGTATAAAGGAAACATTGTATCGAAACATTTTAAAAAGTTCAGAAAAAATGGTAATTATTCGAATCCCATTACCAAATAGGACTTAAAAGATTTGTAGTTGGTCGTAGTTTAATATAAAAAAATTTCAAGAAAAGCGAAGGGGTCAATCGCTGTTAAAAACTGATTTTAAATGTTAAATCACGAAAATTGCATCGAAGCACACTGTGCAATTTTTTCTATTTTTTATTAAATAGCTGGTAAAACAATAAACCTTCAAAAAAGACGATAGTCAAAATTATTATTAAGTTGAAGTCAGATAAATGGTGGTGCAAACATGTTACAAAGAACAATATAATCTTGTATACATATGGACATGATAGGTTTATCTTGATCCTTGATACTAGAACTTGTGTGTGACTACTTGATACAGCGACTTATGTTTATTTGGTTCTTGGCGACTTATGTTTATTTGGTCCGTGTGTCCTTCAGGTCATTCAAAAGTCCCTGAAATTAAATGTATAAAAGTTTAATGAAATAAATTGTGTCAAAAAATTTATCAATACATACCACAGATATATTATAAATAACACTGTGATACAAAAGTGGACAAAATTTTTTTGCAGGGGTTCTGATGCATAAATTCGATATTGTCGGAGTCCATGGAAGACGAAAATACCTTTGGTTTCTTTGGGTCACTTCGTTTTTTGATTTTATAATGGAAAATGTAGTGAAAAACGGTGTTTCTTGGATTTTCAACTTAAAACGGACATAACTTCTTTTTTCCACAACGGACATTAATATCTTTTATATATCTTTTATATAAAAGGTGAGAATCTTGTCTTTCGAACAAGCCATAATCTTTAAAAATCAGGTATTAAATGGTTGAGTTATAGTGATTTAAGTGTGACAAAAAACGCATTAAAAAACAGGAAAATGCTTTCACTCGTGCTCTAGGCTGCGTAGAAGACACCAAACTGTGTAATTATTTATTTATTTCAAGAAGAACATTTAGTTAGCTTTACAAAATGGGGAAACTTAATGAAATTGGTTGTAAAATGCGTGAGTTATGCCATCTTTAGTGTTTTAACTTTTTGGTTTTTCCTTTATAAAAGATTGGTACCTTGTGCGTAATTATTAAGTAGACAAATTCAAATTACAATCATACGTCCAAAGGTACCAACTTTTATAAAGGAAAAACCAAAAAGTTAAAACACAAAAAATGAGATAACTCATACATTTTTCAACCGATATCATTGGCTTTCCCCATTTTGTAAAGCTAACTAAATTTCCTTCTTGACAAAGGTGAATTATTATGCAGTTTGGTGTCTCCTACGAAGCCTAGAGCACGAGGAAAAGCATTTTCCTGTTTTTAATGCATTTTTGTCACACTTAAATCACTATAACCTAACCATTTGTTACCCGATTTTTTCGAAAGCCATGATTTTCACATCCTAAATAAAAAAATAAGCTGTAAATTTCCATTGTGGAAAATAGAAGTTATGTCCGTTTAAAGTTGAAAATCCAAGAAACCCCGTTTTTCACTACATTTACCGTTATAAAATCAAAAAACGAAGTGACCCAAAGGAACCAAAAGTATTTTCGTCTTCCATGGACTCCCACAATACCGAATTTATGCATCAGAACCTCTGCAAATTTTCACTGTAGCACAGTGTAATCTTTATAAATTATTCATCATTTCTATAATTTGGTTCTTCTTCTTCTTTATTTGCTTATTCGATTTTCGAATATTAGCGATAATACAATTACATAGTTTCTATTTTCATTAAATGTTATTTATGATTTGACTAAAGAGTTCTCTACTTCGTGATGTGTTGATAAGGTGGTCTGCGTTATGATATCCGGTCCATTGCTGTATGTTCTTGAGCCAGGTTGTTTCTTTTCTACCTCTGGAATTTCTACCTTCTATATTTGCTAGGAGAATTAATTGGAGTTGTTTATATTTGGGATTCCTCATAATGTGTCCTAGGTATGCACTCTTTTGCTTTTTAATATGCGTTGTAAGTTCTCGGGTGCGGTGCATTCTTCTGAGAACCTCTTCGTTCGATATGTGAGCTGTCCAGGGTATTTTTAGTATTCTTCTGTAAACCCATATCTCAAATGCCTCGAGTCTTTTAATGTATACAGCTTTAATGGTCCAAATTTCAACTGCATATAGCAATACTGACCAAATATAATTTTTAACGAATCTTGTCTTCGTTTCAATGTTTATGTTATGGCTTGTTAACACTTTTTTATATTTGGAAAACGCGTCCTTTGCCTTCTCTATTCTGCATTTAATTTCTTTGATGTTGTCCCATTCCTCATTAATTAGAACGCCTAAGTATTTAAAACATTTTACTCTTTCAATAGTAGAGTTATGTATTTTTAAAGATGTGTCCGTGTGCGAATTCTTTCTACTAATCACCATGAACTTAGTCTTTTGGATATTAATTTTTAGCCCATATTTTTCGCTATATTCAGTGAGTCTGTTCATAAGACTTTGTAGTCCCGACATAGTATCAGCCAGATTTTCTGATTTTTATACCTTGTTAAATATTTAAAAATGCTTCTTGAAATATTTTTTCAGAGTATATATTAAATAGTAGTGGAGATAAGACACATCCTTGTCGAACTCCTTTGGATATCATTATTTCTTCTGTTGTATCTCCGTTGACATCAATTTGGACAGTTTGATGCCAGTATAAACTTTTTATGCATCTTATTTCTTTGTCTTCTATTCCAATAGACTTGATTATTTCGATCAGCTTATCGTGTTGCACCGTTTCAAAGGCTTTTTCGTAGTCGATGAAGCATATGAATACGTCCTTCTGAACTTCCCGACATTTTTATACCCTCAGCCTTTAGGCTAAGGAGGGTATATACACTTTGATACGATGAAAATGTGCCTCATCGAAATAATGGTTTAGACCCCAAGTATGTTTGGACGAAATGTGTTTCAGACAATTTGGAGTCGATCTAGCCATGTCCGTCCGTCTGTCTGTCTGTCTGTCCTGCTGGCTGGAGCGCACGATAACTCTCGAAAGGATGAACCGATTCGGTTCAACTTTTGGCTTTCGTAATATTTTGCCCAAACTTAGTTTAAGTTCGAAGACGGGCTATATCGGTCCACTCCTTCCGGTACCTTCCCCACAAAAGTTCGAAAATGTTCGGAAATTTTGTGCGCACGATAACTCTTTAAGGGGGTAACCGATTTGGTTCATACTTTGCCCATCGTGAAATATGTACCAGACTTAGATGAGGTTCCAATATTGACTCAATAGGTCTACTCCTTCGGGTACCTCCCACACAAAATTTCGGATAAGTTCAGTTTAGGACCTGCTCTCGAATCGCTTTGATTTTTGTTTTAGAAACTTGTATTCACTGCCCCCCATACGACGGTACAAGTTTCATTAGGGGCAAGTCCAAACTTCCTGAAAAAATAGCCTGAAAGTTTCACAAAAGCCCTATGACACCGTGTGAGGTGGTTGGAGCGCAAGATAACTCTCCAACGGATCTGCTGATTGGGTCCAAAATTTGGCCTTAGGAATATTTTGTCCAAACATAGTTTAAGTTCGAAGATAAGCTATATCGGTCCACTCCTTCAGGTACCTCCCCCACAAAATTTCAAAAATGTTCGGAACAATTTTCGTACGGTTACTTTTGAAGGGAGTGGCCGAATTGGTCCATACTTTACACATCTTATTATATCTACCAGATAAAGATCAGGTTCAAATCTGGACTATATTTGTCCACTTCATCCAGTACCTCCCAAACAAAATTTCAGATAAGTTCCCTTTAAGACCTGCTATCGAATCACTTTGATTTTTGTTGAAGCAACTTGCATTCGCTGCCTCAATTACGGCAGTAAAAGTTTTTCAGGGGCAAAACCACACTTCTTAAGCAGACAGCCCAAAGGGAGTAAAACCCCCCTATGGCACCATATGCTGTGGCTGGAGATCGACTTCCATAATGGTCAATGTCGATAAATTCCTTTAAGTAATTCCCCCGCAAAACTTCTGCTCTTTAATCTTATCAACATTTTTGTCGGTTCATACGTTCAAAATTTTTAAAACCCTCTAAATACATACGTTTTTTGGAAAAAAAAAATTGTTTCAATATACACAGGCTGAGGGTATATCTCTGTCGGCCAAGCCGACTGATACTTTTTTTACTTGTTGTATAAGAACTTGGATACAAAACAAAGCTTCTCGTGTGCCTTTTCCTTCCTTAAATCCGAATTGTGTATCTCCCATTGATTTCTCGCATTGTTCATATATCCTATTATGAATTATTTTAAGGAATATCTTTAATGAATGACTCATAAGGCTTATGAGTCTATAGTCACTGCATCGTTTGGCATGGCTCTATTTCGGTATTGCTATAAATGTGGACTTCAGCCAGTTTTAATATTTGTAGTCCCGACATAGTATCAGCCAGAATAGTGGTGTCGTCGGCGTATCGGATGTTGTTCATATATTTATTTCTGATTTTTATACCTTCTTGAATATTGAAAAATGCTTCTTGAAATATTTTTCAGAGTATATATTGAATATTAGTGGAGATAAGACACATCCTTGTCGAACTCCTTTGGATATCATTATCATTTGGTTCGTAACATGTTCTTTTTTGCATCCTCAATTTTTGCACAACAAATACGTTTTTTTAATTATGAATAAAAAGTCTAAACAAAATTACAAAACATTTTTTCTATTTTGTTTTCAAAAGGAGAAATAATGTTGAAAATAGATTTCACGAGAGCAACATTGTACACATATTATGCTATCTATCAGTAGTATATAAAACAGCCAATATACTACACTCCGCATTGCCTGTAACTAGGGAATTGACATGATAGGCAGGAGAACCCACTTCCAGTTACAAAAGCAATCTATAAGATATTTTGTGTGTCATTTTTGGGTGTAAAGTAATAACTAACTAGTTACATAACTATATCAAGTGGCAATTGCTATTTATTTAAGAACTGGGTATACATTGGTAAACTGTCATTATTGTATGCAATGAAATTTTCATTTTAACCAAATGAATAGCTTTGATTTTTTGCATTTATAATCTTTAACATTCATATTTACAATTATGACTTTTCGTTTTGAAATCACAGATAACACAGAAAGTATCAGTAATAGTTATGTATTATATTTTTTTATTACCATAAAGCAACGAGACGCATATCCAAAAACGACAAACAAAACATGTTACAAATTCAATAATTGGCTTCATTCTAAGCCTACTCTACAGACTTTGTCACTCCGATAAAAAGTTTTGTCCATAGTCAGCCAATTGGATATGACCATGAAAGTAAGGATAGAAAAACTTCTGTGTGTGGGTGCATGATGGTGGTGAAGTTATGTCCTTTTTGTCTTCCTACCAGAACACATCTCAATCCTCTGTTAGTGGTGCTGTATGCTCTAAAAGCAATCATGAATGAACATTTTGTCATTTTGGATTCTGTAACAATTTATTTTTGCCTCATTCTTTGGTAATTAATCATGCCAACATGTGGTTATATATTCTTACTTTTAAATGATCATGTCCCTGGCGATGTAACTGTACCAAAGTTTGTTTCAGGACAAAATGATGATGTTGTTCATTATAAACGCAAATTATGTGCATAGCAAAGCAATTATGCTGAGATTCGCTTCATTTTTGTTGCAACAGCCTATGACTGGCTATACGAGTTGTTAAAGATGGCCAATCTCCGGAAACATGACTGATGAGCAGATAGACACTTGTCGCATGGATAACAACAGTTGTTGCTTATCATTTTGACAAGATTGGAATACTTAGACTTTCTATGGTGTCATGTTAGGGGAAATATGAAGGAACTTTGAAGACAACTTCAATGTTTTAAAGGATAGCGTATGTTAATAATGCTATACAATGGTTCACGTTTTATTATTAGTGTACTCTAGGAATATATATCGGCATAATTACGTAGGTGAAAAGGATTTAAACCGGAACCTGTTTTCGGCTACTTATTAAAAAGATGTTTGCTTTCCCAATGTGTTGTTAGGGCAGCAATTAATCGACTGTGGATAACCTCGCCAGCATTCATGGCTTTGTTATAATCTCATTCACTTGTACGATAGCATGTCCATTCGTAACCCGCCGTACAGATATAACAATTATTATTTTATTTGAAACGTTGAAGACCCCCACCTGAATTTTTACTTACACATTTTTCAGTTTTGTTTTTAAAAACGCCACTTGTATAATTTATAATTTTAACATAATATTTTGCAAAAATTATTTTATCATTAGTCCAGTCGACGTTTTCTCACACCGCTTGTGGCAAAAGTTTGCCCGTTCAACTTTCTCCAAAAAATAATTAATGCTAGTACAAAACGACCTTTGTTGTGCTTATGACCGACCATCTAGGTCTGTTTGCGTCATTATAATTGTCCTGTAAATATACATGACATCACCACATGAAGAAGGCGTGGTAACAAACTTACACTTAATATCAAACCTTTTCACATTCAAACACACAGAATGTTCAACTGTGGTAAGTAGCCTGTCGGTCTGTGAGACGAGCTGAGATTCATAGCACAGGCATCATTAAGAATGTTTTTCATGGTCATTATTTTGAGGCAACAGCTGCGACTAAGTAAATTTCCCAGCGGACATATTTGTCTGCAGAGCTACGGTCGCATATGCGAATGTAAATTGTTCCACACAACTATTGGACCACTATTGCTAACAAACGGACTTCTTAAAGAAGATGTTATTTTGTTTTTAACGAGTTTGGCAAAATGGTTGTAAGGTACGTGTAATTATGTGATGTAGTTAACACAAAGTCATTCGGGTAAACAATACATAGTACCTTTGCCTTTATCGGGAGGCAATACTACAAGAGTTAATTTGAATTAATCTATATATAAACAAGTAAGAACAGACTATAGTCGGACGGGGCCGACCATGTGATACCCTATACCACTATCCCTGTGCACTAGCTTTCCGGGCTAGCTGTTATAAGATGTGCATTAGAAATTTTACCAATTTTCACACAAAAGTTTTGATCAATTTAACCCGCTAAATATTATCCGATCATACCGTTGACTTGCACGCTACTTCTTCATCTCAAACCAAAACTACGTTTAAAATTTCGCGCCGATCGGACTATTATTGCGACCTACAGAGCGGCTACAAAATCGAGCAAAAATTTTGTTTTTGGTCCATTTCATCCCTTTAACATTTCACGATCATCGCCAAAAACTAATCAGTTCTATTCTGGTCCAAACCCGACCTCCATACTAAATTTCGTGACAATCGGTCCATAATTGCGGCCTCTAGCTTGATTACAATTTTTAATGGACGGACAGACGGACGGACGGACGGACGGACACACATCGCTAAATCGCTTTATCTCGTCGAGATATGAAGTTTGGTATACCACATGAGGGGTCTACGACGAATATTTCGCGGCGTTACATGAATTTTTGGGAAAACAAACTTATTATACCCTTTTCCACATTGTGGTATAGGGTATAAATAGAAAATTGTTTGTTTGTACGTTTGTTTGTGCCTCAATAACTCAAAAATCGGAATTATTAGTTGATTCCATAAAATATACAAAATATATTCAAAGTTTCTATTTTTGACAATTGTCTAAACAAGTTTAGAACCTAATTTTATTTGCATTTTTATTCGTAGTTAAAAAATAGTTTCAAAGTATGAGCAGATATAACTGTCACTAACAAAGATGTTTAACTTTATCCAATTATTATCACTTTTGTGAATTGTCAACACCGAAACTACAAAACCTTAAGCTACATCTCAAACCAATTGTCAAATGAATTTTTAGATCTTAATTCTTGATCAGCGTGCAATTCTACATCGATATAGCCATGTCCGTCCGTCTGTCCGTCTGTGGAAATCACTCTAGCGTCCGAACGGATTGACGTAGGTTGATGAAATTTTGGGAAAATATGTTATATTTACATAGGACTTTTGGTATTGAAAGCGGGCAATGTAGGTCCACGCTTTCGTATAGCCCCCATACAAAATGACGCGTGAAGCGTCGTCGTTTTTAAGATATTTGGCCCATTTTACCACCGAATTGGTTGTAATTTGGTACCTTGTGTCTCCAAAGGCCAGAAAACATTCCTACCAAAGTTGGGTTATATAGGTCCACGTTTTGGTATAGTCCCCACATAAGACCCCTTATAAAGTACGCGTCATTATACCCTATACCACAATGTGGAAAAGGGTATTATAAGTTTGTTTTGGTAAAAATTCATGTAACACCGCGAAATATTCGTCGGAGACCCCCAATGTGGTATACCAATCTTCATATCTCGACGAGACAAAGCGATTTTGAGATGTGTGTCCGTCCGTCAGTCCGTCCGTCCGTCCGTCTGTCCATTATAAATTGTAAACACGCTCCAGGCCGCAATTATGGACCGATCGTCACGAAATTTTGTATGGAGGTCGGGTTCAGATCATAATAGATCCCTATTCTTATTGGTGATGATCGTGAAATATTTAGCGGGTGAAATGGACCAAAAACATAATATTTATCCAATTTTCTAGCGGCTCTGTAGTTCTCAATAATAGTCCGATCAACGCGTAATTTTAAATAAGGTTAGAGTATATCACAAAGGAGAAGCTTGCAATTTGAAATGGCGATAGGATAATATTTAGAGGGTTAAATGGACCAAAACTTTTGTGTGAAAATTGTGAAAATTTTAAATATACAGCTTATATCTTAATTCCTGGAAGTGACATTCCGGACAAGTGAGATATACTTGAAAGTGGAACGCTTGACCTTTCAATTGATGCCAATTATGTTAGTGTGTATGATCAGATAACAGAGTTACAGCCTAATATATTCCGTTATTTGTTTGTAGTGTAATAATAAACTCGCTAGAAGTCGCAATTATACATCAATAGTCACGAAATGTTGCACCGGGTAAGAGTACGAGTATAGGTCGAAGAAGATGCCTACAATTTTGAATGATGATCTGATATTCTTTAGCGGGTGAAATGAACCATTACTTTTGTATGAAAAATATAAAAATGTTATTTTTGGTCGATATTTTAATTCCTTGAGGACATATACATATATTTCGCAAAGTAGCCTACATATGGGAAAAAACTACTGACCTATCCTCTGATGTAAATTGCAATAAAGTGTTTGCTAGATAACGGGCCTACTGCCTAATATATAATGGGTTCTGTGTAGAGAATCACATTTTTATCCCATGCTACATACTGTCTCTCCAAAAGTTTATGTAACAACACGAAATATTCGTCCTAGACCCCATATTTGGTATGCCAAAATTCATATCTCGACGAGATAAAGCGATTTAGCGATGTGTGTCCGTCCATTAAAAAATGTAAACAAGCTTAAGGCCGCAATTATGGACCGATTGTAACGATTTTTTTTAAGGAGGTTGGGTTCGGGCCAAAATAGAAATGATTAGTTTTTGGTGATGCTCGTGAAATGTTCAGGGGATGAAATGGACCAAAAACAAAATTTTAACCAATTTTGTAGCGGCTCTGTAGGTCAAAATAATAACCCGCAACATTTTAAACAAAGTTTGAGTTTATGATGAAGAAGAAGCGTACAAACCTACGTGAAGATCAGATAATACTTAGCGGGTTAAATGGACTGAAACTTTTGTGTGAAATTGGTAAAAATTTCAATAACGTAGGGTTAAACAGCGAAAGTATTAGTACTACATAAGTGGGTTTCATTACATTTTAGTTTGTGTGAACTAAATTTTCCTTTCCTGCTACAAAAATGTCTTTGTCATGCTAGATAACTTTTTGGTTTTGGTCATAAGTATTATACATTACATCTGTGATATTTGATAATTAAATTTTCACAATCATTGAAAAGAAGTTCCGTGGAGAGCGATTGTCCAGGGATAGTGGTATAGGGTATCCCATGGTCGGCTCCGTCCGACTATAGACTTTTCTTACTTGTTTTAATATATTTTGAATGTATTATACCCATTTGACCAAAAATCGGTTATAACTTTGTATTTTGTGTTTCCAGAGGCTAAGAAACATTTCTACCATAAAATGTTTATATAGGTCCACGTGTTGATATAGCCCCCATAATACAATATCTCCCGATTTTTGATATTTTGAACTTTTTAGCCTCATTATCACACCGATATGGCTGAAATTTGGCATTTAGTCTTCTTTAGGCGTATAAAACTTTCCTCCAGAAATTTTTGGTATAGGTCCACGCCATCATATAGCCCCCATAGAACGGTACCTTCCGAATTTCGGTATTTTGAAGGTTGTGGCCACATTAATCCACCGAAATGGCTGAAATTTGTGGTGGAGGGTATAAAAAGTTCGGCCCGACCGAACTTAACGCTTTTCTTACTTGTTTGGAATCACAAGGTGAGGATCTCTGAATAAATCCCTCTGGAAAACTTATACTGGTTGCATTTTTATTCTCATTTTTTCTCGCTAACCGCAACAATATCTTCACCAAACAAGATAATACCCAGCAAAATGTTCGATGCCAAAGATGCCATTCAATCATGGGTGAAAGTGATCTGGCATGTCATCTTTTTAGCATCTTCATCGATGAATTTAATATGAGCGTGGACCTGAAAAGATGCTATTCATTTTTGGATCCAAAGCATGTCATTTACACCAATGCTTTGACATGTCATTTTCACCAATGCTTTGGCATGTCATTTCCACCAATACTTTGGCATATAATTTTCACCAACCCTTTGCAATGACATTATCATTACGATGAGAAATTTAACAACGTTGGTTGTGATTTCGAGTCTCCGACAACATCAAGCCTATTGTAAATAATTAATCTTTTATATTTAGAAAAAAATTTATAAATAAAAACACAAAATTCATCTCTATTGGATCGATGGAATGGGTTCAAATGCTGATGAAAAGATCGGATCTTTCATGACTTCCTTTGCATTGGTTCAAATGCTAATGAAAAGATCGGATCTTTCACGACTTCGTTTGAACCAACGCAAAAGATGCCATGAAATCATGTTATCGCATGGAACCCCTTCCTTCAAATTTTGCTGGGATATTAAAGGACAATAGTTCCTTCCAAATCTTTGCTGGACCAATAGGCATCCCATAACCACATATTCGAATCCCCGTTTGGTTGAATTCATATCTTTAAACAGGAGCAGTCTAGTTATCTCCATCTACAGTCCACGGAAATACCTAGCTGCAATTGTTCAACAATTTTTTCGGATACACTGTAATAAGATATATAATTAAACACAAACTTTGGAGCCGCATATATGCAACATTATATCCTGTCATTACAGAGGATACATCTCAGTGAGATTTTGCACTTGTTACCTCACTTACTTCGGGCAATGCTGATTGAAAATTTATCTTTTTACCTCATACTAGAACATCGTTGCTGCTTTATTGGACGACAGATTCGAGCTTCTAACAAGGCGTCGCACAGTGTTGCCGCGTGGACAAAATTAAACAATGTGATGTTAATTTTTACATATGTTTATGTTTTTTTCTTACAGTAAACACATCCGATACAACGAATCTGAAAGAATTTTGTCGATATGTGCATCCATAATGAAGTTATAGCTCTTTAAATATGAAAAATATTTCCCAGATAATCTAAAGCGATAATCATATGAAAATTAGACGACATTTAAAATAACATTTTCTGAAAAGTTTGTTGATAATATTGAAAGTTTTGGATGGGGATTTGATGGGTGGACTATAAATAAAAAATTTTAGTGCAAAAAGTTGACATCAACTGCACATGGGAAGTACTAAGTACCGTTATCAAGAACTAAAAATGTATATTTTTTAAAAAAGTATAAATTCTTAATATTCCATAGAGTATATCTTTTGATTGCCAACTATTGCCACATTGGCTCTTGATTTCCGTTATATGGACATCTATTCTAAAGCGAAATGTGTAAAAACATTCTGCCCATCCCTGCAAACTTCTGAGATATATCGGTTCAGATTTTATATAGCCCCCATATATATCTTTTCCCGATTTTGCTACAGATTGTTCAATTTTGATCGAATAGCCTTAAAATTTAATATGTGTTATTTTCTTAGGCCCCTAAACAGCTACACCGATTCAGATTTGGATATTGCATCAAATATATTAAATCGGGCGAAAATATATGGAAACTATATCAAAATCACAACCGATGTTAATATAACTTGACAAACTTATATCAAAACCAAATTCGTTCATACGTTTCAAATTTCATCAAAACCGGACAGAATTTGCGTATTTAGTGCACCAAATACCTCAAATCCGGAGAAAATATATATGCGAGCTATATCCAAATCTGAACCGATTTTAAGATAATTTTGAAACTTATTTATAGATCACATTCCGTAACACGTTTCAAATTTCATCGAAATCGGACGTAATTTGCGTGTTTGTTGCACCAAATACCTCAAATCGATAGCAAATTGTATATATGGGAGCTATATCCAAAATTGAACTTAACGTTCTATTCATAAACTCCACTAACAATGACAAGATTTGAATTAATAAAATGTAAATATGGGATTTATTTTTCAACATTGCCGTTATTTATTGTTATTATGAGGGTGAGAACAAGAAAATGTGAAAACCACATATCGTCACCATAAATGCCCGAAGACTTAACCCAATGCCATTTCTTGAATATAATCGTTGTTTTTGAACGTAGAAGCTTGAAATTTTGCCAGATCATGTATCTTAACTTTATGTATCAAAACCCATCAAAAAACGAATTTCGATTTGCGTGTGGGTTTCGTCTTCGGGTATTTTTGGTGACGATATGTATGTGTCGCTAATTTGAAGTTGGCGGTAATTAACAATAAATTTAATCCCTAAGGCACCTACATTTATTACCATTTTAGTTAGCTTTCTTTTCTGTATGGTTCAAATCTAGTAAGTCATTCATAATACAGTTGCAGTTTTGGATGATGATACAAGAATATGAAAAAAATGTATTTACTTAAAACTTACAAACAAACAAAAAATAATTAAAAAATAACTTATTTATAAATGTACTAAAAACTACAAACTAATTGTTCTCTTAGCCTCTATAAGTACATTCTTCATGATGGGATCCCTCAAATAAAACGCAAACATTTAAATTAAAAATGGTAACAAAATTAAATGACAATAAACAAATCCCATTGCCGTGATAAACTGCTCTATCTCGAACCATTTATTGCGCAATGTATTAAAGCAACTGCAAAATAAACCAATATAGATCCATTATCAAAGCAATACGATTTAATACATATAAAGGTACTCTTTGAATAGAGACTCTCTTGTGCATATTGTCCCCCCCCCTTAATGAAATATCAATGGTATCGGTATTGGAAAATATCAATATTTAAAAAAAAAACAAGTAAGAGAGGGTTATAGTCAGACAGTGCCACCATGTGATACCCTACTCCACTACACCTGGGCACTATTTTCGAAATAATTTATTTTATATGATTGCGACATATTTTAGCCGTCCGGTCATACATACATAAGCTGATATACATGATAACATACCTGAGATATAGAACATACATACACATACACTCCGTCATTACTGGAAATGTAAGGTATTATTTTTTTTATTATATTTTATTATTTTCCGTATTTTATAATGACCAATCGGGGCTTTTCGCTGCATATTATTAAAATAAGTTAGAAAGTATCAGTCAGCTGTGCCGACGGAGATATACCCACAGGCTCGGACACAAAGAATATAAGTAAAATCAATACTTATAACGTCTCTATGTTTTTTTAAATCTTGGGCCCAAAAAAATTTTACGGCCGTAACAAGGGCTACAAAAAAAAAGCAAAAAGAATTGATACAATCCGAGACGAGTCCTTAAAAGGCACTGCTTGCAAAATTTGTGTGAAAGGCACACGAAGGAGGATGTAGTCCATATTCGGTTGTAATCCAAGGCTCTATGAAATAATACGATGTTCAAAATTAAGACCAAACCGGTTTCTCCCTTAGAGGGTTATCTTAGACAATAGTCAGTTTAGTTGGCGTCGTCTTAAGAAGTATGGACTTGCCCCAACAAAATTGCACCCTCGTAAAATGGGCCTCAAGGCGAACATTTTTCAAACAAATTCAAAACGGTTCGAGAAGAGCTGTTAAACTACACTTTTTCCAAAGGAGTGGGCCGATATAGTCCATATTCGAACCTGATATATGCATGGAAGTAATATTTCCATATCCCTAGTTTGGAACAATTCGGTTAGTCCCTTCTGGGGTAATTAACGGAAGGGGTAGACAGATATGGCCCATCTTCGAACTTAAGCTAAGTTTGGACAACAATTTACAATTTACGAGACCTACAATTTGCACCAAATATGTTGATTCTTCGAGAGTTATCTTGCGCACCAGCTTGACAGACAGACGGACGGACATGGGTAAATCGACTCCAAATTGTCTGAAATGGATTTCGTCCAAACATACTTGGGGTCTAAAATCATTATTTCGATAATCTCGTTGACCTAAATGGTGAGGGTATAAACAAATATTAAAAGAATTTTAGAAATAGCTTTCGGTGATTTTTATCCAATCGATCAATGAAAAAATACCAATATTTTGGGTTACTATTTCAACACTTTTTACCAAAGGTATCCCAAAAACTTCAAGACACAGTACAGAATTTTAATTTGTAAAAATTAAAAAACCTGGGAATCCTTCTTTCATGATTTGAAAATTTTTCTATCAGGATTGCGACATTTTCTAACATGGAATGAAAATGTATTTCTATGCAAGTAAATCACAAAAAAAAAGACAGTAGTTCAGTTATCTAAGCGCTATATTTATGTTGGGTTTCAAGTTTATCTTCGTAGATTGCCGAAATATGTCTCCTAGAAATAAAATATAGACCAAAAATTGAATTTGGATATTTTTCCCACAAAGGTTCACACGCTAAGAATTATCCGCATATTATTCAAAATTATTGGCATCTTCCTTGACCAAAATTCTTACCTCGTGCAAAAATTGGTCAGTATTAAACTATAACTGCGAACTCTAGCGTGGTTATGGTTACTATACACACTGTGGAATTTCTTTATATACCCAGCAAAATTTGAAGGAAGGGGTTCCCTGCGATGACGTGATTTCATGGCATTTTTTGCATTGGTTCAATCGAAGTCGTGAAAGTTCCGATCTTTTCATTAGCATTTGAACCAATGCAAAGGAAGTCGTGAAAGTTCCGATCTTTTTATCAGCATTTGAACCCATGCCAAGGAAGTCGTGAAGATCCGATCTTTTTATCGGCATTTGAACCCATTCCATCGATCCAATAAAGATGAATTTTGTGTTTTTATTTATACACATTTTTCTAAATATGTACATATATAAGAATAATTATTCACAATAGGCATGATGTTGTCAGAGACTCGAAATGACAACCAACGTTATTAAAACTCGATGTAATCGGGTATGTGATGAAAACCGAATCGACTCGATTTGCAGAATCGAAATGGTATATAATCGGAGTGCAGATGATGATATATATAGTTTTGCTTCGCAAAAGCCACTTATTTGAATAATATTTTTAAAATCCATTTTCAATTTCATTAAAATATTCACCGAAATTAGAGATATACGATTTTGATTTATGGCAAAACGAGTCGAATCGTCTTCCATCACATACCTGAATGATA
Source organism: Musca autumnalis (assembly GCF_047663935.1). Classification (NCBI taxonomy): domain Eukaryota; kingdom Metazoa; phylum Arthropoda; class Insecta; order Diptera; family Muscidae; genus Musca; species Musca autumnalis. The sequence goes on along the minus strand of NW_027411977.1, from coordinate 182,275,644 downwards.
ATGTCATTGCAAAGGGTTGGTGAAAATGACATGCCAAAGCATTGATGGAAATGACATGCCAAAGCATTGGTGAAAATGACATGTCAAAGCATTGGTGTAAATGACATGCTTTGGATCCAAAAATGAATAGCATCTTTTGGGGTCCACGCTCATATAAAATTCATCGATGAAGATGCTAAAAAGATGACATGCTAGATCACTTTCAGCCATGATTGAATGTCATCTTTGGCATCGAACATTTTGCTGGGTACTAGTATGTAACTCTGTTATCTGAGCACGTACATCAACATAATTGACATCTGTGGAAAGGCCGAGAGATCGTCTTTCACACAAAAGTTTCGGTACATTTCACCCGCTAAAAACTATCTGATCATCATGTAAAATTGCAAGCTTCTCTTCTGTCATAAGCTCACACCTTATTTAAAATTTCGCGCTGATCGGAATATGATTGCGACCTACAAAGCAGATACAAATTCGGATCAAAATTTTGGTTTTGGTCCATTTCACCCCCAAAATATTTCACGATCACCACCAATAACAATAGCGTTCTATTCTGATGTGAAACCTACCTCCATACCAAATTTCGTGGCTTACTTACTTACTTAGCTGGCCTTTTACAGAACATTTGTTCCATAAGCCGAACTAAGAAAAAATCTCCAATCCTCTCTGTTTGCTGCTGTATTTTCCCAATCTGGGATATGTAGTTTACTGATATCTCGTTTCACTTGTTCTCTCCAACGAAGCTTTGGCCTTCCAGATCTGCGAGAACCTCCATGCGGCCCGTATTCATACGCCTTTTTAGCGGGTTCATCATCACTCATTCTTATAACATGGCCTAGCCATCGCAATCGTTGTATCTCGATTTGTTCAACTACATTGATGTCATTGTATAGTTGGTACAGCTCGTTGTTCATACGACGCCGATATTCGCCGTCAACACAGATTGGCCCGTAGATCTTTCGAAGAATTTTTCTCTCGAACACACCATGCACTGCCTTATCTGCTTGAGCAAGTACCCATGCTTCGGAACCATACATTAGCACGGGTAGTATCAGTGTTTTGTAAAGTGTTACTTTTGTTTGACGAGAGGTGGCTTTATTCCTAAACTGCTTACTCAGCCCAAAGTAGCATCTGTTAGCCAACACTATTCTTCTTCGTATTTCACAACTGATGTTATTTGTTGTGTTTATGGCGGTGCCGAGGTAGACAAAGTCCTTTACTACCTCAAAATTGTAGGTACCAACATTCACAAATGGTGTGGGGTTTGTGGTAAAATTACGCGTCGATACCATCAACTTGGTTTTTTCGCCGTTTACTGCCAGACCAACTTTAGCAGATTCTCTTTCGACTTTTGTAAAGGTGTCAGTTACTTCCTTTACCGATCGACCCATGATGTCAACGTCGTCGGCATAAGCCAGTAACATATGGCTGTTCGTGTATATCGTTCCATTTCTTTTGACCTTCGCGTCTCGTATGACCTTTTCCAGCAGGATGTTGAATAGATCACACGACAGGCCGTCTCCTTGTCTGAAACCTCTTTTGGTAATAAACTCTTCGGAGAGGTTCTTTCCTATTTTAACTGAGGATCTCGTCTCAGTTAATGTCATTCTACAAAGCCGAATGAGCTTTGCAGGAATACCAAAATCAGACATGGCTTGGAACACCTTTGAACGTATAGGGCTGTCGAATGCTGCTTTATAATCGACGAAAAGATGGAAGGTGTCGATCTGCATTTCTTGGGTCTTTTCCAGGATTTGTCTCAAGGTAAATATCTGGTCAATGGTGGATTTGCCAGGTCTAAAGCCGCACTGATAGGGTCCAATAATTTCATTGACCATAGGCTTTAGTCTCTCACACAATATGTCAGATACTATCTTATATGCAATAGGGAGCACACAGTCTTATCACCCTTCTTGTGGACTGGACATAGGATGCTCACGTTCCAATCGTCGGGTACGCGTTCTTCCTGCCAGATGGTGCTAACTAGCTGATGCATACACCTTATCAGCGTGTCGCCTCTGGTTTTGAACAGTTGGCTGGTAGGCCATCTGCTCCTGCCGCCTTATTATTCTTTAGCCGGTTTAAATTTCGTGGCTATCGGCCCATAATTGCGGCCTGGAATTTGATTACGATTTATAATGGACAGACGGATACACATCGCTATATCGCTTTATCTCGTCGAGATATGAAAAATGTTATATAACATTGAGGGTCTACGACGAATATTTCGCGGTGTGACATGAATTTTTAGCAAAACAAACTTATAATACCCTTCCCACATTGTGGAGTAGCGTATAATCAGTAATGAAAAAAATTGGTATTTGTCCAATAAAATAAAATTCTGAATCTGACTATTTCTGGGCAGTCTAAAATATACCGTTAGTCCGGTGATCCTTGTCTTCAGTCGGGACACACGTGTAGATAATCCTGAAGAAGTAAACATTGTAGCAAGTAATAAAACCACCAGATGTTAATCTATTACAACTTTTATTTCGGCGTTAACTGCATCTTTTCCATAAAGAATCCGCACATTTCATGTGCAAATTCTCATAGCTGCCATGGCTCTTGAACGGTTGGGTCGGTCGTGTTTTTATCACTTACTCGTACGCCCATGACGGGTCTTCTTCCCATAATATGATATTACTTAAATATACAAACTTAATGCCGTTCCACCGTCCATAAAAGTAATCACCTATTGCATGTAAAGGTTTTTTTAATTAAAAATTATGGCATACCGAGCTAATATTTAAAAACACAATACATGAGATTCTTCGAGAAAAACTCTACCTATCCATTTTCAACCCTTTATCCATTATAATTGACTGTCGGCCACTCATTCTACGACAATCACTATAACTTTCCTCCAGTTATAACTTTTAAATTTAATAGCCGGTGCAGCCGACATTTTGGAGACCATTATTAAATAATGTAAAATAATAAGGAAAAACACAAAATAACAATGAATAATCATCAAACATTAAATTATTTACGTCTAAAGTTATTATCTGAACACACGGCAAGTTCACATCAAACCCGGCGGTCGAATTGAGAGGGTAAAATTCTTCCAAATTTCAATGTTATGCCATAATGATAAGAAAAGAAATTATAAACGCTTTTTGTTTCATTCAAAAATTAACATTTTTATTATGAAAAATATTAAATTTTTCTTGCAAAAGGGTTGTGATAATCCGATAAATTAGTTCCACATTTGATATTTGCCACACTGGATTTTATTTTGAATGATTTTACCTTTTGTTACACAACACTTACAAATTGAGATAATTTAATTAAATTAAAATGTGTAATTTTAATTAGTGCCTTCACCTACTACAATAGGAATAGAAACGTTTGAAAAATCCATCGTTAATTACAACAGTACGTAGCCCAAAGATGATATTCAAGCGGTGGAAGACGAGACCCATTAAAGATACAAATCATTTTTAGATCCTAAGCATGGCGTCTTCACTAACCGTTATGTATTGCACCTTCCCAAAACCTTCACCAATCCTTTGGCGGTGGCTACGGCCTCAATGTACACATATTTGTATCGTTTTTCTATGTTGAGTGAAGCATATCATAGAATGCCTGCTCCGGATTATTTTGGTCCTTGTCGGGACGAATGATAGCCCAGGATCAATATGGATGTGCTCTGTTTGTCACATCCGCATCCACCATACTCAAACTTCGGTGTGGTGCAATAGATGCGTGAAGTGGGTGCATCTCAGTGGTGGTTCTGGACTCGTCTATGTGAAAGAATACGACAGGAACTATGTTGCTGATTGACAGCAGCACTTAACACCAGTCGTTGCTGTTCCAATCCCTGAAAATGCATCCTTTTTAAAATAAGAAATAAGATTGAAATAGCTGATTTCATGAGTCGGAAGAATATCATAATCGCTGCGGTGCCGGACACTAAACTCAAAAACAACTGCAGCTGCCTGTAAGAATTCCGTCCTGAGAACAGCAACAGGGTGCCTCTTCAGTGGACCATCTACGTGAGGAGGAAAAGATTCTTCCAGTAAAGCAACACAATGAGATGCTTTCGTAGAAGTACTTGCTTGGGTGTTACAGTGAGAGCCATCCCAATCACCATCTGCTGGCAAGGACCAACACATTCTGGCATATCAGAAAGGATATCAATGCTCTAGAGAGTGAGGTCCAACAATATAGGAGAGAACCCCTAGATCAACAGGCATATCAAACAGGTTTAAATAGTATTCACACGGATGCAGTTGCTAAGGTCATAAGCAAATATAGTGTGAATAAAGTCTTCGGAATACATCCCCCATCTATCGCAGCTGAGCGTCAGCTGCCACGACAAACTAGAGTAGTTTTGGCTCAACTACGCTCGGGATATTGCTGCCGCCTAAATTCTTATTGGGCGGAAATCACCGCGCCGTGCAAGACATCTGCCCAGTATGCGGCATGGACCCGCACGACACAAAACCCCTTTTCAACTGTCCCGCCAAACCTACTCATCTAACTTCAGTTGATCTGTGGTTACATCCCATCGATGCAGCCACTTTCCTTGAACTAGAGATAGACCCAGAGCCAGATTGAACAGAAAAACGAAAATACGAACATAATAATAAACACTGTTATAACAACAACAACTGGAGCTTTCATCGTTGTGATGGTTGCGCCGTACTGTGGAAGGATCGCACCAGAAGTGGTTCAATATTAAAGAAGTTATTCCTATGTTTCACAAAGTTATTTTATATTATTGGTGGATTCAAGACCGAGATTTTAATGTTCACCGTGAGTTGTGGCATTTGTCCTCGGAAATGACCAGAGGGGTACTGTGCTGGCGGAGCGGATGGATAGCTCTTCGTTTTGCACGGTCAATGAGGACCAGAATTAGGGGAGAGTGTCACAGTTCGCCAGACATAATCATCGTGTCACCTGCTGAACTCCTATTTGACTGATCTTACCATCATTTTCCACGCGAGGAATTCGTTAATATCCGCCACAAAATCTACGGGCACTCTGTCCACGACATGTACTGCAGAGTGAGCATTGAGTTGAATGTCATGGTCGATGGAAGTAGAATTCCGACCACCAACTACCCCATGACTCTAGGAGTCACATTCGACAGCATTTGCAATTTTTCGGCACATGCCACAGCTGTTACAAGCAGATATGTTGGAACATGGTCCTTAAGTCCCTCGCCGGCAGTACTTAGGGTGCAGATAAAGAAACCTTGCTGACCAAGGTTTCGGTCGCGAATATAAGTGCAACGCGATGGAAACATATTCAAACTTATGAGAATGCCGCCCTGGGAACTGCAGCATGGTGCCGCCTCAAATCTTCAGTGGACTATCTACCCGAGGAGGCAAAGATTCTTCCAGTAAAGCAACACAATGGTATGCTTTCGTTGCAGTATTTTCTCGGCTGTTACCGTGAAAGCCATCCTAATTACCCCATCTATCGCAGGGGTGAGGAGCGTCAGCTTCTACGATAAATCAGAGTGGTTTTGTCTCAACTACGCTCGAGATGGTGCATCCGCCTAAATCCATTGTTAGGCTCACATCTTCAAGACAGAAAAGTGTGGTGTGTGGTAGTGTTAGTAGCGGAATAAGCGCGTAGTAAAAAGATACTGTTTTAGATTTTTCCGCTATTTTAGTGACGTGATAGGCGCGTAGGTTAATAAGACACCTCGTTAGGTTATCCGTCTGCTGTGTTAAAAGGCGCACAGTCGAAGCCATGTTTTATCTTTATAAATAAAGTGACAAAATATACAGTCTGTCGCAAAAGTTAGTATACACCGTTGAAACCAAAATGTATTAGAAATAAATATCACTATAACTTATTAAAAACAACAAACAATTAGTTTTATTTGATAGACAAGAAGGTTGTCTTCCGTAATAACAATTAAAAGTGCGCAAAATTTGCATACATTAGCAAATGTACGGTTCGAATCCCAAAAAGACCAAAATGTATGTCGCAAAAGTTAGTATACAGCGGAGAATACTCGTGGAACTGTGTAAAAAAATCTTGACATTTTTGAACAAAATGAAACTAAATCTGTACTTAAGATCATAAAGAGTATATTTATTGGTTTTAATGGCAGTTATAGTACATACAGTGACAAGTCCAACGTACGGTGGATCGTAAAATCCACAAAAATTGGTCATCTACAAATACTACAACTGTAGCGACAAAATTCCGAGTGTTATGTCCTGTTTATGAATTCTAAAGCCATGAAATGCTCAGAAAAGCCCTAAAGTTTCAATATGGGGTAATCTTGATCGAGTTTCCACTTGTCCTGTTTGAAAAAACAGGATTTTCTTGAAGGAAACCCGTAAAGATAAAGATGTAAAGATATTGTTAAATTCAAAATGCAGTATTGTGATTCCAACAATAGGGTTTTGTTAAATCCAAAAATTGTTTTTGTCAACTGGACAATAAATAGTTCTCTCTTTTCTTCGACAATTTTTTCTCTTCTCTCGCTATTCGATGCCGTGTTGAAAAAAACAATTATGGTGAGTTTTGTTTGTATGACATGATGCCTTTATCTTTGTTTTTGTGTGTATGTATACCAACAATGAGACTCTTGTTTTTATTTGTTTCTGTTTTGTTTCATTCTTCTTCTTCATTGTGCTTTGAGGTTTGGTGTTATACCGGAGTTTGTTATGGTGTTTAATTATTCCTTATGTTGTGGTGGTTGCTTGTGGCTTTTTGTTTGTCTTTCTTGTCAGCCAATGCAGCAAACCATGTATTGTGTTTACCAATGTTTGCAATATTATACGCGACATTTATATCCAAGTTATGTGAAAAGTGTATATGAGAAGTATATACACTTAAATCAAAAATTTCTGGGCTGGTTTTCTGGGTTGACAATACTTTTTGTAAACAAAATTAGATTATGATAGTTCCTACAATCGGTATTGTTAACGATTTTTACAATATTGCGGAAATTCCAAAGTTGTTTTTGTTTTCTATGTTTGGAACAAAAGATGGTATTTTTGGATTTGGGTTACAATGTACATTTTTGGAACCAAAACAGATATTTTTGTTCCAACAAAAGCGAAAAATATTTTTTCTCTGCGTGTACCTTGTATACTAACTTTTGCGACATAAATTTTGGTATTTTTGGATTCGAACCGTACATTTGCTAATGTATGCAAATATTGCGCACTTTTAATTGTTATTACGGAAGACAACCTTCTTGTCTATCAAATAAAACTAATTGTCTGTTGTTTTCAATAAGTTATTGTGCTTTTTATCCCTAATACATTTTGGTTTCAACGGTGTATACTAACTTTTGCGACAGACTGTAGCTCGCAAAAATGAATTTCGAAGAATTTATCCCACATCAAAGGATGTTGGGCGAGTTTATAGTGTCAATATATTTACAAATGAGCAAAATTGCTAAAAATAATAATAAAAGGAGACTAGAGAAAATCGATCAGAAATAGAAAATTCCTTCATGGAAGCAAAAATTTATTTTTTAGATAATCAGGAGGAGCTCCATCGTATGGGAAAAATTCTATACCACCATAGATTTTTCGCATTAGGAGTGTGGAATGCTGTTGTGGAATGTTGTTCTCCAATGCTTACAGATGAAGTCAGTCATCAGCTAGGATTGATTTTGGATGAGTTACAGGAAAAGATAAACAAAGATAGAAGCTACCTTGTCAGAAAGTGCTCATTTTTAGGTATTTGTTATGAACTAGTGGAGAATCAGAAGATATTGACTTTACCACCTTAAAGGGTAAACATTAAAAACGATTATAAAGAAATCAATGGAAAATGGGTTCCCAAGTTATATATGAATCCGGTACATAGTAAGCCGATTAGGAAAATTGAACATAAGACTATTCCTGTGTAGAATGTAGTCAAGAATGAAGTGAGGTTTTCAGGTAGAATAGGGATTCAACAGGGAAATGTTGGAGAAACTAAAAACGAAATCGCTCGCGTTGTTTTGCGCAAGTTTGAGATTAAATTAAATGAACTATTGCAGTAAAATATAATGTTAAAGTCCAAATTGGAGCACAAAACCAAGAACTGGCAAATTGCTGAAGAAAAGGCTCAGATGTATGAGTCACTTGCTGCTGATCTTAACGCCAAATACAATGCTGATAACGCTCGAAAAAAGACAGCTGATGACCTTTGTGAAATGCAAACAGAATCGAAGTGTCTACGGGAACATTTGGACGAAGTTCGTAAATATTTAAAAGCTAGAACTCTGATCCGGACTGATTTGCAAAACAGCATTCAGAGTCTAAGCGAAAACTCACGTTTAAGGAGCGGAGTCATTTGCGAGAATAAATGAGATACGCTCTCGTCTCTCTGAAGAGTATGAGTCGAAATTGCAACAGGCTTTGCAAGAGTTGAGTGAACAACACGAAGGACAAATGAGGGCTAATCGAGCTGAAATTAATAGCATGAATAGTCGAATAGCAAATTGGAATCTACAAATGCTACATTGAATTCCTGCAAAGGTGACTTGAAGAAATTGCTCGAAAATGAACGTACACGCCATACTGCTGATATTTCCAATATGGAAGCTGAATTACAACGGCGCCGTGATGAAATGGCACAACAACTGCACGAATAACAAGATTTAAAGGATATCTAGGATTCATTGAATTTCGAAGTTGCTGCCTACAAGAAACTGTTGTGTGGCAATGAATAGGATGACATCGACATTCTGAATGTGAACCGAAGGCTAAATGTTTGAAGGTGTCAATAAAGTGCAAATTAACCCAATCACTGCGGTGGTTCCATATGGAACCACTTGTGTTATTTTACTTTTTGGAAGAAAAAATCCACATATTGACCATATTTATATTAATATTAGTATTTTCTAACAGTAAAGCATTACAGCTGTCTATTTGCTTCTATATTTCGGTCATACGGGTTCCAATTTTTGTCCTAAAAGCAGGATAAAGTGAAAAAATATGCATTTTTTCACAAAACCTTCGCAGGGATTGGGTTAATGAAAGGCGAGTTAAACGTAAAATTCGCTCAGTAGAAATCGATGGTGGTGCTCCTGTGTCTCAATGGTATGTAACAAGTGCAGCACATGAACCACCAATCAATATTGTTATGAAGTCTCAAAACTGGCACAATGGAGAAGGTATAAATACATCGCTGTTAAATACCGATGCTGAAGAAGCTGTCTGTGACGAACGTCTCAAGTGTACAGATACACACCAAGGGTTACGTCATCCTACTAACTGCAACTGGTGCCAGCAGTGGTCTTATTGGAATGCAGTATTCTACAAAATGAAAGGAGACATGCAAAATGTTTCATCGATAGAAGAGACGTCCAAGAATTTCCCGGTTGCTGGAGGTGTTGGGTGTTATCACCTAAAATAATTTCTAAGGCAAAACGAAAAAAATAATTGTATTAATATCAAAATCGCCTAGTTGTAGAGAACATAACATACCTACATACATTATTGTTAAAAGATTAGAACACTTTAAGACCAGAAGTAAGTTTAGTTTTGTATCTAAACTATTTTATGTAAATGGAGTCAGATAAATAGCCAAGCGGGATAGTGTTCAATGACGGACCTGCCCTAAATGTTTAAAGATTAGGATGTTTTAAGGCCGGAAATATGGAGAATTTTGTAGATGAAATATGAGTTCTATTATTACGAGGAGTCCGTCGCTTACATTTCCTGTCTATTCTAGCCTAATATAGGATAACAATAATCGTTTATTTCTTTAAAATTATACAAAACAAAACTACTTATTTTACACATTACTAAGTAATGAGCGCAGTATGATAGAATATTTAAATTCTTGGATTTGGCTGAGAATTATAAAATGTTGGAAACAGAGTGGCAAAATGCTTACTCCTTCCATTCCCTTTCATAGATTATAAAACGTCGTTTAGGGTAAGATGAATGCGAATGTGCTAAAAATATGAAGTGTTTACAAGTATCAAACCATAATATTTTATGTCCTCCTGCAATAAAAAAGTTGCCCACTCCCAGTTAATAGAGTTAACAACATAAAATAATTGCACATAAAAGCTTGGCGTTAATTTCTCACTTCTATTCCCGGACGATACATAAATTAGAAGCTCTTTAGTTAAATGCACCATTCATTATTATCCTGTCAAAATAAATTGTAAACGAATTTTATTTTACGCATATTTTGGACAACCTCTCCCCATGTACTCTAGAGTCATATTAAAATCAACCACGAGAATCAGTGGAACAATTTACGCAGATAAATCAACAAGACGACCGAAACCCCATTGTGTGCTCTCATGCGTTTTCATCACGATAAGTAACGAAATCCAAGCGGAACGGAAGATATCACTTAAAAGTTACAACACAAACCTTCCTTCCACCCATCCATAGATGTTCTTGCTAAACGGATGAGGTTTTACGGCTGTTGTCCATATCACTGCCTCCTCACCCAAAAGGGTACATTTTACTCCACACTCAGCTATAGACGTGTAACGCAGTAAACAATAATCGTAATAGAGTCAACATAAAATAATCATTGCAATGACAAAAGGAACAAACAGGCGTGCACCCCAAAAGGATATGGTTAACAGCGTGAGTTGCTCATTTCCCCCGGTCAGGAATACCACAACTTCCTCCCCTCATTTCAGTCACAGGAGGTGGACGAAATCTTTGTCATATGTTTGCCAACGTTATTGAAAGTATTTAACTTTGACTTTATGTTTGAGCAAAATATGCGGGGTGGGGGGTAACAAGGCAGACAAGTGTCGGCACCATGGGGGTTGAATTTATTTAGGGCGGTATTCATTTAATGAACAATGAAATAAAACCGACTTTAGTTGTTTCTTTTGTAACCATCCATACATTCAGCAAAAGTTTCAATTGCTATTATTTCCTTCGGCTGGTGCTTTATTTGTTGTTGTCTGCGAATTACGTGTTATAGTATGAGTAGTACAAACGAAATATCTCCTCACGTGCTTATCCGAACATGATTACTATCAATTTGTACTAATCGTGTTTACATGATTCTCCCACTATTTAGTTAGATTCTATTAAATTGATATTTACTCTTGGTTTGATTTGGGGGGAAGAAAATGAAACAAAGGATATCTTACAATATTCTTCTTATTAATTTTAATTAACAATATCGGACGTGACGAATTTATCTTGAGATGTTGAACAATCTGATACTAAGTAAATAAAATCTAAAATCTTACAAGTAAAAAGGTATCAGTCGACTTTGTCGACAGGGATATACCCTCAGCTTGTGTGAATTGAAACGTACATTAAATGGGCAGATCAACTAGCGGTTACACAATTAAAATAATTTGATAATGTATTTGGTAGGTTTTCAGATTTTGTGGCCAGTTTTTGACGTACTAACTTGCCGACAAAAGAATCTACTTGCAATAAAGCACAAAACTGTTGCGGAGGAGGTGCTTGAAGGAATTCCTCGGTATGAAAGTGGACCTAATTTTGGGAGTCATTTTAGAAGATCCAATGTTTGACCAATCGGTTGCTCCGCTCAACAGATATAGCGTGCACCATTTTAGTGACGTTTTTAATTTTTGAGGGGAGGTAACGGAAGTAATGGACCGATATTGCCCATATTCGAACTTCAAATAAGTTTGAACAAACTGAAACAATGGATATTTTGGACTCAAAGCCCAAATGTTGGACCAAATCGGTTGATCTGTTCAAGAGTTATAGTGCTCTCCAGCCACTCCACATTGTGCCGTAGGGGTTTTTACATCTTTCGGGCAATTTTCGCAACAAGTATGGTTTTGCAGCCTGTCAAAGAGACGGACGGACATAGCTAAATCGACTCCAATTTGTCTGAAGAGCTTGTTTGACCTAATACATTTGCAATAATTGCGTTTTCTACAATACATTCTCATTTTAGTCGTTCTCTTCTTGGTCACCTATGGTCTAAAACCATTATTCCGATGAGCCACATTTTGCCTGTATGAAATTGTGAATATAAAGCAGTGGCGATCAGAGTAATTCCATCAATACTTAAACATTGGTGTATGTATTGGTAAAAAAAACAACCAAATGATGTTTGTCGTTTGCTTTTGTTCACGTACACTGTAAGTGAGGGAAAAAGCAAATGCAAAGACAACATCTACGCTACAAGTTTTCCCCACCTCTATCAAGGAGGAACAAAGTGATAACTTTGCATTTAATTGAAGTAGAACATACATACTATTTAGATTAATAAAGAAAATTAGTCGACCAATCCGTAATGTCCTAATGGATACCCTGGACGCGACTAGACTTACCTCACCCGCCGAGAAAACCACATTACAATACTTGGCAATACGATAATATAATAACCATTAAATACCTCAAATCGGTCGAAAATATATATGGGAGCTATATCCAAATCTGAACCGATTTCGATATGATTTGGCACAGTTGTTTCTAGACTAACCACCGTCACACATTCCAAATTTCATTGAAATCGGACAAATATAGCGTAATTTGGCACACTTATTTCTGGGCCAAATCCCCGCAAATATACCTAAAATCGGCAGAGAATATACATATATGGGAGCTATATCCAAATCTGTACCGATTTCTATATAATTTAGCACACTTATTTCTAGGCCAAATCCCTGTAAACATTCCAAATTTTACTGAAATCGTACATATATAGCGCGTTTCGTGCATCAAATACATAAAATCAGCCGAGAATATATATGGGAGCTATATCCAAATTTGATCCGATTTCTATATAATTTGGCACACTTATTTCTACACTAAATACCGTCGCACATTCCAAATTTAATTGAAATCGGACACATATAGCGTGTTTCGTGCACCAAAGGCCTTAAATCGGGCGAAGATATATATGGGGGCCTTATCCAAATCTGAACAGAAAAAAAACTATTTTCCCCAATTTTCATGCGAATCGGACAATAAATGCGACCTGTACTTTGTTTACAAAAATACATGAACAGACGGACAGACAGACGGACATGCGTAAATCGACTCAGAAAGTGATTCTATGTATATCCCTAAAAGGAACTATGGGTCTATCTCGTTTCCTTTTGCATGTTACAAACTAATGCACAAAGACATAATACCCCTTACCACAAGGTGGTGTAGGGTATAATAAAGATACGACATGATTGGACCAAAATTCATTTCAAAGACAAGTGAATTCAATAACAGGGTCATATTTTGTATTTTTGTTGCATATGCACAAAATATGCAAAAATAAGCAAAATATGCCAAAAAGTATGCAGAATATGCAAACAGTTTTTGGCCGAAAACTGCCACAAAAAGTCGTAAAATTGTCAATTAAAGTTGGAAAATCTTCAAAATGTTCTAAATTATGATTTTTGGCCATTTAACGTCGATTTTTTTAGCAGATTATTATGTTATTGATACCTCTTACGACAGTGTGGTGTAGGGTATAAATCTATGGTATTGTAACACCGTTTTTATACCCTACACCACACTGTGGTCTTAATTTGTAACATTAGGCTGCTTTTGCCTCAAAGGAACAAATCGATGTCGGTTTTTTTCAGGCGGGGGTGCCTCCTAAACCTTTTAGTTTTGTTAGATTTTTAGATCGCCAAAGTTTGAGCACAATTGGAATATGTTAACACGTGCTACTGGGGTCTCGATGTTAAGAAAATCTCGATTTTTTGGCTATTTGGCGACTTTTGTGACCCATATCTCTGGACTGGTTAAAGCTATTTGTATTATGCATTAAATTAAAGACCATCCTGTTCTTAGCATTTCTTGCTGAACAACAAAATACGTAAGCATTACTGAATTCCAGATAATAAAGCCAATGTCCCGAAAACGCCTTAGGGCGAAAATGGAGTATATTGTGAAAAAAACTCATTTTTCTTCCTATATTATCAATTTTTGAGAATGACAACAAATGTCTTTTACATTTTGTTAATATTTAAATTTACTTTGACTGACAAAATATGGTTTTGGAGCCATCTGGGTACCGATTGACTACTTGGTGATGAACTCGACTCCTTGCTCTGCTATGTCGTTCACAACTTTCAAATTGTTTAATATCCTTTACCCCTCCTGGTAATTGATGTTCGATGGCCAAGTTTTGCAGGATCTTTGGGAAGTAGCTTTAAATGCTGGCCTACATAGAACTTGGATTTGTCAATCGCACACTTTTGTTATTGTCCGGATGTGTTGTTGATGTCCGGATGTGCTTCCAAACTTGTAGACCAAAATCCCTCTCAATCAGGAACGAACACAGAAATTCATTTCGGTGGGGGCCATAGAACAAATATGACATTTTTGAAGAAGAATGTTAATAAATTGTATGACAAATTTTCATTGTACGCAGGTAGAGAATCTCTAGACCTAACATCTGCTCCAGCTGGTGAGACCCCATAATTCTAGGCATTCATACACTGCTAGGTCTTGTTTCTCCCCTGAGCTACTGCCAGTTTCAGGAACGTCTAGGAGCTGTTCTTTAGTCTTCTTTTGATACCAGAACAGCAAACCGTTCTTTCCGCTCTGTTTTGAGAATATCTGGTACTAGTTTTCCATGCCAGTGCACGCAAATAGGCTCGTTTGGTGGTATCTTAAGGCTTCCTTGAAGTTGATGTGTGTATTTTTCACGGTTTTTTCTCCGCTGTTCACGGATAAAAATCGTATATTTGTTAAAATCCTCTCCGAGAACTTCTACTGTAGCCAAAATGATACGAGTAACGTTCCTATAGGATACCTCACAGGGGCAACAATGACAATTTCATGGTTAGGATTTTCTTGAAGTGACGATTGATTCTTTTCGGGATAGATATCTTTCAGATTCTACGATGAGTTTAGAACCACGACCAGAACTAGCCCTCATTGAAAATCTATGAAAATACGAAAACATTGACAAACAAATATCAGAAATAGGAATTAAAAAATGATAAATTATCTGTGTTGTTTCTTAGTCCTGAACTTGTTGGCTGGCATTGTTTGATCTGACAGTACAAAACATCGTAAAGGGACCCAAACTTAAAAAAGAACAACTGTCGAAATTCCTAGAAAAAGGTCTTGTCTAAACTTAAACGTTTAGACTTACATGATTGGCAGCATTGAACTATTTTCAACTATAACTACCATTGAAATCTATCTATGAACTGTTTTACCTACCATTGAATCACCCTATGAACTTTATTGAATACTAAATATCTAGTCTAAGTAATTGAAACAAATTGTATTGAAACACATAATTTGTACCAATGAACCATCTTGTTGGGTTATTGCCCAACTAAAACTTTCTTCTTATCCAATCATCCAAATCGTAAGCACGCCTAAAAATCTTACCAATAAAATTATAAGTAGCTGAACACACACTGATTTTGTTCCCTAATTACTAAACCTTCCACAATCAGAATAAAATAATTTCTCACTGCTGAGAAATTATTTGAACCACAACTAAATTGCATCATTGGTGTCAACGGACGATTGTTTCCATATCTAATATTCGTTTAATTACAGTCCACACTCTCTGATCCACAAAAGCTATCTTGAAAAACAGGTTCCACTGACTCAGCAGCGCAAACCTGCCCTCACCGCTCTAACCCGCCTGTACATGGTCCTATCGAGCCTCCTGCAAAGCAGCCCAACAACATGGTAAACTCGAGGAGAGAAAGCTCAAATCCTCCAAGATCGAATACACAACCACGGTTGCCACCGGGCAAAAAAATTGTCTACCAAAATTTTCCGAAAATGTTACCAAAAAGTTACCAACAAATTAAATTTGCCATTTCGTTTGTTACACATCGAACTATGCATCGAAAACGCTGTAAAATGTCCCAATCTACATTAGGCGAGTTTACTTGCGGCAATTGTCAGTTTGTGGGTGAGAGAGGGTGTTGAGAGGCAAAGGGTTACCATATGCCTCACCTCTCTCCCCTACAAAATGACAATTGCCGCAAGTAAACTCGCCCAATGTAAATTGGGACAATGTATATATTCTAGATCAAGGCATATTTATATAAGGTAAATGCATGAACCATAACAACTAACAAATTTACAAAAACAAAATAAGGCAAAAATAAAACCAGTAAAAAAGCATACCATCCACCATAAAATATTCTGAACTAAAATGGAATAATTAGTTTTCATTCCTGTCCCCAACTTTAAGTGGGTACGTTAAAATGCCAGATAATATAAAATGCTTCATTCGGGAGGCCCTTTTTTACGGTGCCTATATCTAACTATGTACATATGTTGACAATTTTTGGTGCGCTTGAAATTGGGAGGTACCGTTATATAGGGGTTATAATAAAACATGGACATATTTTGACAGTTTTTGATGGGAGCCTTTAATGTCAAATAACTCATAATTCGGTTAAAAATTGTAGCTATAATCCTCAAAATACCGAAAATCGGTACATAACGTGGGAACATCAAATGTCATTAACAGCTAGTTCGGAGGTATGTGGGCTATACGAAAATATGAACTTAAATGAACAATTTTTGTTGCAGAATTTTTGTTGGCTTTTAAATTTCAAATTACGGAAAGTTCGTCCAAAAATAAAGCTAAGGTACGGAAAGTTCGTCCAAAAATAAAGCTAAGGTACGGAAAATCGGGAGGTTTGTTTTGGGAATATACCAAAACATGGACCTACGTTCGGATAAACATTTTAAGTAAAATATTGGGGCTATGTTGAAAATTGTTGATGTAGATGTGTGGTGACGACTACAACCTTCAAATGTCAAATTACAGTTAGCTAAAATTGCCAAATTACTGAAAATCGGGAGGTACCGTTATATGGGGCTACACCAAAACATGTACATATGTATGTTCATAATTTTTTCGAATATAAGTTTTTTGGTCACTTAGAACCCTAAATATCAAATTTTAGCTAATTCGGTCTAGAAATGTGACCTAACGTCAAAATACCTGAAATCGGGCGGTACCGTTATATGGGGGCTATACCAAAACGTGGACCTATGTCCACAACCTTTGTTATATAAGTTTGACACTTAATAACAAAAATGCCAAATTATAGCTAAATCGGTCTGAAAATGTAGCTAAAAACGTCAAATTACCGTAAATCGGGGGTACCGTTATATGGGGGCTATACCAAAACGTCGACCGATATAGCCCATCATCGAACTTGACCTGCCTGCAAACAAAAGACGCATTTTCCCAAAATTTCAGCGTTCTATCTCCATTTTTGTGGATGCTAGAGTGATTACCACAGACGGACGGGTCGCAAATGAGTATTTCAATGTGTTACAAACGGAAAAACAAACTTAATATACCCTCTATACTATGGTGGAGGGTATAAAAAAAATAAAAACAAAATTGTTGTTATTAAAAATTTAATATCAAAGAAAATATTGAATAATGGGGTCGTTTTAAAAATTTTCTCAGGAAAAACTTAATTACATTTTGAAAATCCTCTAAAATAGAACAAATTTGAATCAAAATGCAAATATAATGCATACAGAACTATCGCAGGTCGTTGTTATTACACGTTTACTATGAAAAGAAGTATTTTATGGTAGCAAATTTCGATGTTTCAAAATTCATGAGTATACCCTATTAAATTTTGAAAACCAATGTTATGTTCCAGTACTGCAAGAATCTTTTATTTTTACTATTTTTTTGCTAACATAAAAAAATGTTATCGTAATAAAAAATAGTAGCTTCTTGCAGGTTCTGGAACAGAGCATTTATAGTTTGTACAATCAACGTACAAGAAAATGTTCATAGTCTGGCATAACCCCCTGTTTTTGTAACTAATTTTTGTTCCTTAGTCTATATTCGTAATAATTTAGGCATCCATGGCTCAGCCCCCAGATGACATACGCACCTAATTTTTCGTAGACGCGTTCCAAATATAATTAAGCATTCCTTTTTTAAAAATCAGAGCTCTACATTTGCGCTAAGGCGAGTAACAGCGTGTTTTTGTAAAAACTTTTTGCCCATTCGTTCGTCGATTTCATGAACGAAGACACAATTTGGTTTTCATAGCGGTTGACGTTTGTATTCGTGTGACAAACAAATGAAAGCTTTTTATTTTCGTAATTTTTTTGGTTTTCGTAACAAAATCAGACGAACGAATACGTCAAAAATAAACGAATGGAAAAGACCCATCGTTTTGAATGAAAATTAAATAATTTGAGTAATAAATGGCACAAAACACACGAAAACTGGAAGGGAATGCAATTTGATTTATTTCCATAGAAGCACACGCGTATATGTACATCCGTTTCTTCATATTATCACAATTATTTTTGGACACATTTGATTACATTTTTTTTTCTTATTGTTTGTTTTTCATCTGTTTATCGGGGTTGCCATCAAGTAACACATTTTATGTGCAAATGCCTATGCAAAATTCGCAAAATAAGTATCATGGAAACCCTGAAATATAAAAGCTTTTACGAAATAGACGAAAGTTTTCAGATAAAAACGAATGGTTCGTAAAATTTTACAAGAACCAAATTTTGAACGTATACGTTTTAGTACGAACGGTTCGTGTGACAGGCAAGCATTTTTACAAAAACACCCTGTAAATCGATCCACAAAATTTGACAATTCGTGTGAGAAGAATTAAAATTTTTACAAAAACAGGGGGTAGTCTTAAAAAAGTTACCAAATCAAAAACGAAGTTACCAAGTTACCAACCGTATAAAATGTTACCAAATTTGGTAATATTCTACCAACTGTGGCAACCGTGTACACAACAAAGAAGGTAAAACATAATTGAAACATAATCATTTAAAACAGTTCTCCGTTGACATTGAAAACGAAAGCCCGACAAAATTGATTGTGCGAAGAATTTATTGCTGGAAAAAATTTTTTGCGTGTGTGAATGAATGTATGAAAAAAATTGCTCTTTTCCAGAATCTGATGATTTGTAAATTATTTCTACAAGCTTTCCCTTCATAAAATCAAGAAATATTTACAAGTGTTATGTGAAAAATATAACTTCTTAGTGATAGAGGTAGAAAGCGAAGAAAGGAAAAATACATTGAATCGCCTCTGAAAAAGTGATTAGAAGGAATCGCATAAGATTTAAAAAGAAGCCAAAAGTCCGTAAAATAGTTGGTTCGTCAGAACAAAATGTTGTCTGGTCGAAAATACATAAAATAATTGTTTAATTTAAAACGTCCTAAGCGCATATTTCGTTTTAACAAACGTACAAAAATCCCCAAAAATCTAGAAATAAAACAACAAAACGAATGTTCAAGTGCGGTGATATTCCAAATTTCAACAAAACCTTAGAGTAAAAGAAATCAGCAAAACTGTGAATTGAGAGTTGCCAATTTCTCACATTGCATTAGACAACAAATATCAAAGGGAAGAAAATGTGTGCATGTTTTAAAGTCCAGCCAGTTATTAGGTTCGAAGAAAAACGTAACAAATTTTTATGAGTTCCTAAGAGAACAACACCTTAAATTTGTCTCAAAATCTAGGTGTCACAAGATTCATGAGTTTCCAATCCTTCGTATTTCGTTAAGAAACAATTATCAAACAAACAAAAAAAAACTTATATGGTTTGCAGCCCTTCTAAACATACATACATACATTTTTATGTGCAAAGAATAACCAAATAAGAATACATATTAGCAACAAAAATCTATGCCCGTTACAAAAGTTGACAGTGGCATTCCCCATACCCCTTCCCCAAAGTTATTTATTGGCGCTTCCTTCTTCTATTAGTATTTGGTTTTTTTGTGCTTGTTCGTCTCTCTCTTCACGGCATTCTAAGTGTTATAATAAATATTTCTGCAAACGTGTGAGCGAGCAATCTGTTATACATGGTATAACTACAATCTCTCAATAACATACAGCATAACAGAAAAGTGTTAAAGAGAAGAAGAGATCGCTGTTAAGAGTTTTTGTTAGCAACGTCATTCAGGAGTTGTGTTTACATTTTGATATTTGTTGCTACATTTCGACACCAGCATTCAACCACATTACAGTGGGGGCTAGTTTTTTTGGTTTCGTGAACCGTCAGCAATCAATGGTTATAATAATTACATTTAACGTTTTTAATGAATATTTATGGTGAATATTGAAGCCTCAACGAAGATTGAATATTAGATTCCCTTAACTAACTTCTCAATTTAAAAATACATCCGGGTCGGTTCGGAAAAATAAACAATTCCAACACAGATTACGTGATATATGCGGAAACGTGTGAAGTAAGGTAATTGATTATTTGTATCCCATAATATTGGAGCCAATTCTAAAAAAGATTATAATCTCCGTTTATGAACAAATTACTCCCTGGAATTACATATATGCAGAGGACGAGTTAAAAGCTTTAGTGACAGGTTGCACTCACACCCTTCCTAATAAGGAAACATACATGGTTATTCAAATAAATTTGAAATATTTTTATGGGTTTTAACTTTAACCACCAAAAAAATTGTGATTTGAGGTGAACAAAACAATTTTATTCTGTTGCTCAAAGAGTATTGTGTACATTGGATACATTTTAAATACGCATACAATATCCATTCGGCAGTAAAACATTGGTTTCCTTACAAAAAAAGAACGCTGCTCGAAGTAAAGAATTGCATTTTGTGTTTATTCATTAAATCCATTATAATAGTATACACTCAAACATTGTGTGTTTCTACGAAAGTCGAAAATATTTTTACACAGCGGTTTACATTGCCAATTTGAACAACACTCATAGTACTTGTTGGTTTATTGCTTTCCACAAAGAGCGACATATAATCTCAACATATCCAAATTGTAAACATTGTTCTGTGGCCTCCATAGCAAACAAAAAACAATCTCTCCGTCAATAATATATAGAACTTTTAAACAAGCAGTAAGATTATAAAGTCATAATTATAGTAGCGGCATATCATTTCTTGGAATTTTACAATCAAGCCAAATTGTTGTCTTTACACGGCGTTTTGAAGATATGTAACCTCGAATGGTATTTTTTCGACTTCTGTTTTAAATTGAACCCAGTGCTGAGAGTTTAATAGTATCACCTGCAGACCGCAGTTTACGATAGCTAAACACTAAAGAAAGTTGCGTCTATAGCAATTTATCTAAAGCTTTACCCTGAAGCTTTACATCGTTTATAAAAAAAACTTTTTTATTTGTTGAAAATCATTACTTTTTAACCTGGGTTTAGATTTGTAGTAAATACAATTCTAACAGCAAATTTCGTGAATTTTCTCAAGGGTTATAAACAACCAAAAGCTATACACTGTGCTCAAAGGGTCTATAGCCATTGTTTTTTCTCAAGGTTTATAAACAACCGAAAGCTATACACTGTGCTCAAAGTGTCTATAGCCATTGTTTTTTTCTCAACACTTTGCTCAAAGTGTCTATAGCCCTTTATCTCTTTAATTTTGTACACGGTTACAATTAACCTTAAAAATCTACACAATCAAAACACATAGCATACATCATTATCTCGGTATTTATATCCGAATATTGCATTCGTTTCTTGGATTCATCTTTTTATCTGAAGAGTAGATTGGAAGATTAGAATTCTATTTCTCACAAATTTGGTTTCTCAACTTAGCCTGTGTATACCTCATATCAAAACGTGTGTTCAGTATTTGTTTACATATTTCCGGTTTTGCGATTCGGACCAAACGTATTCTCAAAGCAATTTTTATTCAAATTATTAAAACGTTTTAAGTCAGAATGAATGATTCAGCACATCAAAGCGGCTCAGAAAGGGAAAGCTCTTCGAGTAAACCCTCCCCCATTCATAAAAAATTCATCTTTCATTGTGATCATGTGATCAATTTTTGCACTGCGTTTGGGGCAACTGACATTACAGACCAAACAGATTCAGTATTAAAAATAAAATTAGATGATTTAGATTGTAGATACAAACAACTGCAAACAGATTATGAAAATCTGATGTTATCCCCTGAATCCGATAATACGAAAGATCTCAGAGAGAATGCCAAACTCAACTTCAATGTTGCCTCTGAAGCGTATTATGAGACTCGTTCCCAAATTGCAGATGTTTTAAGAATTTCTGAAAATAATAGAGCCCCCAATAGTTCTCTCAATACTCAAGTGTGTGATAACTCTAGCATGTCGATAAAAGTCCCACCATGCGACACTGAGGTGTTCAAGGGTAGCTATGAAGAATGGCCATCTTTTCGTGACATGTTCACGGCTGTTTACGCAACCCACCCAAAGCTCACTCCCGTGCAAAAGCTCTATCACTTGCGAAATAAAACCAAAGGTAGCGCAGGAGCTATTGTGAAAAGATACCCTCTTTGTGACGAAAACTTCAGCCTTGCATGGAACGCACTGAAAACTCGATACGAGAACAAGCGAGTCCTTGTAGACAACCAACTGAAGATATTATTCAATATTGTTGTAGAGAACACAGAAAGTAGCTCCTCGTTGCAAAAAATACATTCAACAGTAAATGATTGTCTCTGCTCTTTAAAATCTCTTGATGTGAAAATTGATAGTTGGGATCCCATTTTAATATACTTGATATCCACTAAGCTTCCTGAAGAAACAATTTCTCAATGGGAGCAATCCTTAAAATCTCATCGAGAACTTCCCAGTTGGTCCCAATTAGACGAATTTTTGTTAAATCGTATTGAAGTGGTTGAAAGAATCTCGAGTATAAAGTCTACGAAAGCACGTCACATCCCTTCTCTCTCTTCTACTCAATCGTCTTATAAAACTCAAACTTATACTTCACAAGAAAAACTTAACTCTCCTTGCCCATTATGTAGCAATGATCATAGCATACGAACATGCACAGACTTCCGCAAATTCACTACTCAAGAGCGCATTGATTTTGCTTTCAAACACAAATTGTGTAACAATTGCCTCTCTGATAATCACTTTAAGAGCAAATGCAAGAGTAAAGGTAGTTGCCTTAGTTGTAGAAAACGGCACCATACGCTTTTGCATTTAGACCAACCCAATGAATACCTATCTCATAGTGAAAACTATAACCAGTCTAGCAGTAGAAATACTTTAAATGCCAATAAAAATGAAAACGATCCCAACTTCTCTTCTCCCTCCACTTCCAAACAAGCTCATTCCCAAGTCCATGCAAACGTATCCCACAATAGTGAAACAATTTTGCTCAGAACAGCCTTAGTGCAAATTGAGCACAATTGTGAGCTCTACACAGTAAGAGCACTTCTTGATTCAGGTTCACAGAGAACTTTTCTTTCAGAAAAAATTAGAAGCTTGCTCAGAATTCCCTACAGAAAAGCCTCATTTGAAATTGGTGGTATCGGTGGTTTAACTCAGAGAGCCAACAAGGAATGCGACCTTGTGTTATACTCTAAACGATACAATGCCAAATTCCCCATTAGTGCCATTGTACTTCCCAAAGTAACAAAGAAATTACCATCTGTTTCCTTCGAAAAGCCAAACTCTCTACAACTTCAAGAAATCGACTTAGCCGATCCCAATTTCAACACGTCCTCAAACATAGATCTGATACTTGGCAACGATTCAGAAAGATTTGTAAACTTAGATGGAATGTTGAAAAATATTTGTGGTACAACGTCAGCCTACAACACAATTTTCGGTTGGGTTCTTAGTGGGCCAATGGCAGTGGAAACTGTCCAAGCTTTCTCCACTAGTGTTGTACCAGCAGAAGATGAAACCCTTAATGACATTCTCAGTAAGTTCTGGGAAATGGAAGAAGTCCCAACAATGTCACGCTCTGATCCTTCTGATATTTATTGCGAAGAATTGTACTCAAATACAACAACTCGTGATTCAGATGGTCGATATGTTGTACGACTACCTTTTAAAAAAGATTTTCCACAAAATATCTCTCTAGGTTCCTCTCGATTCCTCTCTCTTGGTCAATTTAATCGACTGGAAAAGTCATTAGCTAAAGACCCAAACCTCCAGCATGAATATAATGCCGTTTTACATGAATATCTTTCTCTAAACCACATGGTAGAAACGTCATCCCAAGAAATATGCAATCAAGGTAAATACTTCTCCTTTTACCTCCCACATCACGCCGTTGTGCGCCCTGATCACAAGTCGACGAAAGTAAGAGTAGTATTCAATGCTTCTCGAAAGTCGAAGTCTGGCTATTCACTAAATGACGTACTCTACACAGGTCCCACACTCCAAACAGATCTCATATCAACAATTCTCAATTGGAGAAAGTACAAATACGTGTACTGTGCAGACATACAAAAAATGTATCGACAAATTAAGATACATCCCGATGATAGAAAATATCAAAGAATTTTATTCCAAAAAGACTCAAAAAGCCCTATTAAAGATTATGAATTGAATACTGTCACCTTTGGGGTGAATTGTGCGCCCTTTTTGGCCATAAGAACTCTGCTTCAACTCGCAAACGATTCTGAAACCTCATTCCCAAATGTTGCTAAAATATTACGCAATGAGACATATGTTGACGATATACTCACTGGTGGATTTTCTATAAATGAAACCATCACCTCTCAAAAGCAATTAATATCCGTTTTCAAATCCGCTGGATTCCCACTAAAAAAGTTTATAGCTAATAACTCTGAATTGCTGTCTCATTTGCCTCCAGACGACGTATATGACTTAGATCTCTTAAAATTCGTCGAAAAAAGTTCCACAAAAACTCTGGGTATTAAATGGAATGCCCTAGAAGATAAATTTTCCTACTCTCTTCTTCCGATCGAAAACCACTTAATAGTGACTAAACGTAATGTTCTCTCAACTGTAGCAAAGTTATTTGACCCAGCGGGTTGGATAACTCCCATAATTATAAAGGCAAAAATTTTAATGCAACAACTGTGGTTGCAAGGCTCACATTGGGATGAACAAATAAATATCGATTGTTTACAAGAATGGAACAATTTTCTATCCGACATAGCTCATATTGAAACTATTAAAATTCCCAGATGGATACAATGCGTCCCCACAAGCCACATAGAAATACACGGATTTTGTGATGCATCAAAATCGGCATATTGTGCGTGTGTATACATTAGGGTTATGACTTTTTTACAACCTCATATCCCTGTATCATAGCGTGATGAGTTTTGCCATAAGATTACATAAAATCATAATTATAAGGTGATTCTGTGAAAAAACCTCACGCACAAAATGATTTTAAAATTTGAATTTATCAAAATTATGGACAATTTTTTGAAGTCACTGTAAGAAGATATACAATTGAAAATAAACTTTAGAGTCACATGAAATAATTATACTGACATAACATTTATTTCTCACTAATTTTCTTCAATTCTAAGAATCGTAAAAATGTCGTAAACGCTTTTATTTAAAGATATAACTTTTTAACAAAATACAAAAAATTTAAAATTTTTTCAAAGTGGTTTGTGCATGACCTTTTTCAATATTTGAATGAAATAAACATTATTATAGTTATTAGTAGGCTTATATTTATTCATTCGTACAACAAAAAATAATTTTTGAAAAAAAAAATTTTTTTCATTTCATAAATTTTTTCAAAAAATTATATTTTTAAAATCGATTTGTGCGTGAACTTTTTTTATATTTCAATGGAATAAACGATAGCGTAGTGATTATTAGGCAAAAGTTCATTCATCTCTGCTACAGGAAATCATTTTTGAGAAAAAATGTCAAAAAGTCATAACCCTAGTATACATCCGTTCGCAAACCTCTAACTCTACAATATTCTCTAATCTTCTTACTGCTAAAAGCAAAGTGGCTCCCTTAAAAGTTGTCTCTCTTCCAAAACTTGAACTCAATGGAGCACTTCTTCTCGCCAAGTTAATAAATTATGTTATCAACACATTCGATTTCAATTATTCGTCAATAACGTTGTGGTCTGACTCATCAATTGTCCTTGGATGGCTCTCAAAACCTCCAATGTCATGGGAAACGTATGTTGCAAACCGTACGTCTCAAATGATGGAATTGGTTCCCAAGGCAACATGGAAGTACGTTTCTACTTGCGAAAACCCAGCCGATTTAGGCACTCGAGGATCCAAAACTCAAGAACTAGCATGTAACTCATTATGGTGGTCCGGACCCCCCTGGTTGACAAAGTCAGAATCTCATTGGCCCAAGAAAAACCCATTAGTGGTTCCCATTGAAGCTCAAAAAATTGAAACACTTCACATAATAACTCAAGAGGATGATATTTTATTGCGATTTTCTGAATATACTCGAGCTTTACGAGTTATATCATACGTTTTTCGATTTTTTAATAACGCACTTAAAAAAGTCCGCAAAACTACGAATTTTAGAACTACAGATTTAATGCTTTCTGAAGTTCAATTTGTTAAAGCACGATTAATTGCTCTTGCCCAGGGAAAATACTATCAACACGAATATGAATCTTTATTGAATTCGCAGCAAATCTCGAAAAAAAGCTATCTATGCACTCTAAACCCATTTTTAGACACAGACAAAATTATGAGAATAAACGGAAGACTCTCTGATTCAAGTCTACCATACAAAGAACGTCATCCAATTATCCTTCCGGGTAATTCTCGACTCTGCCACCTCTATCTTGTTCATTTGCACAGCTTCTTGGGACACGCAGAGATTAATCTCATGTGCAGATTCACCCAAACCGAATTTTATATTTCCCGCCTCAAGCCCAGAGTTAAAAGTATAATTCACAAGTGTAAAACTTGTATTTTGTACAAACAAAAACCAAATTCTCAAATTATGGCTCCATTACCTACTGAAAGGTGTTCTTTGTCACCTCCCTTTTCTATTACCGGAGTGGATTTCGCCGGTCCAATTGAATTAAAAAGTTCTTCACTCCGCAACAGTCCAATAATTAAAGGATACGTAAGTGTATTTGTCTGTTTTTCGACAAAGGCAATACACCTCGAACCATGCTCAGATTTATCCTCAGCAGCATTTGAAGCGGCATTTACTCGTTTTATTGGTAGGCGGGGACTCCCCTGTCGGGTAATGTCGGATAATGGACGTAATTTCTTGGGAGCAAGTAGAACACTCCTTAAGGAATTTTCAACATTTCTAAAAAAAGCGTCCACTCAAGTATCTCAAAAATATGCAGCTCATGGGTTTGAATGGAAATTTATTCCACCTCATGCACCTCATATGGGCGGCCTATGGGAAGCGGCCGTCAAGAGCTTTAAAATCCATTTTAAGAAGATATGTGGTGCCCAAAAATTAACGTTTGAAGAATTCTCCACATTACTCGCTCGCATTGAAGGTATTTTAAATTCTCGGCCCATCTCTGCAATATCCGAGGATCCTGCAGATATGACTGCCTTAACACCCGGACATTTCCTCAGAGGTTCTCCAATCATGGCATTCCCTGAAGTTCCATCCCAAAATATATCTCTCATTAATAGATGGTCAAAACTGAAAGCCCTCTACCAAAACTTTATTGTTCGATGGAAAGAAGACTATCTTAAATCTCTTCAGAAGCGTTACAAATGGAAAACTAAATCAGATAACTTGAGAGTGGATGATTTAGTAATCGTAATTGACGACATGCTCCCTCCTCATGAATGGAATCTTGGAAGAATTGTTAAAACATATGTGGGTTCTGATGGTAGCGTGCGAGTAGCCGATGTAAAAGTCGCCACTGGAATAATCAATCGGCCAATAGTTAAATTATGTCATCTACCATTCTCTAATTCCAGCAACGAAGAAAATTCCCAATAAGTAACATTCGTATCGTATCAACATACTTCTACATACTGTTCCCAATGTACTTTTCTCTTCCATACTAATTAATCTCATACAATTACAGATCTCAATCTCAGCGTCAAGAACCGGACGTTTACAAGTGCAAGCTCTGCAAACGTTTCCACGCGCTCAAATCGTGTCCTAAATTCCTCGACATGACACCAAGACAAAGGAATCTCTTGGTTTTGAAGGAAGCTTATTGCGTTAATTGTCTGGCAAGAAGCCACCGATTCCGAGACTGTCGTTCTCGCAATATGTGCCGTCGATGTGGCCGACCTCATCACACCTTACTGCATCAGGTTTTCCCAGAAATCAGGGGGTCACGGTCAGCATCTGCAAACAACAACCAGCAGTCCAGTAATCGGAATAATGTCCAAGCCAACAACAGCCAACCGAAAACCGGAGCGCTAGATCAGCAAATTTTGTCAGAGGCCATACGTGCTATAGCATCCGTTTTATGCTCAACACCTAAATAATCATCGTTGGACCCGGCGGCATGTCTAAACTTAAACGTTTAGACTTACATGATTGGCAGCATTGAACTATTTTCAACTATAACTACCATTGAAATCTATCTATGAACTGTTTTACCTACCATTGAATCACCCTATGAACTTTATTGAATACTAAATATCTAGTCTAAGTAATTGAAACAAATTGTATTGAAACACATAATTTGTACCAATGAACCATCTTGTTGGGTTATTGCCCAACTAAAACTTTCTTCTTATCCAATCATCCAAATCGTAAGCACGCCTAAAAATCTTACCAATAAAATTATAAGTAGCTGAACACACACTGATTTTGTTCCCTAATTACTAAACCTTCCACAATCAGAATAAAATAATTTCTCACTGCTGAGAAATTATTTGAACCACAACTAAATTGCATCATTGGTGTCAACGGACGATTGTTTCCATATCTAATATTCGTTTAATTACAGTCCACACTCTCTGATCCACAAAAGCTATCTTGAAAAACAGGTTCCACTGACTCAGCAGCGCAAACCTGCCCTCACCGCTCTAACCCGCCTGTACAGGTCTACCTGGCGTACCTTGCGTAATTTAAAGTGAGGCTTCTAATTGTTCAAGAGATTAAATATTAACTCCGAAGCGCAAAGGATGGTAAACAACTGCAAATTTGTGAGTCGAGCTCATCACATATTACAACCAATTGATTTCAAAGGACGAACAACTAAAACAATGCGTTCTCGAAGTAGTTCGCTGTACCCAGATAGCTCCATAACCACATGATGTCAGACATTTTAATAAAACAAGTAAAAAAGTATCAGTTGGCTTTGCCGACAGAGATATACCCTCAGCCTGTGTATATTGAAACAATTTTTTCCCAAAATACGTATGATGAATATTTTGGGCATTTGAACCGACAAAAATGTTGATTAGGATTAAAGATCAAAAGTTTTGCGGAGGAGATATTAAAAGGAATGGATCGAAATTGACCGTTATGGAAGTGGATCTCCAGCCACAACATATGGTGCCATAGGGGGTTTTTACACTATACGGGCTGTTAGCTCAAGAAGTATGGACTTGCCCCTAAAAAACTTTTACCATCGTAATAGAGGCAGCGAATGCAAGTTGCTTCAACAAAAATCAAAGTGATTCGATATTAGGCCATAAAGTGAACATATCCGAAATTTTGTGTGGGAGGTACCGGATGGAGTGGACAAATATAGTCCATATTTGAACCTGATCTATATCTGGTAGATATATTAGGATGTGTAAAGTATAGACCAATTCGGCCAATTTTGTGGGAAAGGTACCTGAAGGAGTGGACCAATATGGCTTATCTTCAAACTTAAACTATGTTTGGACAAAATATTACTAAGGCCATATTTTGGACCGAATCGGCAGAGACGTTTGAGAGTTATCTTGGGCTCCAACCACCTCACACGGTGTCATAGGGGTTTTTTGCAACTTTCAGGCTATTTTCTCAGGAAGTGTGGACTTGCCCCTGATGAAACTTGTACCGTCGTATGGAGGGCAGTGAATACAAGTTCCTAAAACAAAAGTCAAAGATGGCCCTAAACTGAACTTTTCCGAAATTTTGTGTGGGAGGTACCCGAATGAGTGGACCTATTGAGACCATATTGGAGCCTCATATTACTCTGGTAGAAAGTTTACGCTGTACAAAGTTAGTTATCGTGCGCACAAACTTTCCGAACATTTTCGAACTTTTGTGGGGGATGTACCGGAAGAAGTGGACCGATGTAGGTCATCTTCGAACTTAAACTAAGTTTGGGCAAAATATTACGAAAGCCAAAATTTGAATCGAATCGGTTCATCCGTTCGAGAGTTATCGTGCGCTCCAGCCAGCGGGACAGACAGACAGACGGACGGACATGGCTAGATCGACTCAAAATTGTCTGAAACACATTTCGTCCAAACATACTTGGGGTCTAAAACCATTATATCGATGAGGCACATTTTCATCGTATCAAAGTGTATATACCCTCCTTAGCCTAAAGGCTGAGAGTATAATTAAACAAGAATAATATATAAAAGACATTTGTTTTTATTCCAAAAATGTATTAAAAAGAAGCAAAATGTTTTTTTTTTACAGTAGACTCAATTTTCACCCTAAGGCGTACCTAGTCACGTTTATCGGGACATTGGCTTTATTCGAAATTTCATCAAAAGTGGCAGGCATGTGGCACACATGAAATTATATGTACATCCCATATCGTCACCCACAAAACCAAAACTTTACAGGAGAAGCAAAAAACATTATAACATGAAAAACTATTGAATATCAATCTTATAAGGCCGAGTATTTGGAGTATTATCAATCATGCACGAATGGGAGTAAGTAATGCAACTAAAACCGCGAAAACGATTGGTTTTGAGATCCGTCATTACAACAAATCAGCAATGTAATGCCATTTTCCGAAATGCCATTTCTTGAATAGGATCGTTATTTTTGAACGTAGAAGCTTGAAATTTTGCCAGAGCGTGTATTTTAGCTTTATGTTTTAGATTCCATCAAAAATCAAATATTTTGATTTTCATGTGGGTTACGTCTTCGCGCATTTATGGTGACGATATATACATATGTATATATGTTCGCTATATTTATATCTGAAATGGGACAGAAAGAACATGCACAGGAATACAGACATATTTTAAGTTTAAATAACAATAATAAGCATTTAGTGCACAATATATGCCAAATCGGATAAAATGCACCAAAATTTCATTTCGATAAATGCGATCGGTGAACCAAAATACATTGGCAGACGTATGTTTGTGCAATCGGCAAACAAAAGCACACAAAATTAATATCTTTTACCATTTTTTTGGGACAACTTATTTTCTTCATTTTGTTTTCAATACAAACTTGAAACCCCAAAGGGGGTATATAGCTTAGCTTTTCTTTCTCATTCATTTTCAAACCGGAATACAGAAACAAAACAGGGTTTCATTAATTTCGAACAAATTTTTTGAAAAACTGTATTTATGCATCTGGTTAATCTATTACAAAATCAAGCGTTATTAGTGCCCTCTTGCGTAATTTCCAGAAATCAAAAAGTAAAATAGCAATAGACCTAACGTAATAAAACTAAGCATACCTTTAGGCATTAGCAACCAGTTGGCAACACTAACTAATTCAAGCCACCAACCACATTTGTTTGGCAAGACAGTAATTATAGTTCAAGCATTTCACACCAGGAAAAACATCTTTATTTTTATAAAAAAGACATAAAAAGCTGTTTCATAAATGCCCATAACAAATCCAGTTAGAATATAGCCATTTATGTCGTTTTCTAGGGTTAATTCCGTAAATGTCAGCAGAGCAGGAGTTACTCCCATCATTGTATTATTTTGGACCACGCCAAATCGTGAATGTGAGAGCCCATATGACACCTATATTTTCACTGCACCATAGCCGTAAACCTTTCACGTATTTTCACATACAATTGGTCTGCTCCTTTACCTTTGAAAATGGTAAAACCGGCAAAAGTAGTTAAAGTTGTAAACTGTTCCCATATAAATTGTATGGTGTCAGAAGTAAAGGAACGCTTTTCGAGTAAAAAGTGGTAAAACTTGAAGATTCTTGCACGTAAAGGAACAGAGCTTATATAAGCAACAAATGGCCTATCCTAACTACGTAACTTAAGTTAAAAGTACTTAAAGTGGGCAATTTTGGCAAATCCGATCTGTGTTTTCAATATTTTTCAAATATATATTCACCACCAATGCACAGTGTCCGATTTTCCAAAAAACCTGGCCAAAAATCGAAAAAAAAAATTATAAATTTACACTAAGAAGGGTCAGAAAAAATATATACATTTCTTGTTTAATATGTGGGTATAAAAGCAGGTCGAAGTAAATCTATGATAATATGCAAAATAAACAACGTTTATTAAATATTTTCTTTTTGTAATTGTAATGAAAGGTATGTGAAACGTATTTAAGATGTTCAGTGTCGCTAATGAATTGTGCGTTCTTTAGTAATTGATGTCCGTACTTCTTAATTTTTTTCAAGATCAATTTTCACAATAAATTATGAAAATAGTTGTGAGTAAGATCGAGTTGGGCCGTGTAATTTATCATTTCATAAAAAAGGAAGGGGTTTTTACCGATTTCAATCGAAACATCCTGCACATATTTGCACTTTTCATTTTTATGTGATATTTTGTCTTGCAGGTATATGGCGAATAACAAAATTCCTTTACAATTCCATTTGAAAAAAATTAAAAAAATTTTTTGCGAGCACATCTACGATTTTTGGTATAGAGGTAAAGGAAAAAATCCGGTTTCAAATCTGCTCGCGTTCACGAAATTGGCCAATGCGCGCAAAAGTTATAGCGGTTTTTATTCTCATATAAAGAAAAAATATTTAAAAATATATTTTTTGTTGTTATGGGTAAATGTATGCATAAATCATTAACAGCATTCCATATCTATTCTTCTTCTTCTTCTTTATTTGCGGATCCGTTATTCGGATATAAAGCGATCATACAATAGTATACATTACATTTATATATATTTACATGTTATGTTATTTTATTTTATGAAATTATAAACAGCTCTCGATTTTTAGCAGCATGTAGCAGATTTGTTTCATCTCTGTATCCTGTCCACTCTTGGATGTTACTTAGCCAGTATATCTCTCTTCTGCCTCTTGGTCGTTGTCCTTCTATGTTGCATTTAATAATGCATTGTATAAATCTGTATTTGTCATTTCTCATCAGGTGTCCAAGGTATGCGATTTTTCTTGATTTGACCGTGTGTAAGAGTTGCCTGTCGACATGCATTCGTCTGAGAACTTCTTGGTTTGAAATGTGCGATGTATAGGGTATCTTAAGTATTCTTCTATAGACCCACATTTCAAATGCTTCAATTCTTTTTTGATCTGCACTTTTGATGGTCCAAGTTTCTGCGGCATATAATAGTATACACCAAATATAACATTTGACGAATCTTATCTTGGTTGCGAGACTTAATTCGTGATTTATAAGTGTTTTTTTGTATTTAAAAAAGGCGTTTCTGGCCATCTCCACTCGGCGCTTTATTTCGTTTGAAATATTCCATTGGTCGTTAATTGAAACGCCAAGGTATTTAAATGTTTTTACACGTTCGACAAGTTCATCTTTAATACTCAGTGACGTTTCACAGCTTGCATCTTTCCGACTAACAATTATGTATTTTGTCTTTTTTGTATTTATTTTGAGACCATATGTTTCAGTTACGTACGTGAGCTTGTCTAGAAGCTGTTGTAGCCCAGATATACTGCCGGCAATAATTGTGGTATCATCAGCGTACCGTATGTTATTTATAATTTTGCCCTGAACTCTTATTCCAATTCGTTCTCCTTCGATTGACTCATGAAATATTTTTTGGGAATATATATTAAAGAGGAGCGGTGATAGTATGCACCCTTGCCGGACTCCTTTTGATATGGGAATGTCGTCAGTCAGTTCACCATTTATTTCGATTCTTGCAGTTTGGTTCCAATATAGATTCTGTAGGCACCTAATTTCGTTTTCTTCTATTCCTATTTCCCTCAGTATATTAATCAATTTGTCGTGTTGGACGGTATCAAATGCCTTTTCATAATCGATAAAGCATATATAAACATCTTTATGGACATCTCTGCATTTCTGTACAAGTAATTGGATGGATAGTAGGGCTTCTCTGGTACCCATACCTTCCTTGAAGCCGAATTGGGACTCTCCCATAACTCTTTCACATTTGGAGTAAATTCTTTTGTGAATTATTCTTAGGAAAATTTTTAATATGTGACACATAAGGCTTATAAGCCTGTAGTCACAGCACTTTTTTGCATTAGATTTTTTTGGTATTGCAATAAAAGTAGACTTCAACCAATCGTTTGGATATTGGCCAGTACCATACACATGATTAAAAAGTCGTGTAATGAGTGAGATGTTGTTTCCATCAATTAATTTTAAGATTTCGGAAGGAATTTCGTCGGGTCCTGTTGATTTTTTATCTTTTATCGATTGAATCGCATATTCTACTTCGGCTGTAGTGATTGGGTTTCCCGTTATATAATTAATTGTGTTCTATGTCCATTAAGATAAATTCGTATTTAATTAGCGAAGACACAAATCACTGTAGCGCAGACACAGATCGCTCTGTTAACGCATTTGCTAACAGCGCGTTAGCAGAGCACTGTTAAGGTTAACAGAGCTATTCAAAAATGGGTTTCTTTGTAAAAATATCTTTTTTAGGGTATTTAAGGAAAATTCTGCCGGGACAACAAGGGTACCATTGGAAAGCTTATCGAGAGTGCTATCACCTGCCATAATAATATCTTTAAAAAATATTGCCCGATGTCGCGATATTAAGTGTTTTTGGGATAAACCCTGCAATAAGGATAATTTTTTTAACCACAGATCCTTTTAGGAAAATTCTGCCGGGACAACATGGGTACCATCGGAAAGCTTATCGAGAGTACTATCCCCTGCCATAATAAAATCTTTAAAAAATATTGCCCGATGTCCCGATATTTACTGTTTTGGGACAAACCCTGCAATAAGGATAATTATTTGGACCACAGATCCTTTTAGGAAAATTCTGCCTGGACAACATGGGTACCATTGGAAAGCTTATCGAGAGTACTATCCCCTGCCATAATAAAATCTTTAAAAAATACTGCGCGATGTCGCGTTATTAAGTGTTTTTGGGATAAACCCTGCAATAAGGATAATTTTGTTAACCACAGATCCTTTTAGGAAAATTCTGCCGGGACAACATGGGTACCATCGGAAAGCTTATCGAGAGTACTATACCCTGCCATAATAAAATCTTTAAAAAAATATTGCCCGATGTCCCGATATTTACTGTTTTGGGACAAACCCTGCAATAAGGATAATTATTTGGACCACAGATCCTTTTAGGAAAATTCTGCCGGGACAACATGGGTACCATTGGAAAGCTTATCGAGAGTACTATCCCTTGCCATAATAAAATCTTTAAAAAATATTGCCCGATGTCCCGATATTTACTGTTTTGGGACAAACCCTGCAATAAGGATAATTATTTGGACCACAGATCCTTTTAGGAAAATTCTGCCGGGACAACATGGGTACCATTGGAAAGCTTATCGGGAGTACTATCCCCTGCCATAATAAAATCTTTAAAAAATATTGCCCGATGTCGCGATATTAAGTGTTTTTGGGATAAACCCTGCAATAAGGATAATTATTTGGACCACAGATCCTTTCAGGAAAATTCTCTCGATAAGCTTTCCGATGGTACCCATGTTGTCCCGGCAGAATTTTCCTAAAAGGATCTGTGGTCCAAATAATTATCCTTATTGCAGGGTTTTCCCAAAAACACTTAATATCGCGACATAGGGCAATATTTTTTAAAGATTTTATTATGGCAAGGGATAGTACTCTCGATAAGCTTTCCAATGGTACCCATGTTGTCCCGGCAGAATTTTCCTAAAAGGATCTGTGGTCCAAATAATTATCCTTATTGCAGGTTTTATCCCAAAAACACTTAATAGCGCGACATCGGGCAATATTTTTTAAAGATTTTATTATGGCAAGGGATAGTACTCTCGATAAGCTTTCCAATGGTACCCATTTTGTCCCGGCAGAATTTTCCTAAAAGGATCTGTGGTCCAAATAATTATCCTTATTGCAGGTTTTATCCCAAAAACACTTAATATCGCGACATCGGGCAATATTTTTTTAAAAACTTTATTATGGCAGGGGATAGTACTCCCGATAAGCTTTCCAATGGTACCCATGTTGTCCCGGCAGAATTTTCCTAAAAGGATCTGTGGTTAAAAAAATTATCCTTATTGCAGGGTTTATCCCAAAAACACTTAATATCGCGACATCGGGCAATATTTTTTAAAGATTTTATTATGGCAAGGGATAGTACTCTCGATAAGCTTTCCAATGGTACCCATGTTGTCCCGGCAGAATTTTCCTAAAAGGATCTGTGGTTCAAATAATTATCCTTTTTGTAGGTTTTATCCCAAAACAGTAAATACGGGACATCGGGCAATATTTTTTAAAGATTTTATTATGGCAAGGGATAGTACTCTCGATAAGCTTTCCAATGGTACCCATGTTGTCCCGGCAGAATTTTCCTAAAAGGATCTGTGGTCCAAATAATTATCCTTATTGCTGGGTTTATCCCAAAAACACTTAATATCGCGACATCGGGCAATATTTTTTAAAGATTTTATTATGGTAGGGGATAGTACTCCCGATAAGCTTTCCAATGGTACCCATGTTGTCCCGGCAGAATTTTCCTAAAAGGATCTGTGGTTCAAATAATTATCCTTTTTGCAGGTTTTATCCCAAAACAGTAAATATCGGGACATCGGGCAATATTTTTTAAAGATTTTATTATGGCAAGGGATAGTACTCTCGATAAGCTTTCCAATGGTACCCATTTTGTCCCGGCAGAATTTTCCTAAAAGGATCTGTGGTCCAAATAATTATCGTTATTGCAGGGTTTATCCCAAAAACACTTAATATCGCGACATCGGGCAATATTTTTTATAGATTTTATTATGGCAGGTGATAGCACTCTCGATAAGCTTTCCAATGGTACCCTTGTTGTCCCGGCAGAAT
The DNA here is from genome assembly GCF_047663935.1 of Musca autumnalis. NCBI lineage: Eukaryota > Metazoa > Arthropoda > Insecta > Diptera > Muscidae > Musca > Musca autumnalis. The sequence goes on along the minus strand of NW_027411977.1, from coordinate 182,239,046 downwards.
TTTCCTTAACGACCCTAAAAAAGATATTTTTACAAAGAAACCCATTTTTGAATAGCTCTGTTAACCTTAACAGTGCTCTGCTAACGCGCTGTTAGCAAAAGCGTTAACAGAGCGCTCTGTGTCTACGCTAGAGTGATTTGTGTCTTCGCTAATTAAATACGAATTTATCTTAATGGACATTTGTGTTCTGATCATTTCTTGATCGTTGGTCGTCTGTGAATAATTGTTCAATATAGTTTTTCCATAGATCCTTTATGTGTAATGTCTCGAAAATTGGCTGATTGTTGTCATCCATTAGTAATGCTGGTGATGCCTTCCTATACACTCCTGCGGACTCTTTTAGTTTTTTATGTAGATTATAGTCATCATGAATGTTTTGCAGATGTTCAATTTCTCTACATTTTTGATTGAGTAGATCATTTTTTGCAGCTCGGGTAGCAGTGCGAATTTCCTTGTTGATTTCCCAGTAACGTTCATAGTCAACGTTTTTGTATTTCCTTCGTTCCTCATGAAGCTCCATAATTTCATCGTTCATCCATTCTTGTTGTGTTCTTCTTGTACAGTTTCTAAGATAATTTTTTGTTATTTCGCACATTGTGTCCTTGACTTTGTTCCATATATTTTCTACATCGTTTGAATCGATGACTTCCAGTTTGTTATTAATTTGCATCTTCACTTCATTTCTGATAAATGGGTTATTGAGTATCTCAGTATTTATCTTGTGAGACTTTTTCTTCCTTTTTTTAATTCGTGCAATTTTTAGCCGAATATTGAGCATCAACAGGTTGTGGTCGGATGGTACATCAGCTCCTGGATATGTTGAGCATTTCGTTACACAAGATCGATATTCGTTCTGTTATCTACTGGTGATCTCCATGTATAAAGTCTCCTGGGATGTAATCGGAATGTTGTGTTTGTAATGGTCATCTTAAACTCTTGACAAAATTGAATTAATCTGTCCCCTCTCTCATTCCTTTCTCCAAGTCCATACCTTCCAGTTACTCCATTTACTTCATCATTCCCCACTTTGGCATTAAAGTCGCCTTGAACTATAGTTATTTCATGTGATTTCGTCATGTTTAATAATTGACTTATTTCTTCATAGAAATGTTCAACCTCGTCGTTACTTCCATCACATGTAGGGGCATATACCTGGATAATATTTAAATTCAGGGGCTTTGCTGAGATTTTAATCATCATAGTCCTTTCAGACATTGGGACAGAACCAATCACGCAGTCTGCAATGTCTTTTTTGACGATAATGCCTACACCCTTCCTGTGTATCCCTTCCATATTTCCTGAGTGGTATACTACAACATTTTGGGATTCAAAATAGCCGCATTCTGTCCACCAGGTTTCACTGACACCTAGTATATCAATCTTAAGCCGATTCATTTCATTAATTGTGTTGTTTAATTTACCAACTTCGTATAAACTTCGGACATTCCAAGTTCCAATATTCAGTTTTTGCTTGTTTTTACCTCAGGGGATTCTTAGCACCCTCGTTTGGCCGGAGACTGAGGGCCGTGTGTTTTGGTTTGTGTTGTTCATATTGTATGATTTTCAAGGGAGATTACTTCAGTGGTTTCCCGTTGCCTTCTGAAGGGTTTACAGTTTTCCATCTAGTTTTCAGCCGCTCCGCATGGAGTTCAGACGCTGTTTGCTGCCGCTTTACTTAAAGACAGACGCAGCAACCTACCACCCATATCTGGGAAGCATTCCCCTATCCGCCACCTGGGGACGCGCCCTATAGGGGTTACAGGCTCCCCCAAGGGCATATCTATTCGTAGATGTTTAAATAGTTATTAAATTTATTATTATTTTCGCGAAAAATCAACAAATAATAAAATATTTTGAAGTACATCCAAAAAATAAACCCTCAAAAAATAAATTAAAGAATATATGCGGAATCTAGACAATGCGTAGAAAAATATGATACCAAATTTATAGAGATTGGGTACATAAATTGCATATTATAGCAACAACAAAAGAGAAAAACTTATTGTTGGAAAATATTGTTGCAAATATTTTTTTGGTTTGATTCTAAAAATTAGAAAAAAATATTTGGGAGTTCTCCAACTATATTGCTAAAATACCATAGAATAATGAATGTATACTGTTAAAACTTCATCAAAAAATATAGTTTACCATCGCGAGAGTTTAACTGATTACTGTGATAACTTATAAGGGTAGAAAATTAAGAGTAATATTGAAATTACAATCATTCAATTAATATTAAAATTAAAAAGCCCGTTATTCGCGAATTAGTTAAAGTCGGTTGATGCGCATCCGTTTTTGGATACAGCGAATCAATCTCTTTCAAAATTTATGCATATTTCGATGTTTCACTCAGGGGCCATTGTGTGCCGCCAGTTGCATCATACACTGCAAAAAACCTTAAAGTTGGTAAAAGTCGCGCAATGTGCATACGATTTTGATGCGCATCCGGTTTCATCAGCGCCTATCAAAAATACGTCAAAATATACCAATTTTAATTAGATTCTTCAAGAACCGCGGATGTGCCTCCACATTAAATTTTTTGTGAAAGACCCATATTACTCGCGTATCTCTTTTCTTTTATGACACGCGTTTTCGCAAATATTATAATCGCCAGTAAAGGATTCCATTTATGTAAAAAATTTTAAAGAAAATCGCGGTTTAGTACGCGGATTTGCCAAAATATATTTTTGCTGATTTTCCGATTTTCAAGGTATCTATATCCGCGGTTTTAGTAGATGGATTCGATCGCGGAAGGCTTCATTAGAACCGTCGCGTAAAAAAACTAAATTCACGCGAGTTTCAAAGGAAATGGAATGACAGTTGTAAATTTTACACGCAAAAAATAGGTTTTGTAAGAAAATTCACGCATCAAATTTTGGCCTTTCGACTCCAATTACTAGGATGCTGTAAGGAGCACACTCATGAGATATGCATCAAACGACGTAAAATCACGAGTTATATAATCGTGTTAAGAGTTTGGAATATTATCTTCTTGCGCGTCCGGATTATTAAAAAATTCAAAAACCCCGAAATTCCGGCTTCAAAATGTCAGCATCAATTTTAGGTGGATGCAGTGGATATATCGAAAAATCATACACTACAATCTTATTGCCCATGGAGTATTCTGTGATTCTTTCTTTGCGGATAAGTATATAAAATGTAAGGTTAAGTCAGAAATCGTATGGGAACATAAAAAAACTTGTTGGCTTCAACCCATTTTTACTCATTTTTCTACATTGATGCCAACACAGCTTCCACGAAAATTAATTTTAATGGTCGACATTATGGGATCCCTCCTAAAACACTTCATTTTAAAGAATTGAGGTCATACTTTATAGAATATGTTAACAGTTCGCGAATTCTGATAGGGTGAAACTCGGATTCATCGATTGCAAAACATTTTTGTTATTCACCATATACAGATTTTCTTTCATTCAGAATGTCAGAATATAGTATAGGGCCACTTTCTGGCGTTTGGGCATAATTTAGAGTTTTGATATATTTTAAGACCTATAGTTAAATTTTATGGCGAACAAATTTCTAGAATATTTTGGTCTGATCCGACCACATTTTATAGGAGATTTTAAAGATTTGTGGAAAAAGGGGCCAAAAGGACCCCTTTTATGATTCGCACAAGGGTTATTTTTTTAAGACAAATATTCCTTGCATTCTTGTCAGTAAAGTTGCCAAAGACATTATACACCTAAAGTGCAAGGATTCCAAGTGATCTTAACTCAAATATTTCCAAAACTGTAGAAATTGTGGAAGCTTGCACCCCTATTTTAGTTTCTTGGTTTTTTGGCAAAATTGATACCGATATTTCCTTGGTATGTAATGCAAATAGAGATTTCATTTCTTTGGCGACTTATAGTGAAATTTAGCTGAGAACATTTTTGTCTTTGACGCCATTCTTCTAAAATGATGGTTTGTATGACAATTTTGCTAAAACTTTGATGCAGTACGACATTAACCCTAAAATGTTTTTCTAATTTGCATATTTCTGGAGTTAAGGTAAGATATAGAGTTTTGGTGTATTCTAGGACCTATAGTAAAAATTGATGGCGAAGAAACTTGTAGAATATTTTGATCCGATAAGATCACATTTTATAGGAGGAGGGACCAAAAAGACCCCTTAAATGACCGCATGTGGGTTAAATAATATCAAAAATGTAATCAGCGGCCCGAAAAACATAAGAACCAAAGGTTAGGTCAAAATCCATTCATTTTTAGAGTTTTGGCCAGGTTTTTCGGAAAATCGGACACTGCAATGTTTCAAAAGCTGTTTAATTGAGCGCACAATATTTTCTGTATGAATTCATAACAAAAACCCTTCAATATGATATTTATAGTGTCCAGTCACAACGACAATCTGGGTAAAAATTTAAAATATGGCCCTAACCCTATATCAAAAACAATCGCTGCAAAGAATGTTATATGTTATGGTTACAGATTTCTTTTATTCAGAGACTCATAGTGAAATTAAATTTGGAACATTTATTTCTTTAACAATATTCCCAAAAAGTGAAAAATTTTGCTAGATTTTGATACAGTATGGAATTATGTAAAATTAACATTGCAAAATTAAACCAAATAATTTCATCCTAATATATATAAATGTGTAATCTAATTTTCTTAATGAAATAGTAAACCTAGATATATGGTTTATTATTTTTCATATTTTTGACACTTTTCACCTGGAATCAAGTTTCATATTACTTTCATGTATCAAGTCGAAAAAGAAGGAAAACATTTCATTAAAAAAATTGGGAAATATTTTCATGTTTTTAGCAAAAATGATACTGATATTTTCATGATATATAATGTAAATAGACATTTTAGTTCTTTGGTGACCCATAGTGAAATTAATTTATGTTTTGGGGGCAAATATTGAATAAACTCACATGAAGTCCGACTTTAACCCTAAAACGTGTTTTACATTTTTTAGAGATTCTTGGCGATTAGTAAATCTTATATTTACAGATTTTGTGTATTCTGAGACCTTTAGTAAGACAATTTTGTAGAATATTTGGATTTGATATGATTACATTTTGAAGGAGTTTTTGAAAGATTAACAAAAATATTCCCCACATCCCCGTCGGTTACCATAGACACTATATACCTAAAGGCAAGGATTCCCAGATATCTGGGCTCGAATATTTCGAAAAAACTAGAAATTGGCGGAATTTACTATGTTTACTTTCCGATGTAAATTTTAAAAACGCCGATACGCGTGTCTCTTATTTTTAGCTCTACTTTTATAATCTACTCAGTTTTCCTTGTCATTTTTTGTCGCACAGTATTATGGATCTCTGTTTTGGAATGCCTCGAGAAAGGCATCGTATCTACTAACTAAATTCCATCAGCGACATCACTTCTAATCACATTTGCCACGAAGAGCACTCCTACATGATCACCATCCGCTGGATCACGTAGTCGAGAAACTGATATCCAAGAGTGCACTTCACCTCAAAGAGCTAAATTTATGGCTCGATGCCGAATACGAAAACGCTGCCATTCTACTGCAAAAAAAATACGAGGGGCACTAGAAATCTTTGTGGCCTAGGCAATACGAAAAGTCGCCAGGCGTCATTTGAATTTTTTGGAAAAATTTACAGTTTTTAGCCTAAGCGTACTCAGGACAGTTTGACATACGACCATGTATTGGCTTATTTACAGTGGCTTGATTGAAACCCCTCCAAAACATGGTTTTCGAACTCTTGTACAGCATCTTCTGACGACAAAATTCGTTGACCACGCCTTTTTATATTGATATGCTGGAATCAAATGAAGTCATTGGATCCTCAGCCAGAGCTGTACGGCGCATGACCCATCAATTCCCCGATTTGTCCGGTAAAACAGGCGCTGGTTTGACTCGATGTGTGAGAGCTTGCATTGTCATGATGCAGGAGGATTCGTCTTCCCTTGTTCGTTTTTCGAATTACTCAGTAGACTTCGGGCAAACAAATTATAGTGTAACACTCAGAATTAACCATCCTACATTTCTCAGGCCGTATAGTCGCCACACTGTCAGTTTTACCGAAGAAACATGCGACCATTTGCTTCTGATGTCTTCTTCCATGAACAACTTTCGTTGGATTTGGCTCGCTTTCGAAGACCCGAACGGTCGATTCCTGTTTTGTTTCGGGTTTCTGAGCATAGATCCAATGTTCGTCGTCTGTGCCGATCTTTTAAATGTCGTTTTAAGCTCCGCGATTGTTATTATTCACAATTTCTTTGCACCAATCCACAAGAGTCTTCTTTGAGCGATTGACCAATTTTGCTGGATCTAACGAGAAAAATCCATTTTTGCGACCAGGTGCAATGCAATATAAATGTTAGTAGGCCCAAGGATGCCGCTATCGCACGGTATATAACATGGCGATCTTACATTATCTGTTCACGCACGGATTTATCTTACACAACGTCCGACTTTGGTCGACACTCACTACCTTCGTTTTTTGGCATGTGTCGGCCACGTTTGAATTCATTAAGCCAGTTATTCATAGTGCTATAGGATGGTCATTTATCGACATACAATGATTTCGATGCACTCTTGCCGAAAAAAATGTCAAATGACGCCTGGCGACACTGTGTGTTGCCTAGGCCAGAAAGTTTTCTAGTTGCCTCGTACTACAAATGAACTTCGAGCCAATAAGGACTGGATCCACAACTACCCACCTCTATATTGGGTCCCGTGTCATTGCATCGTGTTATTGAAGGAATACGGGTTGGAATAAATCTCTAGTATTTTACAACTTTTGGTAACACAATTGGGATAAGAAAGTCTTCTTTAATAATGACCAATACAATACTTTTAACTTGGGACAAATCAATTTTCAATCCGACCACACATATGTATTTGTTACATTTGAAATATTATAAAGAACCTTGGCATTATAATTTAATTAATAAATAAGCACAATTATTCTATTTCTTTCAAAAGCTAGAATAGATTTTCTTATCAGTATAAAACTACTTAGGCACCCTGAATCACGTGATGATACGATTATGATAATGTGTAAGACTAAACGTAATAATGCATTTCATCATATTGTGACCTTTAGCGTGAGATGGACTGTCAAATGAAACGAGGGGAAGGTGTGTACTGATATGAACTAACATTTGGAATATTACGAGCACTAACATTATATCTTCTTATATTCTTCTAGACTACTCTACACTAGCGGTCATCTGAATAGGTTTGAATTTTTTTTTTATATGTTAAGGTATCTTCTGATGTGTTCGTATTGCAGATCCATACTATTTAGTTTTTGAGAGTCCTATACTATGCCAACATTCCCAAGAAAAAACTTGACGGTGTTGCCATATTTTCGGAAAATATCCCAATTATAATAAAAAATGTACAAAAAAGTGTCCAAATTTGCGATCATCAGAATAGGTTTGAATCAAAAAAAAATTGAAAAATTGTACTACCCAAGCAAATATTGCGCAGTTTTTTGGTTTAGTTTAGTAAAATGGAACATTCTGATAAATCCTACAACAAATTTGACCCGCTTTATTTGGAACGTGGGTTCAATTCTCAACATGGAAAAGTTACCAAGAACTTTCAGATAAAATATAGAAATATTCAAACAAAAACGTTTTATAAACTTGCTTTAAATGACTTTTTGATTTCGTTAGATCTATTCTGAGCTTCGAAAATTGTCTGAAAGCAAATACCAAGTGTAGCGATATTATTAGGATCGATAATTTAGAAAGGTCATTGAAAATAGTTGGTATTTTAGTTCAAGTTTCATTTTTTAACTAACCTTGCAGTACAAATTTATGCATTATCATGCTCACAAATCCACCATAGTTGCCCACATGTATCATAAATGTTCGAAAATTGGTATGGAAGAATGTTTCATCGACGACAATAAAGTAGAAAATTGTAATTCAAATTTAAGTCAAAGGGGCATGATATCACCGACTTTTATAGTGCTGTAATACCTATATAGTCAGGTCAAAAAGTTTTTTTCTGTTCAGAAGTCATAAAACAAACACGAATAAGTACAAAAGAATGGACTACTGAGGTTATACAGCACTATAAAAGTCGGCGATATCATGCCCCTTTGAGTTAAATTTTAATTACAATTTTCTACTTTATTGTGGTCGATGAAACATTCTTCCATACCAATTTTCGAACATTTATGATACATGTGGGCAACTATGGTGGATTTGTGAGCATGATAATGCATAAATTTGTACTGCAAGGTTAGTTAAAAAATGAAACTTGAACTAAAATACCAACTATTTTCAATGACCTTTCTAAATTATCGATCCTAATAATATCGCTACACTTGGTATTTGCTTTCAGACAATTTTCGAAGCTCAGAAGAGATCTAACGAAATCAAAAAGTCATTTAAAGCAAGTTTATAAAACGTTTTTGTTTGAATATTTCTTGATTTTATCTGAAAGTTCTTGGTAACTTTTCCATGTTGAGAATTGAACCCACGTTCCAAATAAAGCGGGTCAAATTTGTTGTAGGATTTATCAGAATGTTCCATTTTACTAAACTAAACCAAAAAACTGCGCAATATTTGCTTGGGTAGTACAATTTTTCAATTTTTTTTTGATTCAAACCTATTCTGATGATCGCAAAAATTGGACACTTTTTAGTACATTTTTTATTATAATTGGGATATTTTCCGAAAATATGGCAACACCGTCAAGTTTTTTCTTGGGAATGTTGGCATAGTATAGGACTCTCAAAAACTAAATAGTATGGATCTGCAATACGAACACATCAGAAGATACCTTAACATATAAAAAGAAAAAAATTCAAACCTATTCAGATGACCGCTAGTGTAAGTAACATCTCCCACTTGATCAGAAAATAAGTGACGTGGAAATAAATTTTTTGTGTGAGAATGTGAATAGATAACTTCCAATTGATTTCAGAATCGATGTAGCCAGTATATTTTTTGAGCTTCGTTTATCCCTAAAAATATATGACTGCTGCCTTACAGGGTCTCCAGCAAAAATTATTCACGCCATAACTTAAAAGTTCGACTCACAGCTAATCTTTTCTTCGAGATTGCAACGAACGGGTTAGGCTAGTTTGATATTGTGTATTAGGTTTTTGGCAAATTTGCATTGGATGTCCTGTATGCAGGTTACACAAGCCTTCTGTGAAGTTTGCCGATGTAGTAGCACATTGGTCATCAATTGGTAAATCGATCGACAGAGAGCCACCCCGTCCTAGATTATCTGTTAATTCATTGTGCATTATATTACTATGTCCTGGAACACCACAAAGTTTAACGGTATTTGGTATATCATACAGAGCCTTATTGCAGTCAAGGTCAGCTTCCGAGTGCATGGTTCATGATAAGAGCCTAAAGTGCCGCCTGACAATCTGCAGGTCCTCTGAGACTGGTTTCGTGTTCTATAACCAACTCTGCTGCTTCGCCGATATCAAGAAATTTTGCCTGAAAGACGATACACCTATCGTTAAGCTTAAATATGATAATTGTTTCAAAAACATCCCATACGGGACAAGGGAGACTTCTCTCATATCAATTAGTGCATTTTGATTCATATCAGCTCAATGATATGGAACCTACTGTTTATTGCCGAGTCCGAACGGCGTATCTTATGACCACACTTGTAGAGAAGTTATACATGACTGAAATACTCAGAAAATGTCACATGTCACAAAATGGCAACATATTTTGCCACCGTTCAAATTTTTAATGTTGTCTGGCCGGGGAATCGTACCCACGACCTTCAGCGTGCAATGCTTTTGTGCATACCATTGCACCACAGTGGCACCCAAGCTTAAATGAGTGCTTAATAAATGGATTTTTGCAATAGACACCGGCCCCAGTGTCTTCCTCCATTTTCGATCCATCTGTGCATATTGCCAGATCCTTCTGAAGAGAGTTACCTTTAGCCTAAGTGTCGCTACAAGTAAATATCATGAGTAATGAGAGTAGATGGATATATAATTGCTAACGTCACACCTGCCATTTAGTTCAACCCAGCAAAAATTCGGATCCGTTTGTCATTATATAACCCATTACAAAGTAATGTAAACAAAAATATCTACTTATATCACTCCTTACTAAGTTATGAGTACGGTGGCAAAGAGCGTGTGTATCCGACTACAAATCCTAGGCTTGTGTGTTCAACGCTCACCGTCGGCACGCGAGCTTTTTGACAACGTAAAGAACAGATGGTGGTGCACATTAGGGTTATAACGTTTTGACATTTTTTCATAAAAATGATTTCCTGTGGTGAGAATGAATGAACTTTTACCTATTAATGCCTAAAATAAAATTGATTCCTTCCTTATGACTTATCCTGATGACGTTATTTTAGTTTATATTACTAAAATACGTAATTTTACAAAGTCTGATCTGGTTTATCAATATTTTCCCTATATATATTCACCATAGATATTTCAAAAACAGTTGGGATCGAGCACACATAATCTTCTGAAGGAATTTATTATGAAAAACATATATTTTGTTTTTCAAAATAGTCAGGCTTAATCCCATAGTCGTTGTTTTAATATTTTATTAAAACAACTTTAATTTATTAGTGGGAAAAATTGCCGATGTTTACCAAGGGGTAAGGCAGGGAATACTATAGTTTCAGATCTCGCCACAGATCTTCATTAGTAAAATATATTTTGTGACCGCAGATAAAGAAAATGTGAATAAAAACGGTAGAATATGGACCTAAATCATATATAAAAAGGTAAAGCTTCTGGAGACGTTAAATATTATAGCTACAAATTTCTTTTGTTCAGAGACTCATAATGAAATTTAATTTGGAACATTTCTTCTTTTGACACAATCCCCAAAAATTGAAGTATTTTAGGAGATTTTGACTCAGTATGGAATTAATTTTAATTAAGAGTCTAAAAGTTTAACAGATAATTTCTACCTATAATATCTAATTTTGTAACGTCATTTTCTTAGAAAAGTATTTTACTTAGATATCTAGTTTATTCTAGGGCTTACATTGAAATTTTTTGTAGAATATTTATTCTTTTAACACCTTTCATCTAGAACTAAATTTTATGTTACTTTCATGCATCAACTTGAAAAAAGAATAAAACAAATTTATTCAAAAAATAATTGGGTGTTTTGTTAGCAAATTTGACATATGTATATTTTTTCTTGATATATATTGCCAATACATTTTTCATTTATTCGGCGGCTTATATTGAAATTTGGTGGATAATATTTTTGTCTTCGACGTCGTCTATCCAGAATGAAGTTTTGTAGGACAAAAGTTAATAAACTCAGATAAAGTACAACATTAACCCTAAAACGTGATTTTACTTTTGGCAGATTTCTGGCGTTTAGATACGATTTAGAGTTTTAGTGTATTCGGGGACCTACAGTAAAATTTTATAACAAATAATTTTGTAGAATATTTTGATCTGATACAATCTTATTTAAAAGGAGTTTTTAAACGCTTTTGAAAAAATGGACCAAAAAGACCCGTTTAGTGACTTGCATGAGGTTTAATTTTTTCCATAAAAAGATACCCCGCATTGGTGTCACTAATATTGCCAAAGACACTTTATACCTAAAATGCAAGGATTCCAAGGAATCTGATGTCGAATATTTCAAAACCTGTAGGAATGAGCGGAACTTGCCACGCCCAGGGTTTAAGAGCCAGCATCTAAAAACATTAGCATTAGCTGTACACTTCAACTGCTACACAATATTGACACACACGGCTAAATAAGCAACCGAACGCATATTTAAAGGTGCCATTTAATGTCAATCATAGGTAGAACCTAAAGAATAATAATTACACTGTGCAACATTTTTGAGCCAATCGCGTGCAAACAACTTCTGTCCAGAATTTTATGAAAGTAGAGGACCTATAGGCAAAAACCATATTTGGGTTTTGTTTTCTTAGATCGGGATCGGTTTTTATGGCCTCATCTAAACATGGTTAAATATCGAATTTTTAAAACAAGTCGGGGCTGTATCTCTGAAACCAATACGAATCTTGTTTTGACATCTGCAGTAAACTTTTAGATAAGAGCAAGAAGAAAATATTTGGAGGAATAGTGAACTCGAAAAACTGCAATTATTGCCTCAAATTTTATATTATATCTAAAAATTCTATAGTTTGTGTATATTTCGCAGCGTATCTCCCAAAATGTTAATATCTTCTTAATGTTTCCTTTGGGAAAATATTCTCTGGAATGTAATACACAACTCTTAAGAACATTATATTGTTGTAAAATGCCTTTATCGCCTTGTTTATAGCAAACTTTTCAACAACAATTTGGTAAATATTTCAATAATTAATTGAAATCCCCAACATGAGAATAAACAGCCTGTATGAACATTGTTTGAAATAAGTTTTTAAAAAGGTATGTTATGAATTACCCCTTAAACAACGTGAAATAACAATTTTAGAGTTTCAGAATGTTCTGAAGAATTGATGGGCACATTATTTGGACAATTTTTAGAATGGCTACTGGTTTCAACATCCAACAGTTTAGTTGTTACTGACCAGAATTTCAGAAATTATGTAAACTTTTCTATATTTTAACGAGTTTGATGCGCTAGATGCAGCTTTTCTTAGTTCATCTGTTTGACACATAAGTTCTACTACTTTAGGGCTACAATATTGCTGAAGACTGCAAAGCAAAATTCTTATTAGTTTCGGAGATAAAGGTCCGATCACTGGAAAAAAGGCTCATTTTAGGTCGGTTTAGAGGAGGCCATTAAATCTAAACCCGATCTAAAAACACAAAACCCAATTAAGGTTTTTGTAGTCTCAATACGTACTTTCAGAAAATGCCCATTAGAAGTTGTTTGCATTTCCAGTGTTGCACAGTGTTATTATTGTTTAAAAATAAAAATATATGTATTGAACAGCTTCACCAAAAATGCACATGTCTTCTGAGCGAAAAAGTGGAATTAATTATATCACCAGCAAAATTTGAAGGAAGGGGTTCCATGCGGTGACGTGATTTCATGGCATCTTTTGCATTGGTCCAAACGAAACCGTGAAATATCCGATCTTTTCATTAGCATTTGAACCAATGCAAAGGAAGTCGTGAAAGATCCGATCTTTTCATCAGCATTTGAACACATTCCATCGATCCAATAGAGATGAATTTTGTGTTTTTATTTATACGCATTTTTCTAAATATATAAGATTAATTACCCAGCAAAATTTGAAAGAAGGGGTTCTTTGCGATGACGTGATTTCATGTCATCTTTTGCATTGGTTCAAAGGAAGTCGTGAAAGATCCGATCTTTTCATTAGGATTTGAACCAATGCAAAGGAAGCCGTGAAAGATACGACCTTTTCATCAGCATTTGTACCCATTCCATCGATCCAATAGAGATGATGTTTGTGTTTTTATTTACACACCTGTTTATTTTCATTTTGGTATGTTCCAGTACTGCAAAAATCTACTAATTTTTACTATTTTTTTCCGATAGCATAAAGGAAAAATTGTTATCGTAGTAAAAATCAGTAGATTCTTGCAGGTTCTGGAACAGACCAAAGTTGTTAGAACTGTCGTCGTGATGTTGTCTTACATTTCCTGCATATCAGACAACTAAAACTTCTAAACAATTGGTATTGCTGAAGTTCGAAATGTCTGCAATAAAAATGAAGTCCCAATCATCGAGCTAAAAATAGAATCGGACTGCACACATTGCTATTTTAAAAGTTCCCTTGTCTGTTCTAAATCTGACATAGAACGAAATCTATCAAATCTCGCTTCTTGGAATTTGAAAAAAAAATCTGAAACGAAAAGGAACAAGAATCTGAAAATAAAGAAGAAACGACTTTTGGAAAGAAACAATTAAAAATAAATTAATTAAGCATAAATGGTATTTTCCAGAAAAAGTCTCTCCTCCCCGTTCGTTACATTTTGTTGTTAGAGATCCCTAAAGCAAGCCGGGTTGTAGACCCCTACATATTTTCGTGACTAAACAAAAGAGTATAAATTTCCAAAATGTTGTTATAAAATAACAAATTATAAAATAAAAGTAATTTACGAAATAAAAATACTTAAAGGAGTGCATTTGGAGTCCATGTCGAAATATGAACTGGTGATGGGAAGATAATAGAAAAACCCTTTTGTAAGATGAAAGAATATCAGTTGCGGAGAACGGAGGAAGTAATCTTTTGCGTTGCAGCGGTGGCGATTACATTGCAATTTTGGATGTAAACTTTTTGCTGATCAATTAATTGTAGTTATTTCGTGAATTCGTTTGAATTAATAAAGTGTTTGTCCATATTTCAATAGAGCATTTCCATTTTCCAAACAAGACATGAAAATGTCATGCCAAGGGGTTGGTGAAAATGACATGTCAAAGCATTGGTTAAAATGACATGTCAAAGAATGGGTGAAAATGACGTGTCAATGCATTGGTTAATATGATATGCCAAAGCATTGGTGAAAATGACATGTCAATGCATTGGTTAAAATTACATGGTTAGGATCCAAACAAGAACGTCATCTTTTGGGGGTCACGCTCATATAAAATGCATGAGTGAAAATGACAAAAAGATGACATGCCAGATTACTTGCACCCATGATTCAACTCATGATTTTTCATCGAAGATTTTACTGGGTATTTACAATAAGCTTGATTTTGTCGGAGGCTCGAAATCACAACCAACGTTGTAAAAATTCTCGTCGTAATGATAATGTCATTGCAAAGGGTTGGTGAAAATGACATGCCAAAGCATTAGTTTAAATGACTTGTCAATGCATTGGTGTAAATGACATGCTTTGGATCCAAAAATGAATAGAATCTTTTGGGGCCCACTCTCATATAAAATTCATCGATGAAGATGCTAAAAAGAGGACATGCCAGATCACTTGCACCCGTGATTGAATGGCATCTTTGGAATCGAACATTTTGCTGGGATCGTGATTTTTAATGCATTACACTGGTAACCCTGATTTCAAAAACAATTGTTTGCTGAAAACATGGCTAAGCCGTTGAAACTTTGTGGCTTATTCTCTTTTCTGATATGTGTTGATCATGTATGCTGCAAAATATGAGTATGCGTGACCGATGCTATTTTATTAAAGCGACAATATCAAATACCATCAGCATCGCTAGCAATATTTTTGTAAAATTTGTTGCTACACGTTGTCGTTGTTCATTGTTGCTAAAAATAGTTCGAAGAAATTTTAGCAGGCAAAGCTGCAAATATTCGGTGCTTTTGCTAATATGGCGTTAGCATTTTAAACCCTGGCCACGCCTATTTAGGTTACTTCCCGACGCACAGTGTCACGACCGTGGCCAAAAATGGTAAAAAGTAAATACTTCGTTGAACAAATTTATTGATAGGGAGTGATAGAAAACATATTAATTAAGAAGAATCTTACGTTTGGTACTGATACGTGAAGTAGTTTTTGCTATATGAGGATTTAAATCCGACAATTTTAGTTAAAACGTATTTTTGTGTTTTTTTTTTCTAAAATTAATAAATTATATTATGCGTTAATATTTAAAATTTAAAAGTAACGGTCGCTGCAAAAATGGTTCCTAAGTTCTCTTGGGATGTAATAAACTTGGCTACACTTTTGTTTGCATGTAAATATTAATCATATGGTGTTTACATTTACCCAAACATGTATTACTAAGTTTATTAATTTTCTGAAGCAAATTTTAAATTGAGTGGAGTGGGAAAAAAATTGTATAAAAGTGTATATCGATATTTTTTGCTGTATGAGTAGTAAAAAGTGAGTACTTCAAATATATAAAGTTCTCAGCTGCAGAGGTTTGTAGGCGAATATGTCATTTCTCTTTTTCAGCGACCACCTCACTGAGAGGATACCCCCTTTTTTAACAAATCGTTTTGCGGTGTTGGCTATAGCGCGAAAACGAATGAACCGATCATCATATATTTTTGTGGGCTTATTAAGTACCTAATAATCTTGCTTTAAAACGAGAGAATTTTAAAAATAACAATTTTTAAAAAAATTGTGTACAGCAAAATTCAAAATTCGATTTTTTACAAAAAACTGACCTTTTTTGACCACTAATCGGTCAAAAAAATTTTTTAAAGGAAATTTCTCATATGTAAAAACAAGAGTTTGATATATTCAATATGCCTACAATCAATATGAACACTAAACATCAAATTTCAGTCATATCGGGTGGATATTGAGGCCACAACACTCAAAATACCGAAAATGAGGAGGCACGGTTCTATGGGGGCTTTAGGAAGACGAGGACCTATACCGACATATTTCTGATGAAAGGTTATAAGTCCCCCAACGGAGACTTAATACTAATTTTCAGCCATTTCGGTGTGATAATCAGGCTAAAATGTCCAAAATACCGAAAATAGGGAGGTACCGTCCTATGGGGGCTATATGAAGGCGAGGACCTATGCAGACAAATTTCAAGGTGAATGTATTATGCTCCCTACGAAGACTAAATACCAAATTTCAGCAATTTCGGTGTAATAATGAGGCTAAAATCTTCAAAATACCGATAATCGGGAGGTACAGTTGTATGGGGGCTATATCAAAACGTGGACCTAATCCCACAATTCTCTGTTGGAATGTTTGATACCTCTGCCGAAGACTAACTTCAAAATTTGAATACTTTCGGTTGGTCATTGTGTCTAAAACATTCAAAATACCGAAAATCGGGAGGTACGGTTCTATGGGGGCTATATCAAAACGTGGACCGACCAACCCAATTTTTTGTCCTGAAGATTGTAAGTTAATAATAGGTACGTGTACCAAAATTGATGCACCTACGACAACTCCTTCTATTTTTGGCCACAGTTAATATGAACTCGCGACATTGTGCGACGTAAACCTTCAAAACGCCGATACACGTGTCTTCTTTTTTTGGTCCACTTTCATAATCTGTGCGGGGTTTCTTGTAATTTTAAAAAAGTTCATTTTTGTTGTACAGTGCAATTTTTGGTGGGGAAGTTTCTGTACCATTCCAAATGCCAAGTTACAGCCAATTCTGGCTAAAAATGAAGATAAAATCCTTAAAACACTTGAAATCGGGTGGTACCACTATATGGGGGCTAAACCAAAAGTTTCTGAAGTTTCTGTACAACTGTGTCAAATTTGAGTTACCAGATTTGAAATGTAATTTAAATAAAACACGGTAAAAATGGACAAATATTGGGTTTGATTTCATATTCATGTATTTTCATCCAAATCTGAAAAGTGTGCAAAGTCTGATTGGTCAACTGCAATTTAAATAAAACACCGTTAAACACTGTGAAATGGACCAATATTGGTTTTGATTTCATATGCATTTATTGTCATCCAAATCTGAAAAGTGTGCAAAGTTTTAGTCCGATTGGTCAACTGCAACTGTGTCAAAATTGAGTTACCAGATATGAAATGCAATTTAAATAAAACAATGGTCATAGAATAACTAGTAATTCAGAGCAATATGCCATTGTTAAAATAATGTGTTAGTAGGGGGTTTTGTAAGTAGTTTCGTCTACTTACGAAAGTACTATAAAACCCATTATTTAGTAAGGTTTTCTTGCTGGGAAGTTGAATATCGATTAAGTTTAAGATTTCAGCTTTTAAAGTAGTTCTAGCAGCCTGAAATTGAATTAGAATATCCAGAGTTTAGAGATAGAGGATCACATTCATGGCGCCCGAGAAGTGCTTTTGATTGAGCCGGTCATTAGTATCGGCGCAATCCTTTGCACACTATTTTATTTGGACAGCAATGCTTTATTCTCAAGTGTTTGTCACCAAACAAGTCTTCCGTAGGTTAAGATGGGCAGGACGGCGTTTAGATGCAGCCAGTGTACGTTTCCTAATAGAGTTCTTGCAGGACTAGAGTGAAATAAATTCTTTCTTCGTCCACTCCTCGATATTCCTTTTCCATGTCAACCTGTGTTCCAGGGTTGCGTCGGTATATTTTGCTTCCGCAGAGAGTGCAAAGCAACTCCGTCTCAAACTGGAGGCTGCAAATCAGGCATATTGCGTTTCCTTGTTAATAGTTCATGCGACTTAAACGCTTTTGACGAAGGAGTATCCTTTTTCGAACAAGAGATTTCCTCCGTAGGGGTCTCGTTGAGGGACCCCTTCTTCTTGAACATTGGACATTTCACTGACAAAAAGTTCTCTCGTAGTTGCTTGAGAATAGTTCCTTTCGAATTTTCTCACAAGTTTGAGGTTAGATCTTATCAGATGAGATTCCCTTAAGCCGATAGTGTTTGGATCTTTGATTGCATACCGAATGCAGTAATTGACTGCCCTTCGATATGCATTCTTGTTCATTCCTTCTTTGGTTTTGGTATTTTTGGAGGTTTGTGGTATCAGGGAATCACCCGTCTTATTGATGAATGATTCGTTTTTGTCGCTTTCTTCCTCCCCATGCGTTTTTGTGTAAGAAGCAAAGGAATGTCGGATTTGTTCGACGCTAAAACGTCCGGGTCAGTGGAACAATTCGGTTTACCAATGGATTGGAGTATAGTATCATGAATGGAGGTGGCATCATCCTCTTCTGTCAGCGATATATTATCCCAAATATTATCTTAGATGCTCTCCTCCTTAAGATTTAGGAGGACATTTTCTTTAATGAGATTGAGGAGTATTTAGACTGTCGGTAATACAGCTCTTGGTTATAGTCCATTTCTCTGTAACACTAGATTTGAGCTGCTGGTGGCAGTAGTAAAGTCTTTGCTGTCAATGTTCACGTGTGTGATGGCCAGGGCTAGTGAGGTTGTTGATCCATTTGTAGAAGTGAAGACTTTGTCGAAGGTTATTTATTTATTTATTCCTTTTTGTTTTGGATATGGATTAACAGAGGGACTGAGGTCGACCGCAGCATAGCCACTTTACCACGGCAAGGACTTGAACACTATGCCTAATACTAGTTGAGGCACCCAGGTATCAACGATCATTGGCTATCTACAATCCCTCTCATTTTTCAGACAGGTTTGGGACCTGCTTCCGCTAATTTTAAAACGTTAACTAACATAAATTGGTTTGCCCATTACGACCCTGAAAATCACCAAAATCAATAGGCTTTTTCTGAAGACCTCATCTCTCCAGACAGATAGCTAGATCGACTCAGCTCATTGAGACATCAATTTTGGTAAGGTTGGTTAACGGCCATTATTCCTATTTGTTACAAAGTTTTTAGCCAAAAAAAAATCCTTCCTCCCACATATCCTACATAGGTTCCTTCCCTGCATGCATCATCCAATGAGGTATAAAATATTCACATAATCCTTAACATTTTTTTATAGAATTGTTCTTGAATTTACGCCGCAGACTTTTTTGCATAATATTCGAAACAATAATCTATTTGAAGCGACAATTAATTTCAATGGGCAAAAATTTAATAACAAGATTTATATGCATCGAATAAAAAAAGCCATAACCAAAATTTATAAAAAAAAAAAACACAATGATATCAGCAAAAACAAAATAATCAACTCGAATTGTTTATTTTCATTTTGAAAATAAATTTAATGCAGTTTTTATAGCCAGCGCCGGCAGTACACTTGAATGGTTTTTAGTGTTCCATTGACTTGTATTTGACAACAATTATAATTTTGAATGCAAAAATCGACTTTGGTATTCCCAGATCAAATGTTTGGTCATAGGCTTTATTTTTAATGTAATTTGCCACAAATTATTTTGTTTTCAAGCAACTGTGAGGGAAATTTATGAGGTTATCATTTCAATGCAAAATTGGATTAATAGTACAAAGATTTCACGGAACAAACGCCTAGATTTTTGGAGCACCATTTTGCATCTTAGAATACTTACTATATTGCTTCAGATTGCACATCCGGTTTGTCTGGTGGCCAAGTCTTTAATAGCTTCTCATATACCATATTGTCAGGCATTTGAATTTTATTTGCCTTATTGATGTTATCAATTTAAAGGTGCCGCACCTTTTGTGTTAAGTATTTTCGATAGCCTAGTAACTTGGTTGTTATATAGATAATATCCCTGCACTAAAGCAATGAATTCGATCTTGGGAAAATTGTTTTTCTTGGAATAACGAAGGAAACTACGAACACCGTGTTCTGCGAATTTTCAACAAATTTACTGAACACTCTGGCACACACTTGGAAAGTACAAAAGAGAAGAAGACATCAAAATGAAAAACGCTTTGTATTATAGATCCCACGAAAATAGAAGAAAACTGTTTACTCATTGGTGGACACGCTTGGTACAAATCCGACATTACCTGTTTAGAGGAAAAGAAATCAAATTGATCAAGTGGTGGAAAATCGGAAGCACTCACCTCGTTTGCTGGACTTGTAATCAATTCGAGAAACAAATATCGTTTCGGATCAATAGCTTAATGTAGCAAAGATTTGCACCCGTTTTTGAATGTAGTAGGGGTTGACACAAAACGTGTAGTATTATCAACAAGGAAAATTTACGAAACTAATCTGAGAAAATGATACTAGATACAACTACACTCACATCGACTCAGCTGTTTAAACTACACGCAGAGAAAAAATATTTTTCGCTTTTATGGGAACAAGAATGTCTATTTTTGTTCCAATAATTTATATTTTACAAAACAAAAACAACTTGCGAAATTCCGCAATATTGTAAAAAAAATGTTAACAATACCGATGGTAGGAACTATCATAATCTAGAATTTTTACAAATACTATTGCCAGCCCAGAAAACCTGTTACTGAAATTTTTGATTTGATTATATATAATTCTCATCTACACTTTCCACATATAAATGTCACTTACGTGTACTGATGAGCACAACAAATGGTCAAGTTTTGTGCATTAACTGACAACAAAGACAAACAGAACTACTCCACTGCGCACATCAAAGCACCCGCCACATAAGGAATAAAAAACCCATAACAAATATGAAAAGAAAACACAAATTAGTTTCCTCTCAAAAACAACACTTCTCAGATTATACCGGTATAACTCTAGCATCAAAACCCAAAGAAGAATGAAAATGAAGAAACAAATAAACAAAAAATAAAGATTAGAGGAATTCTCATACAAATAAAACCCACCAAAAAACTCATAAAATTGTCGAAGAAAAGAGAATAATGTTGTCCAGTTGACAAAAACTCTTGTTGGATATGACAAAAACTATTGTTGTACACCAAAACCTCGCTTTGGGTCGTTGATACGTTCCACAGAAGAAACACGACTCAAAGTGAAACGACGCAAAGCGAATAAAGATTTTTTATAGATAAACAAGTAAGTCTATAGCCGGACGGAGCCGACCATGGGATACCCTATACCACTATCCCTGGACAATCGCTCTCCACGGAACTTCTTTTCAATGATTGTGAAAATTTAATTATCAAATATCAGAGATGTAATGTATAATACTTATGACCAAAACCAAAAAGTTATCTAGCATGACAAAGACATTTTTTTGCAGGAAAGGAAAATTTAGTTCACACAAACTAAAATAAAATGAGACCCACTTATGTAGTACTACTACTTCCGTTGTTTAACCGCCACGTTATTGAAATTTTTACCAGTTTCACACAAAAGTTTCAGTCCATTTAACCCGCTAAGTATTATCTGATCTTCACTTTGGTTTGTACGCTTCTTCTTCATCATAAACTCAAACTTTGTTTAAAATTTTGCGGATTATTATTTTGACCTACAGAGCCGCTACAAAATTGGTTAAAATTTTGTTTTTGGTCCATTTCATTCCCTGAAAATTTCACGATCATCAGCAAAAACTAATCATTTCTATTCTGGCCCGAACCCAACCTCCTTAAAAAATTCGTTACAATCGGTCCATAATTGCGGCCTTAAGCTTGTTTACAATTTTTAATGGACGGACACACATCGCTAAATCGCTTTATCTCGTCGAGATATGAAATTTGGCATAACAAATAAGGGGTCTAGGACGAATATTTCGTGGTGTTACATAAATTTTTGGAGAGACAATATGTAATATAGGATAAAAATGTGGTTCTCTACACAGAACCCATTATATATTAGGCAGTAGGCCAGTTATCTAGCAAACACTTTATTGCAATTTACATCAGAGGAAAGGTCAGTAGTTTTTTCCCATATGTAGGCTACTTTGCGAAATATATATGTCCTCAAGGAATTAAAATATCGACCAAAAATAAAATTTTTATATTTTTTATACAAAAGTAATGGTCCATTTCACCCGCTAAAAAATATCAGATCATCATTCAAAATTGTAGGCATCTTTTTCGACCTATACTCTTACCCGGTGCAAAATTTCGTGACTATTGATGTATAATTGCGACTTCTAGCGATTTTATTATTACGCTACAAACAAATAACGGAATATATGTATTAGGCTGTAACTCTGTTATCTGATTATGCACACCAACATAATTGGCATCAATTGAAAGGTCAAGCGTTCCACTTGCAAGTATATCTCGCTTGTCCGGAATGTCACTTCCAGGAATTAATATATAAGCTGTATATTAAAAATTTTAACAATTTCCACACCAAAGTTTTGGTCCATTTAACCCTCTAAATATTATCCGATCGCCATCTCAAATTGCAAGCTTTTCCTTTGTGATATACTCTTACCTTATTTAAAATTACGGGTTGATCGGACTGTTATTGAGACCTACAGAGCCGCTAGAAAATTGGATAAATATTATGTTTTTGGTCCATTTCACCCGCTAAATATTTCACGATCATCACCAATAAGAATAGGGATCCATTCTGATCTGAACCCGACCTCCATACAAAATTTCGTGACGGTCGGTCCACAATTGCGGCCTGGAGCGTTTTTACAATTTATAATGGACAGACGGACGGACACACATCTCAAAATCGCTTTATGTCGTCGAGATATGAAGATTGGTATACCACATTAGGGGTCTCGGACGAATATTTCGCGGTGTTACATGAATTTTTACCAAAAAAAAACACGTTCTTGTGCCCACAATTTTAGGTGGAGACATTTTTTGAACATTCAGAACCCTAAATGACAAATTATAGATATTTTGCTCTAGTTCGGATATGCTCTAATGGATATGACAAAAACAATTGTTGTACACCAAAACCTCGTTTTGGGTCGTTGATACGTTCCACAGAAGAAACACGACTCAAAGTGAACCCTAAATGCCAAATTATAGCTATTTTGCTCTAATTCGGCCAGAAAATTTAGAAAAAACGGTAAAAATACTTAAAAACGGGCGGTACCGTTATATGGGGTCTTTACTAAAATGTGGACCGTTGTAGCGACGCAAATATATTCGTTCGTTCTGGTTCTGGTTCCTCTGTATCTAGACTCAAGAATTCTGCAACGTGGACCAATATGAATTGAGGCGGCTGCATCATCCGAATCGTAGCTGGGCTAAAACCACTCGTGTTTGCCTTGGCAGCTGGCGTTCTTTTGCTGCGATGGATGGGGTGTGGTCTCCAAGTACGGCATTCACACTGTATCTCTGTAATGCCTGCGCAACCATATCGGTGTGAATGCTATCCAAGCCTGCCTGATAGGCTCATTGGTCTAGAGGTTCTCTTTTATACCGTCGGACCTCTCTCTCTAGATTATGAAGATCTCTCCGGACGTGCCTGGGTTGAGTAAGCCTGTCCATTAAATCGTGACGGCGATAACACCCAAGCAGGTACTGCATCGACAACATCTTATTGTGTTGACGCACCGGTAAAATCTTCGTCTCCTCATGAAAATAGTCCACTGGTGTCATGAGGAGTCACCCTCTTGCAGTCCTCAGGGCGGCATTCTGGCAGGTTTGAATCTTCTTCCACTGCGCAGCGCTACGGGGGGAATGAAATGTGCCTTAGGTAGCTACCAAAATATATTTAGACCGTATCCGAAATCAATTCCAGATATCGAAAGTTTTGGACTTTTTGAAATTATACCTATAAACAGTTGGAACCACAGTTCGAAAACTATAAAACCTGGGAACAGGCGGCTACCGGGATAAGAAAGCTACCTCAAGTGGGTATCAAAATGTGTAAGGTTCATATCTGAAATCAATTCACGATATCGAAATTTTTGGGACTTCTTGAAAATATATCTGTCAACAGTTGGACCCACAGTTCGAAAACTATAAAACCTGGGAACAAGCGGTTACCGGGGTACGAAAGGTACCTCAAGTGGGTAACAAAATGTGTAAATTTTGGGACTTATTGAAAATATACCTATCAACAGTTGGACCCACAGTTCGAAAACTATAAAACCTGGGAAAAAGCGGCTACCGGGATACGAAAGGTGGGTATCAAAATGTGTAAGGTACAAATCTGAAATCAATTTCCGATATCGAAATGTTTGGGACTTCTTGAAAATATACCTATCAACAATTGGACCCACAGTTCGAAAACTATAAAGCATTGTAGGTGGTCAACAAGGTTTTTTTGTCAGCTCCCCAAGTGCTGCCGGCCAGCGACTTGAGCACCTTGTTCCTACTTCTGAGCTTATCGCAAATAGCTGTGGCATGCGCGGATGACTTAAAAATGCTATCGAACGTTACACCCAATATTTTGGGGTAGTTAGTGGTCGGAATCAGTACACCATCCACCAATTTGTTCAGTGGGAGTCTCATTTCAGCCGTCCAAGTGGTGAACAGTGTGGCAGTGGATTTAGCGGCGGATATTTTCATATTCCTCAGATGGAAGAACTGCACTAGGTCAGTTATGTAGACATTTAACCTATCACATATATCATCGACAATAGGACCCGATGCCAAGATCAAGTACTATGAAATTCATGTTGATGTTGGACAACTGGAAAACAGTTTCTCTTCGTGGGGAGGATTAGTGCCTCTAGGATGTTTGCTACTGGCGAAAGGAGAGAAATCGGCTTGTACGATTCACCTCTGCTGGTATCCTCGCCAGGCTTCAGAAGCGGGCTAATGATAGGTTGAGGACACTTGTTAAATACTTAACTCCGGGTTTATCCAGTTGCTTAAGCATTGCCATCGTTATTCGGTGTGGCCCAACGCTTTTGATGATTTCGTGTTTCAGATGGCATCTGCAACAGCGCCCATCGCTAACTGTGGTGGTATCACTCTCGGGGTGCTCTGTGAACTGCCATTTCAAATAAGACGCGCACTCCTTTGGATCAGTTACTGTCACTCCATTGAAAGTAACAGCCGTTCTGTCATACTTCTTTCCCGGATTCGACAGTGATTTAACCATTGCCCGCAGTTTACTTAATCCTGTATCAATGTTGCATTGCTTCAGGTGGTCTAGCTACCTTCTCCGCTTATGTTCGCCTACTAAACTGTTGTCTATTAGCCAAGGGAAATGATGGGTTACCAGGATATGTAATTTATCAGATCAGGTGCCTAATTAGGGAACTCGATTCGATCGGGTATTTGCTCGAGAATGAAAAAATCGAACTATAAAAACCCATTAGCGCCATCAACCGTACATTTACTAAGGTAGTTCCATTAGGACTTTGTTACAACAATGTCAAAAAGTTCTACAAAAATAAATCATTTCGTACAGTTTTCTAGCACAACTTCATTCCGAAATTATTACCCAAAAGTATCATTCAACGATTTCAATAAATATTTAGTTTTTTTTTTTCATTAATAAATTTGTTTTTTAGTTTTTACTTTAAAATATACACATTTTTTATCATCTACCTTCTTAATGTTCTTTGAAGAACACATAGGTTTTCATAGTTCGATTTTTTCATTCACGAGCATACTGGTGTCACTATGGTGATATCCGGCGAACTGTGGCAATCTCTTCTACAATCTTTCACAATTTCGCTGACGTTATTCCGGAGACCGTTGAAATTGAATTGAAGGAATGATGCATTTCCGAGCCGTTGATGCGTTTGTTATTGTTGGGGAGACTGTTGGAGACCGACGAGGACGAAGTTGAAACACACTGGGAGATATTGTGGCGCAGCAATCAGCAACATTCCTATCGCTGTGATCCCGGGTGCACCCTCGGAAATGCACCCATTCCCTACATCTATTACATCTCATCGACACTGACAGGCTGTGGATGTGGATCTAGCAAACGGAACAGATCCATATTGGCCCGGGGTTCATCTCTATCCCGGCACGGACCAAAAGAACTCGGAGCAGGCATTCCAGGATATATTGCCTCTCCCATGGTGAAAAAATAGACGAACACGAACACATAATTGTTGAGGTGACCGCCCCTTGCGAAGATTCCTCCGAGTGAATCCGGTGAATAGAACTGGCCTCCGTGGGTTGGGGATCAGAATTAATTATTTGGTTCAATGGACCCACAATTTTTTTTTTGTCCCGAATTCAATCGGACATGTTTTCATCATTGAAGTGGCAGTCTACTCCGGAATGCGTGCTCCGAACTATTTTGATCCATACTAGAGCCATGGATCTGTCCCGTACCAAATTTCCGTAATTTCTGTAGGATAGTGTGCCTAAAACTTTGAAAATATCGGGCCTATATAAAAACGTGGTCCTATATTGACAAACTTCTGTGAGAAGGAAGACTAAATACCGAATATCAAACATTTCGATAAAATAATGTGGCTAAAACCCTCAGAATAAAGTAAATCACAATGCACCGTTCCTGGGGGCTATATCAAAACGTCGACCTATGATGACAAATTTCGACTAAACGAGCTGTATCTTGATTTTAACAAACTAACGGAATGACAATGTTATTCAACCATATTATAATGGAGGGTATAAAATATGCAATAGAAATAGCGTCTAGTTTATTTCTCCTATCCATTATAATTTGGAAGAGAGCCTCGGAAACCATCCTTTCTGTATTATTACCTTGTTCAACAAAATATTAACCCCGATCATAATTAAACGCAGTTCTCGAATTTCCCAACCTGTGTTTCGTTTTCTAATATGCTTAAAATACACATTAAATCCACACTCCCTGTCTCTGTGCCTCATCTGCATACATCATATTCTTTGCCTGGC
This sequence comes from Musca autumnalis, assembly GCF_047663935.1. NCBI lineage: Eukaryota > Metazoa > Arthropoda > Insecta > Diptera > Muscidae > Musca > Musca autumnalis. Next base: position 182,212,235 of record NW_027411977.1, on the reverse strand, counting down.
AATTCTTTACAAGCAATTACATAAATTTCCGAATCAAAGCTAACTCATTGTCATCTCCAGAAGATGTTGTTGCTGCAGTGCATTTTTTATTTTTTGATTTTAATTCAATTTAAACGTATCATGTCATTTAGGCCAGTTCTACTTCCTGGTAGAGGTTGTCTTTTTCTCACATCGACAGATGAATTGGATGCAAAAATCTAGATTTTTCATGTCATTTTTATTTCAATGCTTCGTTGTTGTTGGGTGATTTCGAGAGCACGCTGCTGCATTGCGAAATTAAATTGCTTGGACATAACTTTGTGAGTTTGTCAGTCAGTATGAAGAGACTGCATTTACTTGACCGCACTTTAAATAGGATCACCACCAGAGTATGTCATAAACACGTTTTTCTAATCAAATCTAAACATTTTATAGAGCTGCCGCCGTCATCTCAGCTGCCGCAGTTGCAATCACATCAATTAAGCCAGCAACGACAAGTGGTCGGCCGCAAGTGATTTGTTTGTGGGTTGAGAGTAGCAACAACACATAATCGAGTTATGAATCCAACAACAAAACTGCAACTAGAAAAAAAGTTGTCTACTAGGCCTAGGTTTTGACTTTGCTTTTCTAATGCAAAAATTTGTCCGCAGACATTACGACATCGATGCCTGTAATTACGTAACTCATGAACAACGCCAACGTCATCTAAAATGACAGTAAAAGTTTCATTTGAAAATAAATAGAAGCAAAAAAAAACAATGATAACGAGGAGAATGAAATAAATTGATTTATGGGCATTACTGATAATGTCATTTTTCTCCTTGTACCCCTTTCCAAGGATTATTGATAATGAAAGGAATAAATTGTCATAATTGAGTATTGTGTAAATAATGAGGCTAAAACTTTCAAAATAACGAAAATTGGGAGGGACAATACCGGGAATTTGCAGGTAGAAAGTTTTATACCACGAACAGATTGATGGCACAACCTTCAAAATACCGAAAATCGGTTCTATGGGGCTTCCATGGGGGCTTCCATGGGCGCTATTTGAACCCCATGGAAGTCTAAATACCAAATTTCAGTCATATCGGTAGTATATTGGTACAACAAATATCGAAAACCGATAGGTATGTAAGGCCACAACTTTCAAAATACCGAAGATACCGTTCTCTGGGAGCTATATGAAGACGTCGACCTATACCCACAAAATTCCTGGGGAAAGTTTTATGCCACCAACGAAGACTAAATTATCAAATTTCAGCCATTTCGTTGGGATATTGAAGCAACAACCTTAACTGTACCGAAAATCGGGAGGTACCGTTCTATGGGGGCTTTATACTTGAACCTATACCGAAAAATTTCAGGTGGAGAGTTTTGTATCTCCAACGAAGTTTACAGATTAAATACAAAATGTCAGCCATTTCGCTGTTATAATGACGCTAAAACCTTCAAAAAAGACTAAATACCAAATTTCAGCCACTTCGGTGTGATACCAAGGCTAAAACCTTCGAAATACCGAAAATCTGAATGTACCGTCCCATTGGGGGTATATCAAAACGTGGACCGATACCATCAAATTTCTGGGAGAAAGTTTTGTAGCCTAAAGGAGGACTAAATATCAAATTTCAACCATTTTGCAAAAATAATATAGTTAAAACCTTCAAAATACCGAAAATCGGAAGATACCGTCCTATGGGGGCTATATCAAAACGTGGACCTATGTAAAAATTTTTTTTGTATAAATATTTTTTAACATCTGGAGACACAAAATACCAAATTACAACCAATTCGGTGATCAAATGGGACAAATATCTTAAAAATTCCTTAAAATGACGACGAGTCACGCGTCACTTTGTATGGGGGCTATACCAAAACGTGGACCTACATAGCCCGTTTTCAATACCAAAAGTCCTACGTACATACAATAGATTTTACCAAAATTTCATCCACCTACTTCAACCCATTCGGACGCTAGAGTGATTTCCGGACGGACAGACCGACGGACATGGCTATATCGATATAGAATTGCATGCTGATCAAGAATATATACAGTTTGTAGGTTCTACAATTATTATTTCGAGTAGTTACAAAAATCATAAAAAAATCACCAAGAATGATGCAGATGGTACAGGGCACGTAGGGGATCAGGGACGCCAGCTAAGGCGAAGAAAGAAAGCACAGCTCAACAGCCTCTTCATCAACGAATTCGTTAATGACAACCTGTTGGTTGATGTGGCTAACGGACAATAATGGTATGCGATTCCGTATCGTAATGAAAAACGTTTTTACGAACGAGAATTCTCTTATACCCCATTTCGATTCTAGCGAAGTGCATCGCGTTCCAATGGACGAGAGCTCCGTAATGTCCCCATTTCGACTCTAGGGATGCCCATGGCTTCCTGTCAGAGCGATGCTTGGGACGACATTATCCTGAAGCCTGATTGGCCAAGATAGAGTGCCACGTTCTCTAGCTCCTGATATGTGTGGTGAAAATGAACAAAGATGTTCCAATGGAGTAGAGGCAGCATAAGGAAAGCCAAAGTCAAGATTCTATGACCGCTTGGCTAAATGGAGAAGACGACGTAGAAGAAGTCGGCAATATCTAGACATATACATTATACAGGGGCCCTATGTTTACGAAAAGTAAGTAAAGTGCTTTGATAATAGAGTTTACATGACCACGTACATGATGGATAACGGTTAGCCTAGAACATGTTTAATTGTTAAAAATACGATAAACCCTTGCAAAAATGATTTCCCGTAGCAGGGTGTAACGTGGTTTTCTCGTCGGCTGGGGTAAGTCCAGTCGCGTCCAGGGTCTCCATAAGGACCCACTAAACCTTACGAAATAAAGGACTAGTTTTATCCCTTCTAGGGGTTCAATCGGATATTTATTGATCTAAATACTAGTATGTTCTACTTCAATGAAATGCGATATTATTACTTTGGCCCTTCTTCGGAGGGGAGGATGCTGATAGGACAGATGATGACGATTTATAGGTGATCGGGAACTTTATCAACTCGTATGTGTTGGTGTTCGGCAACTAGGCAAAAGCTGTTCGGGAACGACGATGGTTGATGAAGATCGGTGATGTTCGTGAACGGAAATGGTTGACGAAGATCGGTGACGACGATTCGGCAACTCGGCTAATGCTGTTCGGCAACGGCGACGCTTGACGAAGCTCGGTGACGACGATTCGGTGATTTCGGCAACTCGTCCGAAGTTGTTCGGGAACGGCGACGGGTGACGACGCTCGGTGATGACGTTTCGGGGGTGTTCGGGAACGCCGATGGTTGGCGGGGATCGGTGATGACGATGCTGGCTGATAACGATTGTTATCGATGATAGGAAGCGACGATCCTGGTTGCTGATTCGTTTCAGTAGTGAGCGAGAACGTGTTGGTTGATGTCGGGCTGGTTGACGACGATCTGCTGTTCTGTTCGGAACGACTACTATACAACACTAAGTACAGCTACGAACTCATACAGACTACTGCGTATATCCAGGAACAAAGAACCAAAGTCCCTGTGTGAGACGGGAAACCGATGTCTCCGTGTGGGACGGGAAACCGAAGTCTCCGGGGGGGGGGAGGGGGGTTTCGGGAAACCGAAGTCTCCGTGTGGGACGGGAAACCGAAGTCTCTGTGGGGGATATTAAACAGAATTCACTGTGTGCAATTTATTAATGGGACAGCCACAATGGGTAGTCCCTTCCAAAATTTGCCAACGCAACAAGCCACCCAGGAATGCCTTGGTGGATAGCAAGCCCCCAGCAGTAGCAAGCTGACATTAACGGCGAAAACTGGAATACTATAGTATGAACTGGAATGAAGTGAATGCGAATTATTGTGTATTGAGTACAGCAAGCAAATGACTTCAATGCATGACTGTCGTAGATGGAGATGCTGTTGAGTGCATATCGACTCATTGCTACTATGGTGGTAAGGGAAGACCGTAGGTGTTGTTGTATGTATGTGACACTTGTCACGTTACAAGGGATGAATGAACTTTTCCCAAATAATCACTACGCTATCGTTTATCCCATTGAAATATAAAAAAAGTTCACGCAAAAATCGATTTTAAAAATATAATTTTTTGAAAAAATGTATGAAATGAAAAAAAAATTTTCAAAAATGATTTTTTTTTTTTTTTTTTTTTGCACGAATGAATAAATATAAGCCTACTAATAACTATAATAATGTTTATTTCATTCAAATATTGAAAAAGGTCATGCACAAACCACTTTCAAAAAATTTTAATTTTTTTTTTTAAATTATATCTTTAAATAAAAGCTTTTACGACATTTTTACGATTCTCAGAATTGAAGAAAATTAGGGAGAAATAAATGTTATGTCAGTTTAAATTTCTCATGTGACTCTAAAGTTTATTTTCAATTGACTTCAAAAAATTTTCCATAATTTTGATAAATTCAAATTTTAAAATCATTTTGTGCGTGAGGTTTTTTCACCGAATCACCTTATAATTATGATTTTATGTAATCTTATGGCAAAACTCGTCACGCTATGATACAGGGATATGAGGATGCAAAAAATTCATAACCCTAATGTACACAGCGGACTTTACCGTCGCAAGAGTGGAACTGAAAGACGGTAAGCAGTTCATTATTGCCTCTACATGGTCCACATGAGAGAAGATCCACTAAACGAGGTCTCGAGCATTATGAGGGTCATTCAACACCACGACACCATAATTATTGACTGTAACGCCAACGCAAGACATACATATCATGTAGGGCAGCACTGAAATTAATGGCAGAGGTGTCAGTCTTAGATTTCTTAAATACTAACAATCTTACCATATAAAATATAGGTACTAACCAAACTTTTGTATTTCCAAGCTCGGATAACTTTAGGGGGTGGCAGGAGGTCATTTGAATTTTGCTATCGGTTATTACGTCGAATCGTACGAGGAGAAAAAATTTCTCAACATTTTCTTTTTTGTTTTCAAACTCAAAGAACAACAACATAGTCGATGGTCAGGCTAGTCGATGGTCAGACTACTTCCGAGCAAAAATTCGGATCCGTTAGTCATTACGTAACCCATTACAAAGTAATGTAAACAAGCTTCTTTTCGCATTACAAGTAATCCGAAAAGTAATGGGTTACTTCTTAAAAAATTTACAACGCAAACATACTTACTTTACTCCTCACTAAGTAATGAAGATGGTGGCACAGTGTGTGTGTGTCCGACTATAAATCCTAGGGTTGTGTGTTCAACGCTCATCGTCGGCACGCGAGTTTTTGTTAATTAAAAAATAACAGTTCGTGATGCACATGCGCACTGCACATTTAAGTTCTTAAGCAAACCTTAATACTCGCGTGCGTGGCACAGTGTGTAGTGTCTTTGGCTAGAAATCAGAGGGTTCGTGGGTTCAATTCTGGCAGACAGCGAAATAAAATAAAGTAAAATAAAATAAGAAGTGTGTGAAATTAAAAACAAATTCTCTACATCAACTGTTCCCAAAATAGATTTTTTTTCACCTTACTTTTCAACTTCTAGTGGCCACAGAATAACTAGTTATTCTAGTGGTCATAAAATAACTAGAAACTGAGTGCGACATGCCCTTGTAAAAATAATGGGGAAGAAAGGGGGTTTGTAAGTAGTTACGGCTGCCAAAAATCCCTTACAAAACATATGATTTTGGGAGGACTTTTTTTGCTGGGTTGCGAAGTTATCGAACAGGCCTATTAAAAAATGTTTTTTGAAAGCAATTTTAAAAGTTTACCCTACGTTTACAGAGAGTTCATGTATTGATAGTCAAAAATCTAAAACTTGCCAGTGTGACGTAGGCGTCCAGACAACTGCAAAAACAGTTGTAAAACTATGAATGGAAATCGTCGAATTATTTTTGTTTTCCATACACATACAGTTTGACAACAAATGTATTGCAAATGCCAAAATTGTAAAAAAAATCAAATTAATTGTTCGCCTATGGCAACAAATCTGTTGCGGTTGGTCCTCAAAACAATATTCCGTCGAAATATACAAAGTTAATTTGCAATTTATAACAAATACAGACTAAAATAAGAATTACCTACTAATTTTAGGTGACAATAAACGTATTGCAAAGGGAAAAGTAGTACTATAAAACTAAACATTTTTGAAAATTTGTGTAGTCATTATGCATTTTCATGACTTTTGCGGCTACACGCAAAAAAACGGCCTCTCTAACATATGTCCCAAACATATTTTGCAGCAAACATATGTTTATACGTTTGCAACAGTCCCAAACATAATATACGTTTGGGTCTGCAAACAAATATATGTTTGGGTGCAAACATATATATGTTTGGGTGCTAAGATATTTATGTTTGGTTGCTAAGATATTTATGTTTGGGGTTCTTTAATTTGAATTTTACTGACGAGTATCTCAGCTTTGGTTGGATGCGCTTCAACAATGAGTTGGGGGTATCCCAATTTCCAATTTATAGCATTTTATTTCCATGTCATATATTTCTGCTTCTGTTGGACACATTCCAAGGAGAGAGCTTGATAATGAAACTAAACCATCTGAGCTTTCAATTAATACAAAATGTGGTAAAATATCAGAGTTATTGCAAAAGACGCTAAGCTATCCATTCTAGAAGAATGCTTAGATACAACTTTTAAAGTATCATGCACGCTGACGAGCTCGAAGAACACTATCCACCATCGTTGAAGTCCAAGCTCTCAAATCTACGTAAACACTCAAGAAAAGCTCAGCTAACAAAGCGGCAGCCATACAAGGATAAGTTTAAGGAGTACAAAAAGCTATAGTCAGAACTAAAAAGGAATCCTGGATTGAATTCCGTGGATCGCTAGATAGTAACAAAGATACAGCAGACTAAGTAAAGTTATGGCAAGGGAACATAAAAATCCCACTTATATAAAGAGAAACGACGACACCTAGTCGGAAAACTTTGCCGATTCTCTTGAAATTATTCGTACACATTGAAGCCGATAAGATAATAAGTCCGATAAAGTTACATGAGTTATTAATCTTGGGACCAGATGATGTTATACCAAAAAATGGTACACAGCCCTGAGAACATAACTAGCCCTTGGCTAGTACACATATACAGTAGATGTCTGTACCTCAACTACGTAGCAATATGTTGGAGACAGGCGACAATTGTCTTCATACCCAAAGCAGGAAAACATAATCACGAAATTGCTAAACACTTTAGACTTTTTCATTTCTGCTTAAATCGCTCTAAAGGCTAGAGAAAAGATGAAGAACTCAAATATCATATTATCTATTCAACATGCTAACCTTAAATTTCGCTGGACACAAACAGCCCTACACGAAATGGTTGGAACTATTGTGTAGTATTTGTAGCACAAACAATACACTTTATCCGCCTTCTGGATATAGAAGACGGCTTTAACAACGTCAGCACCTCGGGAATATAACAAGATCGAAATAATTTTGGAGTAAAACCATTCATCAGGATAACCACCATGCTGTAGAGTCATTAATGCCACACTGGGAAATAGCATGCTGTCAAAGCACGTAAATCGAGGAACTCCACAGGTATGGGTCATGTCGCCACTGCTTTGGCCCCTTGTCGTCCTAAGCAAAGTTGATCACATGGGGAGTAAGGTGGCTGCTTATGCGGACGATGTGGTAATACTCGTCTCTGGTTTATTTCCGTCCATGCTGAGTGACATCATGAACGAAGCCCTAAAATCACTGGATACTTGGGCCACAAGAAGTGGCCTGGGGATGAATCCAGAGAAAACTGAGTTGGTGCTATTCACTGCAAAAACCAAATATGCAATCCCCAATCTACCACGACTACCAGCTCAAGAAATACCCATGTCAGATAACGTCAAATACCTAGGCGTTGTCCTAGACTCAAAACTGCAAACATATGTAACATGGAACATCGTGCTTATAAAACAACCGTTGCATACTACTTGAAACTAAAATGGTGTTATGAAGGTACTCTAGCTTAACTTGACCAATTTTCAGTCGCACTAGTATGGTGGCCAACAGATGGAATGAATACAATACAGTGATGCATTAGAGTGGTTTTAAACAATCGATGTCGGTTTTTTAGCGGCAACCCCTAGATTCTTAAAGTTTGATCACAATTGGAATATATTAACACGTGCCAATGGGGCCTCCAAGTTTCCATGGTAATTTGTATGGGGCCGAAGGTGAATTTTTATGAATTTGCTCTAAAGGCCACATTTATTGTCCAATATATGAGAATTTTTTACCAGTTCATTGTTGTGGCTAGAAAAGATGCAATAAAAATGCAAGCCATTGCAAAATATCCCAGTTCTGGAACAGACCAAAAAAGTATTTATTATTTGTGCAAAACAAAAATATTACACAAATTACACTGTGCAACAAAATACATTTTTTTTTTAAATGATGGGAAAAACCGATTACATTATGAAAGTAGAGGTAAAAATATGAGACACGTGTATCGGCGTTTTTAAAGTTTACGTCGGAAAGTAACCAAAATAGGCGGGGCAAGTTCCGCCCATTTTTAAATTTTTCTAAATATTCGAGTTTAGATATCTCGGAATCCTTGCATTTCAGGTATATAGTGTCTTTGGCAGCTTTACTAAGGAGGGTGTGGGAAATATTTTTGTTAAAATTTTTAACCCTCATGCGGTTCAACAAAGGGGTCTTTTTGTCCTTTTTTCGAAAATCTTTCAAAAACTCATTAAAAATGTGATCGTATCAAATCCGAATATTCTACAAAATTGTTCGCCATAAAATTTTACTATAGGTCTCAGAATACACCAAATATGTAACTCTTGTCCAATCGCTAGGAATCTCTAAAAATGAAAAACACGTTTTAGGGTTAAAGTCGGACTTCATCTGAGTTTATTCAAAATTGTCCCACAAAACATAATTGTATGGAGATGATGTCAGAGACAAAAGTGTTCTTCGTCAAATTTCACCATAGGTCACCAAAGAAATGAAATGTCTATTTACATTCTATAGCATGAAAATATCAGTATCAATTTTGCTGAAAAAACATGAAAATATTTCCCAATTTTTTTGGTGAACATTTTTTCCTTCTTTTTTCTAGTTGATACATGGAAGTAATATAAAACTTGGTTATAGGTGAAAAGTGTCAAAGGATGAAAAATTCTACACAAAATTTTACTATGAGTTTCAAAATAAACCATAGTAACCAATGGCTTATCCTAACTACGGAATTTAAGTTGAAAGTATTAAAAATACGCAATTTTGGCATGTCCTATCTGGGTTTTTTTATATTTATCAAATATATATTCACCACAAATGCTTGTAAAGCTGTTTAAATTGAACGCATAACATCTTCTGTATGAATTTATAACGAAAAACCATCAATAAGATATTTATATTTTTCAATCACAACGACAATCTGTATGAAAATTGGAAAATATGGCCCTAAAACCTATATATCAAAAACAAATGCTGCTAAGAATGTTATATGTTATGGTTACAGATTTCTTTTATTCAGAGACTCATAACGAAATTTCATTTGGAACATTTCTTTCTTTTACAATATTCCCAAAAAGTAAAGGATTCTGCTAGATTTTGATCCAGTATGGAATTATGTAAAATTAACAGTCCAAAATTAAAACATATAATTTCATCCTAATATATATAAATTTGTAATCTAATTTTTTTAATGAAATAGTGTAAATAGATTTATGGTTTATTCTGAAACTCATAGTGAAATTTTGTGTAGAATTTTTCATCCTTTGACACTTTTCACCTATAACCAAGTTTTTTATTACTTCCATGTATCAACTTGAAAAAAGAAAGAAAAAATTTTCATCAATAAAATTGGGAAATATTTTCATGTTTTTTCAGCAAAATTGATACTGATATTTTCATGCTATAGAATGTAAATAGACATTTCATTTCTTTGGTGACCTATGGTGAAATTTGACGAAGAATATATTTGTCTCTGACATCATCTCTCTAAAATTATGTTTTGTGGGACAATTTTGAATAAACTCAGATGAAGTCCGACTTTAACCCTAAAACGCGTTTTTCATTTTTAGAGATTCCTAGCGATTAGACAAGAGTTACATATTTGGTGTATTCTGAGACCTATAGTAAAATTTTATGGCGAACATTTGTAGAATATTCGGATTTGATACGATCACATTTTAATGAGTTTTTGAAAGATTTTCGAAAAAAAGGACAAAAAAGACCCCTTTGTTGAACCGCATGAGGGTTAAAATTTTTAACAAAAATATTTCCCACACCCTCCTTAGTAAAGTTGCCAAAGACACTATATACCTGAAATGCAAGGATTCCAAGATATCTAAACTCGAATATTTCGAAAAATTTCAAAATGGGCGGAACTTGCCCCGCCTTTTGTGGTTACTTTCCGACGTAAACTTTAAAAACGCCGATACACGTGTCTCATATTTTTAGCTCTACTTTCATAATGTACTCGATTTTCCTTGTCATTTTTTTGTTGTCGCACAGTGTTATGAAATTCCTTCATTAAATTCAGTCGCAACTATTGTTGTTGTAACAGTGTTTTGTATTATACGTTTGTATGTTCTTTCTTCTGTACATTCTTTCTTCAGTTACAGGAACATGGTCGCTTCGATGGGATTTAACCACAGATCCACTAGAGTAAGTTGAGTAGATTTGGCGTGACAGATGAAAAGGTACCGTGTGCTGTGCGGGCCTGTGCCGCATGCAGGGCAGATGTTTTGCACATTGCCGTCGATCCCTGCCCAATAGAAGTTTATACGGCTGCACTTTCCCGAGCATAGTTGAGGCAAAACTACTCTGGTTTGTCGTACCAGCTGACGCTTCTCAGCTGCGATTGATGGGGGATGTGCTCCGAGTACCGCATTCAAACTGTAGCTACTTAGGCATGAATGCTATTCATTAGATCAAATGGAAAAAAAATAGCGGTTAGGAAAACAAAAAAAATGTTGCGTCACCCTAGTATACAACATTTAAAATACATAAATTGGGAAGTACCTTTATAAGGGGTATATCAAAATATGAATATATACATATATGGGAGGGTTTCTACCCATTCTTCTTCTTTATTTGCCTATTCGTTTTACGAATTTATGGCGATCAGTGCAATTACATAAAATATATTACATTATATTAAGTGATTATATGTATTTATAAGTTGTTTATTATTTCAGCAAAAGATTGTCGATTTCTGCACCTGCTGAGTAGAGTTGAGGCATCATTTATGCCGGTCCATTCCTGAATATTGTTAATCCAAGACTTCTCTTTTCTTCCCCTGGACTGTCTGCCTTCTATTCTGCATCGGATGATGTTTTGGAGTAGTTTGTATTTGCTGTTTCGCATGATGTGTCCAAGATATGCTGTTTTTCGTTTCTTTATTGTACGTATAAGCTCTTTTTCTTGGTGTATTCTTTCTACCCATTGAGAATACGAAATACCAAGTATAGTTTACCTTTCAATCTGAGATTACACGAAATTACTTTTTCTTTCTTTTCTTTGAGTAGTGGGAATATAAATATTTGTATGATTTTTTTTTTTTTTTTTTTGCCTTATGGCTTCAAGTATTTTCGTAACTATAGGATTATTTCATATATATAAAGTTTCATACACACAGAGAAGTGATAACATACATATGTATATGCAATATAATGTAATTCATTTTAATAGGCCCGATGGCTTGAGTTATTGCTTTTGCTGTACGAAAACTAAGCTGAAATTTTTCGTGGACTTTCCTGGCCACTTGGAATCTTAAACGTGAGATTACAGCTAATTCAGTTAGAAAATGTGGGTAAAACCTTCAAAATACCGAAAATCGGGAGTTACCGGGGCTGTATCAAAACGAGGACCTGTACTGACAAATTTCTGGGGAAAAGTTTTGTAGCCCCAAATATCAGCAATTTCGGTATGGTAATGAGGCAAAAAGCTAACCTTTCAAACGTGAACTTGCACTGGCAAATTTCTGGAAATAACTTTTGTAGCTCCAAAGAAGACTAGGTACCAATTTTCAGGAATTTCTGTGTGATAATGAGGGTAAAAGCTTGAAAATACCAAAAATCGGGCAATACTGTTCTATGGGGGCTATATCAAAACGTGGGCCTGTAATGACAAATTTCTGGGGCAATGTTTTGTAGCCCCTAGGAAGATCACCCATAAAATTTCAGCGATTTCGGTTTGAGGCTAAAATTTAACAAATACCGAAAATCGGGAGGTACCTTTCGATGGGGGCTATATCAATATGCCAATATATTGAAAAAAATTTAGCCCCAAAGAAGAATAAATGCCAAAGAAGAATAAATATCAAATTTCAGCCATTTAGAAAGATATATTGGGGGATATTTCAAAATGAGCACCGGTGTAGCCAATTTTCAATACCAAACATGCTAACGGAATGACAAAGTCAAGTAAATCCACCATATTATGGTAGGCAATGCAACTGGTCTTGGGTATCACCGTGGTGCAATGATATGCACATCTGCCTTGCACGCTGAAGGTCATGGGTTCGATTCCCCGGCCAGGCAACATCAAATTTTCAACTGTGGCAAAATACCCCTCAGTATTGCAGGCGATATTTCCTGAGTATTTCAGCCATGTAAAACTTCTCCACAAGTGGCGTCTTATAGAGTTGGGTAATATAGTTCCTAGTTCATTGTACTAGTTCCAAAACGTATGGTTAACATTATGAAATATAAAGTGTGATATCAAGTATACGCAGTCTGTTCAAAGCAAAATGTGGGCCATTGGAACTGCAAAGTGAACTAGATAGTTCCAAATAGGTTCTTTGGTACAACACTAGTGTCTTAAGAGACGCCTTTCGGACTCGGCGACAAACAATGGGCCCCATATCATTGAGCTAATATGAATCGGGATGCAATCATTGATGTGAGAGAAGTCTCCCTTGTCCCGTCTGGGATGTTTGTGAAACAATTATAATACAACTCGGCAATACATATAAATTTTTTGAAGCACAATTTGAGTTAAAAGTACTTTGAGATGTTTACATTAAAATGCCTAAACATTATAAAATCTTCTTGTTTATATCTTATTGTTTATATCATATTTCTTAACTAATAAACATGCCAAAATGTACAATAATTATAAAACAGGCGACAGTCGTTCGTGCTGAAATGATAATTATTTTTTTCATTTTCCTTTTTAAGCAATTGATATTCTATTTGAATGCTCACTGAATAATGAACACAGTTTCACATAAAAATAAATATTTTGCAAAACAATTATTAGAAGTACATAATAAACATGTTATTCTGATAAGAAAGTGACTCACCCGCACTTACTTGCCAAACAAAAAATCAATCGCAATGACAAAAACAGTAATATAAAACAATGTTATTTATCTACATAACCAATCTCTATTTATTGGAAAACGCGTTATAATTTCGGTTCTAAGATCTTTCGTCACATTCAATTAACAATAATTCACAAATTAAATAATTGTTTATCGTGGAGTGATTATTTTGGAAAGTTGTTGCTAACTCAACAAAGCTTTATGTTTGATACATATGTACAATGTACATACATATACTTAAGTCCATTGTATTATTGCAATATTTTAAAAGTTTTGATTAATGATCTACATTTCATTAAAAATACACCGAAATGTTATCTTTTTCTTGCGTCGACGAATTGATGCCACAAGTCACGTATACACTAATGATAACAACTAAGAATTTGCGATTATAACTTCTGTAATTTTTATATTAAATAAGTTTGTTCAAAAACCGTTACTTTCTTAGTAAGATCAACTTTTTCCTTGGCATGTCAACTATAAACGATGATAGGGTCAGCTAATCCAACTTAATTCGTCCATTCGCCCATCTCTAGTTTCTAGCAACATTCTCTCCCCGAAATGACTGAAATTGGTATTTAGTCTACTTTGAGTTTTTGATACACTCCGGTTCATCTGAATAGAACCAACCAATATTTGCTTCCTTCATCGGATGTGGTAAGCAAGTAGTGGTTGGTTCTATTCAGATGAACCGGAGTGTATATCCCCAATAGAACGGTACCGCTCCACTTTCTTGTATTTCAATGTTTTAGCATCATTATCACACCGAAATGGCTGAAACTTACTATTTAGTTTTCTTCGGCTCTAAACTTTTCCCCAGAAATTTGTCAGTACAGGTTTACGTTTTGATATAGTCCACATAGACCGTACCGCCCGATTTTCAGGCGGTATAGGTATATAATGTGTTAAAAATGCGAAATATTGCATGTCATTTATCAAGAGGCAATAACACTTCAATTTTGGTGATTTTGTGATTTCATTTCCTGGAAATAAAAAAAAAACAGGAAACCCCAAAACCCTATATAGCCACTTAAACGGTACCGCTCGATTTTAGGTCTTTTCAAGGTCTTAGCCTCTTTATCACACAGAAATGGCTGAAATTTGGCATCCTTGGGGCTTCTTCCTCCTGGAAGGTCCACGTTTTGTGAAATTTTCAAGGTTCGAGATTCATTATCACACCGAAATGGCTTAAACTTAGTATAAGTTTTTTTGAGGCTATACAAATTTTCCCAGAAATTTGGGGTAGGGATATAAACTATTTCTACAGGGAAGTGCTGATATAGGTCTTCGGTTTGGTGCAGCCCTCATAGAATGATAACACCCGGTTTTCGATATTTTTACTTTTTTAGCCAGCTGATATTTAGTAGGGGTATAAAGCATGTCTTTAGGGAATTGTCGGTATAGTTCCTCATTTTGATTTTCTGTATTTTGTAGGATTTTCCCACATTATCGAACCAACATCGCTTTAATTGGTATTTAGTCTTTGCTAGGATTATAAAATATTCCCACCATGAATTTTCTGTACTGAACCACGATTTAATAGAGTCCCCATATAATGGTACCGCATGATTTTCGGCATTCCCACTGAAAATTGTGGCTATAGATGCAAGTTTTAAAATAGCTCCCGATTATCGGCATTTTTGGACATTTAAGGTTACAAAAGATCAGAATATTTTTGCTTCTTTAAGGGAAAATTTAGCTATTTCCAACCAAAATTGCTGTAATTCGCAATTTAAGGCTTCTTAAGTTAAAAACTTATCCACCGTGGTGCCTTGCACGCTGAAGGTCGTGGCAAAATACCCCTCAGTAATGTTGGCCACATTTCCTGAGTATTTCAGCTATGTAAAAATTCTCTACAAGTGGTGTCTTAAGACACGCCGTTCGGCGATAAGCAGTAGGTCACATATCATTGAGGTAATATGAATCGGGTACACTCATTGATATGAGAGAAGTCTCCCTTGTCCTGTATGGGATGTTTGTGGAACAATTATTATTATCCACAAAAATTGTAGACATACAGTGAGTCAATTAAGTATTTTGCCTCATTAGAAAATTGAAAAATTTTCCATAAATTCGTTTGAAACCATAAAATTAGTGGTCAAAAAGTCGAATATTTATGTGCAGTGTGTTTGTGGATAGTTTAGTATCCAACATCTGCAAGAAACGCTGCGAAAGGCCTAATGGTCTTCTAGATATTGACAAAAATCTATAACAACACAAAATATTTTACCTCAAAAAAGTATTTTGCCTTTTACATATTTTTTGAGAAAAATACATTTTCGTTACACGCTAAAGATTTTATAGTAATCGTTGGAGATTATCACATTATACAACTGTTTTGGCACCAGTTCCACAATCTATTATATATTTCCACATTTTGGCATAACCCCCATATAACACACAATTCCAACCGTAAAACACGGAGGAGTGATTGTTATGGTATGGGGTTGTATAAGCGCTGAGGGAATCTTGTCTTTATCGAATAAATTATGGGTAAGATGTGTTATTTAAAAATTCTGATGGATAATTTGAAATTAAATAATATATAGAATATGTCTTCACCAACGTGTTTGTGAAAAAATATTCTATAAAAGTCGACGTTGCACAATGGTTCAGGAATCAATTTTCTTGGCCAAAAATCAAAATTTTGTTTTGTTAAAGATATTTAATTTCTATATAGGATTCGATAGTAAACATATTGAAACTAAGGAAACCAAAAAATTAGGCCCAAATATTGGAAGGTGTGGGCGTGGCGTGCCCCGTAGCATTTTCTCAATTTTTGGGAAATACGTCATTTTTGCAAATTTCTGGAGAAAGACGAAACTATTTCTCTGAAACTATAACAGTTATTGTGTTCCTTGTTTTTTAGTAAGGTAGGTAGGATTGTGTCCTTTAAAAATCGTTTTAGTAAATTACCGTAGCTTATACACAACATGATCTATTTTATTTTTCCTCGGGTACTAAATTTTATGAAATTCCAAATTTAGTGGACTAGAACTTTTGTGGAACAACATGGAACAGAGTTCCGTTTCCACAGAAAGATGCCCGAAAGTCTCCTTATCCAGCCCATATATACTTTTGCACCCGTCCCGTTCCGTCCGTTTAACACTTTTTTCAATTGATTGAAATTACATGGGTAAAAATGTGTGTTTTTCTATACTGTTTCCACATGAATTACAGTTTTTGACACAAATTACAACTTTTTTGAGTATATGAGTTTTTATACGAGTTATATAAGTTTTATTAAAACCCAAGGAGAATTTTTTTAATTTTTGAAAAAACTTAATTTTTTTTTTTGCAATTTTTTTTTAAATTTTTGAAAAATTTTTTTTTTGCGTTTTTTAGAATTTTTTTTTAATTTTTTTTTTTTTTTAATTATTTTGTTTGTTTGTTGGTGTTTGACCATCTTTAATACATAGGAAGATATAACAAGTAAAAAAGCGTTAAGTTCGGCCGGGCCGAACTTTTCATACCCTCCACCATAACCTATTCTGAACTAAAATGGAATAATTAGTTTTCATTCCTGTCCCCAACTTTAAGTGGGTACGTTAAAATGTCAGATAATGTACATAAAATGCTTCATTCGGGAGGCCCTTTTTATGGTGCATATATCTAACTATGTATGTTGGTGGGCTAGAAATTGGGAGGTACCGTTATAAAGGGGTTATAATAAAATATGGACCTATGTTGACAGTTTTTGATGGGAGCCTTTAATGTCAAATAACTCCTAATTCGGTTAAAAATTGCAGCTAGAATCCTCAAAATACCGAAAATCGGTACATAACGTGGGAACTTCAAATGTCATTAACAGCTAGTTCGGAGGTATGTGGGCTATACAAAAATATGAACAATTTTTGTTCAAATTCTCAAAATACCGAAAATCGGGAGGTACAGTTATATGGGGCTATACCAAAACATGGACCTATGTTCATAATTTTTTCGAATATAAGTTTTTTGGTCAGTAAGAACCCTAAATATCAAATTATAGCTAATTCGGTCTAGAAATGTGACTTAAAACGTCAAAATACCTGAAATCAGGCGGTAACGTTATATGGGGGCTATTCTAAAACATGGACCTATGTCCACTAGTTATATAAGTTTACTGACATTTAAGATCCCTAAATGTACCGTTATATGGGGGCTATACAAAAACGTGAACTATGTCCACAACTTTTGTTATATAAGTTTATTGACACTTGAAAATGTAGCTAAAAACGTCAAAATACCGTAAATCGGGGGTTACCGTTATATGGGGGCTATACGAAAACGTGGACCTATGTCCACAAGTTTTCTTATATAAGTTTATTGACACTTAAGAACCCTAAATGTCAAATTATAGCTAAATCGGTCTGAAAATGTAGCTAAAACGTCAAAATACCGTAAATCGGGGGTTACCGTTATGCGAGGGCTATACCAAAACGTAGACCTATGTCCACAACATTTGTTATATAAGTATATTGACACTTAAGAACCCTAAATGTCAAATTATAGCAACATCGGTCTGAAAATGTAGCTAAAAACTTGAAAATACCGTAAATCAGGGGGTACCGTTATATGGGGGCTATACCAAAACGTAGACCTATGTCCACAACTTTTGTTATATAAGTTTACTGACACTTAAGAACCCTAAATGTCAAATTACAGCTACATCGGTCTGAAAATGTAGCTAAAAACGTCAAAATACCGTAAATCGGGGGGTACCGTTATTTGGGAAAGAGAGCAATGGTGTTTCTGAAAAAAAATAAAGGAAAATCATAATGGAAAGCAGAATGTAGAGGTTTTTTAGGATATGTTTTCGGAGAGGATGACTAATTTGGTAATTGGCCGCGTTATTGTTCCTCTTTGTGTGAGGACATCTGCTACTCGTACCCGATGGTCGACACCCTGATATACTTTCGTCACACTCCCTAGGCGCCGCGACATTGATTTCAGGCGTTTTCCATTTGTGTCGTTTCTGCAGTTCCCTTAAATATTCATTTTTCCAGCGGATACAAAATTGTTGGTGAATGGCTTTTAGTCTCCGCCAGCGATTTCGTATGGATACGCTTTCCTCTTCGATTTCCGGTTCTATGGGTGTCAGGATAGCTGTACCAATCAAAAAATGACCAGGTGTCAGTGCAACGAGGTCTGATGGGCTAGGAGATATTGGAGATAGTGGCCTGGAATTTAGGCAAGCTTCTATTTTTGATAATAAAGTTTGGAATTCCTCGAACGTATATTTGTGTGATCCTGCTGTTTTCTTGAAGTGTTGTTTGAAACTTTTCACCCCCGCCTCCCATAAACCTCCCATGTGAGGAGCGCCCGGTGGAATAAAGTGCCAGGAGATGTTTTGATGGGAGTATGTGGAGGTGAGAGCTTTGTGAGAGGATTGGATAAATTCTTTTGCGAGGATACGGGAGGCCCCAACGAATGTTATTCCGTTGTCGGAATGCAAGTGAAGAGGACAGCCCCGTCTGGAAACGAAGCGGCTGAAAGCAGCCAGGAAAGCCGGTGTAGACAAATCGGAAGTTGCCTCGAGGTGGATTGCTTTAGTGGAAAAGCAGACGAAAACGCAAGTATATCCTTTAGTTACTCTACAGCGTCGCCCGGCATAGCTTTTTATTTCAAATGGCCCGGCAAAGTCTAGACCTGTGTGTGTGAATGGTCGAGAATAACTGCACCTTTCTGGTGGTAAAGCTGCCATTAACTGTTTTTGGCATTTTCGCTTGTATAAGATACACGGATGACATTTATGAATAGTAGTTTTTATTAAGTTTTGAACCTTTGGTATCCAATATTGGCTGCGAACCAAACGAAGTACCAGTTGGTTACCGCCATGAAGAGTAATTTTGTGGACAAATGAAACGAAAAGGGTTGAATATTGACACTTATACGGGACAATAATAGGATGTCTTTCGTTAAACGGAAGACTAGGAGAGGCCTCCAAACGACCACACACTCTCATCAGTCCATCTGAATCCATAAAAGGATTCAAATTCAATAGCTTACTTTTCGAGGACAAAGCCTGTCCGATTAGAAGCGCTGCATATTCGGTTGGATATTCTGCTTTTTGACTTATGCGTACTAACTGCTTTCGAACGTAAGACATTTCACTTGGTGAAATTAAACTAGTTTCTTTTCTTTGGTAATTACCTTTGTGCTTTGGATGCGTAGCTTGGATAAAACGATATACGTACGCCATAATCCGCATGGCTTTGGAAAAGCAGGAAAATCTTTTCAGAACATCTTCGTATTGGTCGAAATAGGAAAAATGAACCTGCAAGGATTTTCTCTCTAGCCCGATTTCAGGATCAATATATGGAGTGGATTTGGGCCAAAATTCGGTCGGTTTAGATAGCCAGCTCGGTCCCTTCCACCATAGAGAACTATCGATTAAATCTTTTGGATATACACCTCTGCTAGCTAGATCCGCTGGATTAAACATGGACTCAACGTGGAACCATTGAGAAGGCTCAATCACTTGGACTATTTTGGACACTCTGTTTGCCACAAAGGTATTCCAAAAACAAGGTGGTTTTGCCAACCAGGACAACACTATTGTGGAATCTGTCCAGCAAAACACAGAATAATTTTGTAAGTCAAATTTAGGAAGAATATTGTCTATCATCTCTGCCAACATCACTGCCCCGCAAAGTTCCAGTCTTGGAATGGAAAGAGTCTTTATGGGGGAAACTTTTGTTTTGGAGGAGATCAAGCTAGTATAAATTTGATGTTGGTGAAGGACTCGGACATAAACGGCAGCAGCATATGCTTTTTCTGAGGCATCGGAAAAACCGTGGAATTGTACCTCAGCATCTGGAGTAAAATGGACCCATCTAGGAATTCGAATTTCGTTTATAAAGGGATATTGACCACGAAATGTTTTCCACAAGTGCAGAGGTTCGACTGATATTTCCTGGTCCCATTCAGTCTTTTCCATCCAAATGTTTTGCATTATCATTTTGGCTAATATGATTACCGGTGCTAGCCAACCTGCGGGATCAAACAGTCTAGAAATCTGTGACAAAACAGCCCTCTTAGTGAATCCCCCATCAGCGGAAAGCGTTGTAGTGGAGAAGAAAAAATCGTCCGAACGGGCATTCCAACGGATTCCTAAGGTTTTTACCATACTGCAATCATCAAAGTTCAGGAAATCTGAATGTAACAAGTCCTCAGGATTTGTAGAATTTTCTTGGAGTTAGAAGTCCATTTTCGCATGGAGAATCCCGCTGAAGACAATGCTTTGATTAGCTCATCCCTGGCTTGAATGGCTGACTGGATATCATGTGCCCCTACCAGTGCGTCGTCGACATACATTGAGGACCTCAAAATCTTAGAAGCAATAGGGAAAGTGCTTTGGATATCATGTGCTAGTTGCATCATTGTCCTTATTGCCAGCTCAAAATCTTGTATTGGATCGTCTGGACTTTGACGAAACAAGATTCGTTGAAAGGAAGTGTGATCAGAATTCACACGGATTTGTCGATACATTTTTTGTATGTCTCCATTGAAGACGTATCGATAAAAACGCCAGTTAAGAATCAGAATAGTTAAGTCGTTTTGTAATACAGGACCGGTATACAGAATGTCATTCAGGCTAAGGCCGTTTGACGAAGGACAAGAAGCATTGAATACCACTCGAACTTTCGTGGTAGTACTGTCAGGCTTTATCACCGCATGATGGGGTAGATAGAAACAAGACGTGTTCAACAGAGGACCATTTTGTTGTATGGGAGACACATGCTTCAATGTTATGTATTCATTAATATTATTATCATAATCTTTCTTAAGTTGTGGGTCACGTAAGAGACGACACTCGTTACTAAGAAATTGAGACATTGCGCTATTTCGCGAATAACCCAAGCTGGTAAGTGGTGAGTATTCCTCTTTAAATGGAAGAGACACCACATATCTTCCCTCTTCATTGCGAGTCGTCGACTTTTGATATAGATCCTCACAGAATCGGTCGGATTTGGACAAAATTTGTTTGGATGGAATATTCTCCACCTCCCAAAAACGTGAAATCTCTTTGTCAACAGAGATTTCACAGAAGTACGAGACACGAGTTGAGAATGAGCTGATGGTTTGGTTCGGAACTGGTCCAGTTAGGATCCAGCCGAAGACTGTTTCTTGAGCCATTAGGGACCCACAGATTCCATGCTTACAACCTGACAACATTATGGAAGGCAGCACATCAGCAACTAAGAGCATGTCGATTTTTGAGCTTTCGTAAAATCGTGAATCTGCCAGCTCAAGATCAGGAAGATTGGAAACAATGTCCATGCTTAACGTTGTAGAAGGGAGATTGTTCGAGAGATGGGGAACAACTAATGCGGAAAGGTGCAGTTGAAAATGTTCGTCGGTATTGGAACCCATTGTGAGTTGACATTCCTTCTGCACATCGGCTGACACCGAATTGTTCAGACCTGATATCTTTGCCGCGGTTCGTTTAGATGGGAGCTTTAAAAGGTTAAACATCTTTTCAGATATAAATGTCCCCTCTGAACCAGAATCAATTAGCGCCCGTACCGTATAATCAACGTTGCAGTATAAGATTTTCACTAGTGCTGTTCCTAGCAAGACGCCTTTGGAATTTAAGGCAAAACAATTCTGAATTACGCCTTTAGATTTTTGAGTGGACTGTATTGAAGTTGAGGTTCGTGGAGTAAAAGGTGCTGCAGAAGAGCTGGGAGATGAACTTCTAGGATGCTGGTGGTTGATGCTATCCGTATCCTTATGTAAGAGAGTGTTGTGGCGCCTGTTGCATTTAAAACAGGAATTCTTGCTTTTACAACTTCTTAGTAAATGTGAGCTAGAGAAGCAATTGAGGCATAGGTTATGACTTTTAATTTCTGCTAACCTTTGGTTGTAGTTCATGTTCAGAAACTTGGGACATTTTCTTATTATGTGGAGATCGTTTGGACAAAGTTTGCACTTAGGCTTGGATACATTGGCTTGGAATGTGTTTATTTTAGAGTTACCAGCCTTGAACGGCGAAGCTGATTTAGAACTGGACAGAAGTGTCTTACTTTTATGGACATTTTTCATATCAGAGACTGACTCTAACGTCCTATACCGGTTAGTTAAGAAAGCGTCCAAGTCCGACCACTTTGGAATGAGGGTTTTATCACTTAAGGTCTGTTCCCAAAGAGTGAGAGTCGAGTCAGGAAGACAGTTAGAACACAAGAAAACGAAAATTGGGTTCCAACTCTCGACATCGATTTTGTAATCCTTTAGAGTAGATATGCATGCATTTACATCTCTCTGGAGGTTCTTAAGCGAAGCTGCGTTTTCAGCTGAAATTGCTGTGAGATTAAATAATGCCCTTAACTGTCCGTTTATAAGGATTCGCTTGTTTTCGTAACGAGCAGATAGATTGCTCCAAGCGGTAGTGAAGCCATCATTGGTTACAGGACTCTTAGCAACTATTTCATGAGCCTCACCCTTGGTCTTCTGGTACAACTAGAAAAGCTTTTCAACGGAGGTTAATTTGGAATTACGGATACAAACAGCCGTAAACATATCGCGGAACGAAGGCCACGATTTATAATCACCATGGAATGTGGCGAGTTCGATTGGCGGAAGGTGGAATGTAGCATTATTACTCGAGGGGGGATTAGGACTTGGACTAGGAACCGTGGATGAAAAGTTTTCAATAGATTCGTTTAGCTTTGAAATAATGCGACAGTATGTCGAATAGGATTTCATGTATTTTTGTTTCACCGTCTCTATTACAGACGCTTCATCCTCGTCCTGTGTTTTGTCCTTATCTTCATCTTCCTCTTTATTAGCAAGATCAGCCAAGCACTTGTCATAGACTTGCTTCAGGCTTTTCCACGTACATTTGACTTCATCCTGATGTGTTTCGAGAAGACAGCGAGTGCTTACTGGTAACTCGTTACCATTTAATGAAGCCTCGAACTCTACCAGGTTGTCGGCGAAGCGTATGAATTGGTCCAGTGACATTTTAAACCAGGAATTGGAAAAAAGGGGAATTGAAGCCTTAAATGAGGAAGGGTTTGTAACGAAGATGTTAGGTACCTTGTACCTCTATTCGTCTGTAGGGTCAAAACGACCTATAACAGGTTTTGGCTATTTGGAAATGATGCAGAAAATGGCTAAAAACAGCGAAGATGATAGCTGTGAGGAGAGCTTGTAGTATCAGAAGAGTAGATAGACAAAGAAGAGTTAATTTAGATACCGGTAATATAGAACGAGTGACAAATTGATATTTGTTATAGCAGTAGGAGATGACAATTAGGCGGTATGATTACATGTAGGATGATTTTGTACTGGAAGATAAGATTGCAACACAAAATTATTTTTCCCAAAATAAGAAGATAGTCTGACTGATCCGTGAATGAAAAAAAAAAATATATTTGACCAAACTTGAACTGCTGACAATTGTTATTACAGTGAACACTGTTGCAAGAGTGTTATCCTAGACAAATGTATACTAGGGGATGTATGTAGTTAAGTTTCACAACAGGAATATTGTACTCAAAATAATCGATAATCGATTCCTTAATGCAAATAAACTTATAAGTATAAGCCCGATTTTATTACTCTTCGGCCCACTGTGCCGATGTATCTGTTTGAATCTGTATCTTAGCTTATAACGCTTATGAATACAAATCCTGTTCGGCATTCAACTGTAGATTCGCAACAGAATGAAATCGGCACGTTGAATGCAAGTAAACTGGAACGTCTGGAATTGGACTGATTTTTATTGTGCAAGTACTCAGAAACAACACGACGTACATGTACTATAGAGATAACAGGTTTAGAGAAGAGCACTTAAAACGATCTATGATTATGTTCTGCACCAGTGTTGCCGTTTTGGGCATTTCGGCCCAAATTTGGGCCGAATAAAAAATAATTTTTAATTTTGGGCCGATGGGCGGCCCAAATCCATTTTGGGCCGTTTTCATGCTAATAATTTTAAACAATATTTTATAAAATATCAAATATTAGTCTTTGGGCTACTATTACATGGTTACTTTTACTATTGGATGGATTTGAAAACGTAAAATAAAGCATTATAATTTTCACATTAAAACTTAATGCCAAGAAGGTCCTCCTAGTAGTTTAATGGTCACTTTTAATTTTTAGTTACCCGGGTTTTGAAATATATTTTTCATGATACTTAAGTATTTGGTAAAGATTCATGCATTGTGTTCATAAATAAAAAAAAGTTCATAATAATTTGGTGGCAACGGAATCATGCCAAGCTAGAGGTTTTTTCTATTTTTGGCATATATTTTACCTATAATTAAAAACCTTAAGAATGCATTTCAAGCATATAGTTCAGGTTTATCCTATTTATATCCGAGTGTCAACTCAAATTGTCCCTTTATATAAAAAAACTAGCAAATGCCCGCTACTTCGTATGCGGAAAGGGAACAACATATATATAAACAATATTTAATACGGGAATGGTGAATACTGGAGATTCTGTTGTACTAAGACCTATTTTTATTATTACCAATATTTTTTTCGATTGTAGTCAGAATTTACAAAAAAAATCTGAAGTATCGCATCCCTACACAACTACCATATTTTTTATTTCGAATTTCCAAAACTACGTATCATATTGCAAATTTCAGATTTGACTCCTGTTTTTAACCCTTCACTAACACAGCATTCCCTTCCAGTACGAATTTCCAAACACTAAACTTTATCTCACGCCTTCACAACAACAATCACGCACATTTACAATGCAAGGTTCTAGCTTTAGCGGTTTCGCCCAGAACCCGAATAGGTCCGTTAAATTTTCGGCATTCAAAATGGCCATAAAAATCCAAAATGACCATAAAAATTCACGTTTTCCTATATCCCCATATAACGGTACCTCTCCACTTAGTGTATTTTAAAAGATTACTTCCTTATATTCAACATATATCCTAACCCCAATTCACTTTTCCAGCTATATCTGTTCTCCTGAAACCCATTATAGTACTATTTAGTACTCTTTGTATAAAAAAGTACGAATTTTCAAAACCTCCTCCCTACCTCCACTCTAAACACCAATTGCTAATGTAGTACCGAATTTCAAAATTCCAGTTCTACCCTTTACAAAGTGACAAATTGTACAAAATTCTCTACCATATAGCAAATACCAAAAGGTACCAAATTTTGTACCATTTAGCAGTTTTCGTACACGATTTTCCAAAATGTACTTTCATATCTCAGTTCTATCCGTTCACCTAACCCCAATTTATAGCCAATGTAGTTCCATTTAGCACTTTTCCATAAGCATGAATTTCCAAAACTACCTCAATCCTTACTCCAACAGTAATCTGTTCACGCAAATACAGCGAATTCCGTACCACTTAGTACTTTTCGTACCCTTATAGTTGGAATTTCCAAAAACCTTTCATTGTTACTCTTTATCAGTGACCCTCATTCCAAATGTCTGTATTCCAGTTCTATCCGTTCACCCAAATCCAAATTGTACTAAATTTAGTACCATTTAGTACTATTCGTGCACTTATAGTTCGAATTCCAAAAAGTTTTCTTCGTTACTCTCCACAATTGACCGTAATTTCAAATTTCAGGATTCCAGCTCCATCCGTTCACACTAATCCAAATTGTACTAAATTTAGTACCATTTAGTAATTTTCGTACACATGAGTACGAATTTCCAAAATCACCCTCATGTCTCAATCATACACTTCAACACTAATCTTAATTCCAAATTTCAGGATTCCAGTTCTATCCGTTCACCCAAATATAATTTGTACTAAATTTAGTATCATTTAGTGCTTTTCGTACACATTAGTACGATTTTCCAAAAACATTTAATTACATCAACACCACTTCCCAACCTTGATTTCCATACCAAATTCCATGATTCTAGCTATATCCGTTCAAAATATACAATTGGTACTAAATTTTGTAAATTTTAGTACTTTTCGTACACTTAGAGGTCGATTTTCCAAAAACCCTTTGGTACATCTTTCTAGATCTCCATCAGTTACCCTCATTCCAAATTTCAGAATTCTAGCTCTTATCGTTTCCCTAATACAAAGGGTACCATATTTAGTACCTTTTAGTACTTATCGTACACTTCTGGGTCGAATTTCCAAAAACCCAGCCTTATCTCACCCCTACACACCAACAGCAACCTACACCTAAAATTTTAACTTTCTAGCTTCAGCGGTTTCGTCTGGGCGGTGATGAATCACTCAGTCAGTGAATACCTCACCTCACTACTCTTTTATATATATAGATAATAAAAAAATTTAATTAACAAAAATAAATCGTACCAGCTCGAAACTTCATAAATATTTGTAGGCACAAAAACAGACAATTACATTTATGCACACTTACTTAACAGAAAATGAAAAGTTTGAAATAAAATTTTCTGTTTTGGAGTTTTATATTTAACTAGTGGACCCGGCGAACTTCGTCTCGCAGTCATTAAACGTACATTGAAGTTGATTATTTGACTTGCAATACATTTATTGTCATGGCTATTGCGAGATGAATTTGAAATGAAATTACTTAAATTCGAATACATTTTATATTTATTGCTATATAAAGTTTTTTTATATCTTCAGTACAATGAAGGGCATAATTATAATTATGATATAGCCTATTGAAATCAAGAAACAGCTCGCAGAGCTTTTATTTTGCTACAGAAGTTTATACTACTCCTAGGATCTTGATATAACCCATTTTCAAGGCTATATCGATCCATGTTTTGATATAGCCCTAATAGAACGCCACCTCCCGATTTTAAGTGTTTTTAAGGGTTTTTAAGGGTTTTAGTCACATTTTCTCACCGAACTGGGTCAAAAATTTCGTATTAAATTTTCTTTGGAGCTACAAAATGTTTCCCATACATTTCTCAGTATAGATCCACGTTTTAATATAGCCCCCATAGAAGGTACCTCCCGTTTTTCAGTATTTTGAAGATTTTAGCCACATTATCCTACCGAAATGACTGAAGTTTGGTATTTAGTATTCGATATGGGTAATAATTCATACCGCGAATTGTAGGTATAGGTAGTGTACTCTTTAATATAGGCCCCATAGAAGAGGTACATTCGATTTTGAAGCTTTTGGCAAACATTCATTTTAATACCCTTCACCATAAGATGTTTACCATTCCGTTCATTCATTACAACTCTACTTTTTGTCTGAGAATAAAGTATATACATATGTATATTATTGATCAGCATACACTTCTAATTCGATTTAACTTTGTCCGTCTGTCGATCTGATGAAATGAACATAGACTCACAACGAATTTAATTTTATTTAGTCAATTGTAGTAATCCTAAGATAATTTTCTAACTGAATTAGCTTTAATCTCACGTTTAAAGTTTCCATTGGTCAGAAAACTCCATGAAAAATTGTTGGCATACATCTCCATTTCGGTATACCCCAAACATAAGAGTACATCCAGATCTAATTTGCCATTTAATGAGGCTAGTGTTTAAAAAAAATTATCGGCAAAAATTTTAGACATTGGTCCATATTATCGTCCAAATGGAATGAACGTAACATGGTACTTCGGATTCAGAATGCGTAGCAAATATTGATGTCTCATTCGTGTTAAACCTGGTTTAAAAGAAAGTTAACATATTCCACGGCTCCTGGGAATAAGCCGTAGAGTTTAGTATTTTCAAAATCGAACAGAAACTAATGGTTCCGTTTTACTAAGGTACAACTCGCGTCGGTGTGTATAAAAAATTCGGCCCAGCCCAACTTGCTTCTTTTGGTTTAAAGTACCACATTGAAGAGAATTTGAGGCAAGCATTGATCTAATCAAAGGCTTTGGAAACTAATGTACATTGGACGGTTTTCTCAAAAACATCCGATCACAGAATCGACATACCTTCAACCAACCTTTTGCATTTTTTATCTGTCTTCATAACCACCTCGGTTTCGCATCTCGTTATTCATATTAAATATGGATCCCTTGATTACGCACGAACTCTATGCAATGATGTGAATAATGCAAGTTGTTGAGTTGATGAAAATAAGAATATGGTAACAAAGATCCAAATCGATGGTGAATTTGGCCGTGGGTATGTGGGGTCGATGACAACGAACACAATAATCAATTTTGGGTTACATAAATAATAATAACCACATCAATAGAACGGCCAGTCAATGTCAGGTTCAATCCGTGTTCTTCAATAATATTAACTTCGAAGTCATTTGAAAATATCCGTTATATTCTGCCAGCGTACTTCCTATTAGATTTTCCAAAAATAACAATCCAGAGAATGGTAATATCAATTGAAGCTGCTAGTATTAAATTACTTTTCGCAATTAATTTGCACAGAGAATTGTTTGAATAAAATGAAAACTAACATTAAATTAAATAAAACAATTTTATAGAACTTTTAAAAATTGACATAGAGATCTTTTAATAAGTCAATAGCATGTGGTGCATACACCATTTTCGCCAAAAAACTGTAAAAAAGTGATACGATATACTCCGAACGCAAAAGTTCGAGAGAAATGTGTGGAAAAATTTACATTCTTCGAAAAATATTTTTGCAAATTTTTCGCAATTTTTTTAGGTTTTATCCTTTTCTGCCATGAGACCATTCCGAATTGGTGCGATTTGTCAAAATCTGTTCAGCCGTTCTTGAGTTATAATCGTAGTAACTAACATCATTCTTTTTATATATATAGATAGATGCCACAACTTCACTTCCAATGAAATTACCTCGGAGCTCTTGATGTTTCAATTAACCCACCAATTTTGTGGATTTGTACCTTTTTCCTCAAAACTGTGGAAACCACTTTTGGCATTATCGTCTTAGTCTTTTCAATCGGTATCTGACCAAAACCACCACTAATCTTTACAAACTCTAAACTAAGCCCTTTTAACCATTTTTCGCTGTTAATTTCCTAAAAAGACGCTTGAAAATCGATTTGATTGTGAATAAAAAATTCTGTACAACTTTCAAAAATTGACAAAGGCGTACAATGGACCCTCACAGTAGGCGCAAATACAATTTTCGCCAAAAACTGTCCAAATAAGTGCCAAGATTTACTCCAAACGCGAAGCTCGATAGAAATTTGTGTAAAAATTGACTTTCATGAAGAAATATTTTTGCAAATTTTTCGTAAATTTTAGCGATTTTTTTAGGTTTTATCCTTTTCTGCCATGAGACCATTCCGAATTGGTGCGAATTGTCAAAATCTGTTCAGCCGTTCTTGAGTTATAAGCGTAGTAACTAACATCATCCTTTTTTATATATATAGATTACTAGATCAAAATAATAAGAGAATATACTATAATCCAAATACCCCCTTTATTAGAACTCTTCTTTTGTTATAGTTTGGATTTTGCGTACAGATTTATAGCGTTTCGGCTAACTTAAAGTTGAAAGTAATGATTAAAATTGAAGGAGGACCTTCTTTGTATAAACGTTTAGTGTGAAAATGACACTTTTAATGCATCCGAATTGGTTTTTTTTTGCGTTTTCAAATCCATCCAATAGTAAAAGAAAGGATGTTATAATGACCCTTAAACTACTAAATACAATAACTCCATATAAGGTAACCTCAGACGAAGCTTTGTAGAATGTGACCCCTATTTAATAGTAACTGATTGGAATTTGCTAAGACTCGGTGAAACTATACTTTCTTTCATCTCAAAGAGCACATCTTATAATACGATTGGATTTTTTGTTCTTGAAAAATAGTGCATATTCTTGAGGTAAATGACTATCTGCGAAACCATCTTTTTGTAAAAGCGTTTTGCGGTGCCAACGATAGCTCGAAAACGGATGGGCCGATCATAGCATATTTTTGTAAGCGTTTTAGGAACCTCATAAAACAGAATTAAAAAAATATTTTTAAAAAAATTTTGAGCTGTCAAAATTTCTATTTTAACGAAAAAAATTGACTGTTTTTGTCAACAAATTGGGAAAAATAATTGTTTTAATCTGTCTCCCTTAAAGGCAAGCGTTTTATGTATTTAATAAGCTCACATGGATAATATAATAAGGTCATATGAAGATCGGTAAATTTCTTTTAGAGCTATCGTTGGCACCTACTTCAAAAACGCAGTTTCGAGAAACACGCACTTAAAGTTTATATGCTACATTCAAATCACAATAAATTGTTGCCTTCCAATCATATCTCAGACAATTTTTTGCGACATTCTACCTTTACGTAAAAATAGGCAATATTTTTTTCGATTTTTCTAAAAGTTAAGGTAGAGTTACATTAGGCAAATATTTGCTCCAGCGACCGGCATTGTGCGCTTACTGAGATCAAGTGGGTGTTAGTAATACATTGAATTTATGCTCACTTGCTCTCAGTAAGCGCACAATGCCGGTCGCTGGAGCAAATATTTGCCTAATGTGACCTTACCTTAATAAAAAGTATCTATATACATATTTTTTGTTTTAATTTTTAATGTTGGGCCGTTTTGGGCTGTTTTTAGGAAAATTTTGGGCCGAAAAAATTTTTTCGAACGGCAACACTGTTCCGCACTATTCCTTTAAAAAGAGCGACGAGTTTACTCAATCACTCACAAAATATAACTTCCACTCAAGGAGAATGACAAAGAGGTAATGAAATCGATTTACAACCCAAAGGGCAACAACAAAGGGCCTTATCACACATACAATAGCAACGCCAGCAACAGTGATGAGAGCGCTACTACCTTTCTGGCTCTCAGTAACACAAAGAGACGTCCCAAAAATGAGAATTCAAATATGCATGTTACGGAGTGTTTGTTGTAATCTGCGCTCAATGGACATGCGCATTAGGAGAACAGTGTTGAGATATAATAACAACTGAGAGCAAATATTTTGGATATGTTAAACATGGATGTATGTATGATCTGAAATGTTAATGCAGATAAACGCTCGCTCAATTGCATTTAACAGAATAATAAAAACCCACGTTTTTAGGAGCGTGTTCTTACACTTTTGAACAAAAGTATGTCACACTTTTTTCACAAGTGATTTCTTACAACAAAAGTTAGGCGACTATGCTTTAAATTTTAAAGTTTAAAATTTCATGTATGTTTATTTTATTTTGCAGGAGGATTTCACTTTTGTGTTAATTTGGAATGGATTTAGGTAGGTTAACATCGAACGGAATAAGAATTTATATTTTTGATTATTAAGGAGTAGTATAGGTCACTTACTTATAGAGATTGTTACCACCGAATGAATTTCACTGTAACTTACTTCAGCTACTGTTTTGGTAATACCTGCCGATTAGTGTGTAAATCACTGCACCACTTATTCACTGCTGTTGACAATCCAAGTTTACCGGCAACTTTAGGCTTAGTCTTAATCCAAGTTTACCGGCAACTTTAGGGTTTTATTTAGTCCAAGTTTACCGGCAACTTTAGGGTTTATTCGAATCCAAGTTTACCGGCCACTATAGGGGGTTTCCTTGTTATTTAATCCACTTTTTTTACTTTATCTGCCCGGCGAATCCTCACAGAACTTGAACGCGGCAATTGTTTGTGAAACTGTACGACCAACACAGAACTAAATCAAAACCGCGTGCTTGAACGATGAAACTGATGACACTCAACAAACAATGATAAAGGAAACCAACAACCACTAGAACGGTCTCGTGCCAAACCTCTGCTTGCGAAACTGAAATCTCTCACTGTCTCCAATCCGGCTCGTTGTGGACCAAATGTTTGTATGAAGTATTGATGTGTGTAATCAAATTGGAGCTTGGGTACCGCTGGACTGGTAAGAAGACAGATTAAGTGAGAGCCTAAACAAAACAAACTACGTATGCTAGTAGGTTTGTTTGTAGCTCGCAAGGTTGTTAGGAGAAACGAAGGAAGAAAAATAAAAAAGAATGTAAAACCAAATGTGTTGACTTCAAGTGTTGGACATGAACTTTATTTTCTTCTGAGGTAGTTTACTTTACCAAAATAGATACAGGTGTTGATTCTTTGAGTTGTTGAAAAAGACAAGATCGATTTAGAAAAAGGAAATGATCTTCTCAACATGGCCGATTATTATTGGTAACTACAACTGGTTATTTTAGTACGAATTTTATCTGCCGTGTTTACATTAAGGTAACCGGAGATTTTAATTACTGTTTTCAGGGAAAATTTAGGGCTTACAGTTTTAGCTTAAACAGGGGGCTATACCAAAACGTGGATCTATGTCCCCAAGTTTTGTTTTATAAGTTTATTGATACTTAAGAACCCTAAATGTCAAATTATAGCTAAATCGGTCTAAAAATGTAGCTAAAAGCGTCAAAATACCGCAAATCGGGGGGTACCGTTATATGGGGGCTATACCAAAACGTGGACCTATGTCCACAAGTTTTGTTATATATGTTTATTGACACTTAAGAACCCTAAATGTCAAATAATAGCCAAATCGGTCTGAAAATGTGGCCAAAAACGTCAAAATACCGTAAATCGGGGGGTACCGTTATATGGGGGCTATACCAAAACGTGGACCGATATAGCCCATCATCGAACTTGACCTGCCTGCAAACAAAAGACGCATTTTCCCAAAATTTCAGCGTCCTATCTCCATTTTTGTGGATGCTGAGTGATTACCACAGACGGACGGACGGACGGACGGACGTGCTCAGATCGACTTAGAATTTTACCCTGATCAAGAATATATATACTTTATAGGGTCGCAAATGAGTATTTCAATGCGTTACAAACGGAAAAACAAACTTAATATACCCTCCATACTATGGTGGAGGGTATAAAAACCACAAAAACACTCATATTTTGATGAAAAATAGTTAAAAAACTCAAAAGTTTAAATTTGTCCTTGAATTTCTCTGCAACTACCAGACCGAACTTGACCGCTTATAATTCGTCTGAAAGCTGATTGTGTTATCTGTCTAACAAAGAAAAATTATGAATATATCTCTATTCGTTCAAAAGTTACAGAATTTTGACCAGGAAAAAACGATTCTGAACCACTGTGCGTTGGTATTTTTTCACCAATATTTTTTTGCCAACATGGATGTTTAAAGAACATTTCTTCACGATTGTGGATTTGTAAAGAACATTTATTCACCAACGTGTATTTTTAAAGAATATTTTTCCACCAATGTGGAATTTTAAAGAATATTTCTTACCCAGTGTGGATTTTTGAAAAATATTTCTTCACCGACGTGAGTTTTTCAATGAATATGAATGAATGAATACCAACAGGGATTGTTAAAGAAAAATGTTCACCAGCGTGGATTTGTAAATAATATTTTTTGACCAACGTGGGTTTTTAAAGATTATTTCTTCACCATGGTATATTGCTAAAGAATGTTTCTTCACCAACGTGTATTTTTAGAGAATATTTCTTCACTAACGGGAATTTTTATACATTATTTCTTCACCAATGTGGATTTTAAGGAATATTTCTTCATCAACGTGAATTTTTAACGATTATTTCTTCACCAACGTGGATTTTTAAAGAATATTTCTTTACCAAGATGGATTTTTAAGGAATGTTTCTTCACCAACTGAAATTTTTAAAGAATATTTCTTCACCAACTGAAATTTTTAAAGAATATTTCTTCACCAATGTGGATTTTAAAGAATAGTTCTTCACCAACGTGGATTTTTAAAGAATACTTCTTGATCAATGGGAATTTGTTAAAGAACGTTTCTTCACCAATGTGTATTTTTAAAGAATATTTTTTCACCAATGTGGATTTTTTAAAGAATACTTCTTCACTAATGTGGATTTTAAATATCGCAAATAAAACCCAACTTTTAATTTTTTCGATTTTAATTATAATGACGAATAACACAGATTTTGTTGGGGAATTTCAAAAACAAAGCCTTGCTATGAAAGTAAAAAGTCCGTCTTTACAATGATGCAATAGTCGGTAATACATCCCATTTTTCCACTTTTTAGGAAATCACGCTACAGGTCATAATTTTGGGATCGTCACAAAATTTTGGGTCTTGATGGCGGTCCCGGAGGTAGAAGGAGACTACTGATTTTGGTATAACGATATAAAGTAGTTTTTCGTAGAAAGTCAAACAATGGAAATATCGCAATAGCCGCTAATCCAACACAAGTTTTCATTTTTGCGATTTCAATTATAATGACGAATATCTCAACTTTGTTTGGGGACCTTCCAAATGCAAAGCCTGGCTATGAAAATAGAAAATCACACCTTTACAACAATGCAAGGTATTTTCGAGTAGGGGATCAAACAAAGGAGATATCGCAATAGTCGGAGATATCGCATCTCATTTTTCCATTTTTAGTAATCACGCTACAGGCCGCAATTTTGATAGGATCGTCACGAAATTTTGAGATAACAAGGGAGATATCACAGTAGTCGGTAATGTATCCAATATTTGCATTTCTTGTAATCTGTAGTGTGATTAGAAAAAATGAAAAAATTGGTCGCAATTTTAATCGGGGCTAATGGGGCTCTCAGAGAGGAATGAACATATTGAGCTTGGTGGTAGTCAGGTAATATTCCCTAAAAGAAATTTTTACCAGTGAAAATCGTATGCACATGGGTAGTGGTGTAGGGTATCACATAGTTGGCCCTGTCCCGACTATAGCCTTTGCTCACTTGTTTTATTTTATTTCGCCCTTACTGGATTTGAACACACGAACTTCTGCTTTGTAGACGAACACACTACATACTAACAAAAAGTACCCGGTCGGCGGTGAGCGTTGAACACACAACACTCTGATTTGTAGTAGGACACACTAGCTCTGTACCGCCATACTCATAACTTAGTAAGGAGTAATTTAAGTAGTTATTTTTGTTTACATTACCTTGTAGTGGGTTATATAATGACTAACGGATCCGAATTTTTGCTGGGATAATTTAGATTTGCAATATTTTGATTGATTTCCCGCGAAAATAAATCAAATTTTATAAATTTTGTTGCATCTACATATATCGTCTGCTCCGTCGGAAAAGGTCGTAAGTCCCTTTCAATAAATTTTTCAGGAGGAAGAAAAAACATTACAGCGCTTTCTGTATTAAAGATTTTATTATGGTGGTAAAGGCAGTATTTTTCGTTTATTTATTCCGATTCAATACCTGTACTTTGTTTGATCAAATTCCGTCGCGTTTGGGAGATAATTGGATGTCTTTGGCCTTACGACCTTTTCCTTATACTCTTATACTTTACAAAGCAATGTGGAAAGTGTATTATAAGGTTGTTTTGTCCAATATTCGTGTAACATCGCGAAGTATTCGTCGTAGACCGCCTTCCCTTGCCATTTTTTCATATCTTGACGAGATAAAGCGATCTAGCTATGTGCGTCCGTCCACCTATTAAAATTTGTAATAAAACTCCAGGCCTCAATTTTGGACCGATCGTCACGAAATTTTCTGGAGAGGTCGGGTTCCGACCAGAAGTGACCACATTAGATGTTGGTTATGATCGAAAGGTGTGAAATTGACCAAACCCACAATTTTTACCCGACTTTGTAGCTGTCCTGTAGATCGCAGTAATATTCCGACGAAGCGAAATTTTAAGAATGATTTGAGTTTAAGACAAAGTATAAGCTTGCAATTTAACATGGTGATGAGATAATTATTAGCGCTTTTAATGGACCAAACCTTTTGTGTGAAATCTAATATATAAAAGCCAATGTGTGTATGTTTGTATGTTCCGCATACACTCAAAAACGGCTAAACCGATATTTTTGAAAATTTCAGAGAATATACAAGGAACAACCGAGGTGAAAATAGGCTTTATATTTTTTGAATTTCTGAGGGCTGGCCCTATTTTTTAAAAAACGCTTTTTTGAAAAAGTTGTGAAAGTATCGGTCAGAAAATAAATTTGCGAGGCAACAGTTGTTGAATCTTCGACCCTATTACTTCTAGGATGTTTGGTATTGACGCCTTCATACAGCCCCCATAGAACGGTACCTCCCGATTTCCGGTTTTTTTAAGGTGTGGCCTCAATATTCCTCCGAAATGGTTGAAATTTGGTATTTATTCTTCGTTTCGGGTATAAAACTTTCTCCCATAAATTTGTCTATATAGCCCCATAGAACGGTGCCTCCCGAATTTCGGTATTTTGAAGGTTAGCCACATTTGTTTTACCGAAATTGCTGAAATTTGGTATTCAGTCTACTTCATAAACGAAAAGAAACTAATTGAAGTAAAATTCAATACAACTCATGGTGGAGGGTATAACTAGTTCGGCCTGGCCGAATTTAACGAAGTTCTTACTTGTTATTGATATTCACTTGCATATCCCAACTAATTTGCGATGCAAAAAAATTTAATTTACATAAGAAAAGGTAACATGAACTGTTTCAAGGGCCAGCAACGTGGACCGGTTCGACTAATATTTAATATAAAACATGACACGTTGTACTTACGACCTTGTATTTTTGCCTTACGACCTTTTCCTTCAATTAAATTTCATGATTAATTCCGTTAATGTACATGGTTTCTTAGCTACATTGTAATCCCAAATAGTGTCCTTTTTTGTCTTCCCAAGTATTTCTGCCCCAACTCACTGCATCTTTTGTTTTTGTCTGCAAACCATGTATAATCTTCAACATGTAATGTCTTCCTGCGTTTAGGAAGTTTATCATCAGAGCTTTCAGAATCACGGTGAAAACCATAGGGAGCTAGACCCATGACACCATCGTCTAATTTAATTCCAAATTCATACTGCTCTTTGTTAGCAAGAACATTTCAATCAATTACACTGTACAACAAAATTGAACTTTTTTAAAATTACAAGAAAACCCGCACAGATTATGAAAGAGGACCGAAAAAAAGGAGACACGTGTATCGGCGTTTTGAAAGTTTACGTCGAGAAGCAACCTAAATAGGCGTGGCAAGTTTCGCCCATTTCTACAGGTTTTGAAATATTCGACATCAGATTCCTTGGAATCCTTGCATTTCAGGTATAAAGTGTCTTTGGCAATATTACTGACAACAATGCGGGGTATCTTTTTATGAAAAAAAATTAACCCACATGCGAGTCACTAAAGAGGTCTTTTTGGTCCATTTTTTCAAAAACGTTTAAACGTTTAAAAACCTCTTTTACCAAATTTCATGTTACTTTCATGCATCAACCCGAAAAAAAGAGCAAAACTAATTTATTCAAAAAATATTTGGGTGTTTTGTTGGCAAACTTGATGTATATATTTTCTTGTTATATATTGCAAAAACATATTTCATTTATTCGACGACTTATATTGAAATTTGATGGAGAATATTTTTGTCTTTGACGTCTTCTATCTAGAATGAAGTTTGGTGGGCAAAACTTAATAAACTCAGATAAAGCACAACATTAACCCTAAAGCGTGATTTTACTTTTGGCAGATTCCTAGCGTTTAGGTACGATTTAGAGTTTTGGTGTATTTGAGGACCTATAGTAAAATTTTATGACAAATAATTTTGTAGAATATTTTGATCTGATACGATCTCGTTTTAAAGGAGTTTTTAAACGTTTTTGAAAAAATGGACCAAAAAGACCTCTTTTATAATTAATTATAAAAAGATACCCCGCATTGTTGTCAGTAATATTGCCAAAGACACTTTATACCTAAAATGCAAGGATTCCAAGGAATCTGATGTCGAATATTTCAAAACCTGTAGAAATGGGCGAAACTTGCCACGCCTATTTAGGTTACTTCTCGACGTAAACTTTCAAAACGCCGATACACGTGTCTTCTTTTTTTCGGTCCTCTTTCATTATCTGACCAAATTATCTTGTAATTATTTTTTGTGTTGTACAGTGTTATTATTTTAGAATCATTTAATAATATAAACATTGCACTTACCCGTCCGTTAGAAGGTTTTACTTTATTGAATTCAGAATACAAACTAACCTCGTTATGTGAATAAATGTCCCTAGAGAAACCACAAACTACCAGTTGAAAAAGTTAAGTAAGATATACAACAGTAAAAACAGTAAAAATTTTGATTTTTTTACAAATTTTTCAACATATGAGGTATTTGAACACATACAGCATCCTAATTTGTATCAATGAAAAGACCAGAAGTCCATCTTTCATAATCAGTTCGCTTATAGGGGAAAATAGATTTCAAATGTAAATTTTCGTTACAATATAGAAATTATCAGATTTTTGTTCAAAAGTTTGGTCCACAGGCTCCGCCAAATATCATCCGATTATCATCCAAAGGTGTAGGCTAGTTCTTTACATTGTACCCCAACCATGGATGACGTTAAACATAATATCTGAACTACATTAGCTGTAGTATTCTTTTAAAGTTTCCTTTTTCCTGTGGACTTACGACCTTTTCCGACATGGGCAAAACATGTAGAAAAACGCGACATGCTACCATTTTCTTTGTATCATACGACGTGTTTTGACTTGTACTATCATCCTGTAACAAAAACGCGATTTCCAAAAAAAGTGGACTTACGACCTTTTCCGACGGAGCAGACGATATACATAAATTTTCTCAATACAAAAAATAAAAAATAATGTTAAAATAATTTTTCTTCATAAGAGAATAAAAACCGCCATAAGATCGGTCAATTTTGTGAACGCTAACAGATTTGAAACCAGTTTTTTTTTTGGTTTTTACCATATGTATTATTTTATCTGGCATTGCCTGACAATTGTGCCATTACCCAGATCCTCGAAATATACTCGTATTCTGACAATGTTTTGTCGCTCAAAACATTTGGCAAACTGGCCAGCCCCTCAATATGTCGGTCCGTATTTTCAAATGTACTCGGACATTTTTATACTTTCATCAACATATACAAGTCGAAGCATTTTTGAAACACAAATTTGTAAGCCTATGAGGGGTTGGTTTTTTATCAATTTCTCACAAAATGATACAATATAATGTGTTAAAAAATATTACCGTGAAATATTGCAAGTCATTTATCAAGAGGCAATGACACTTAAATTAGCAAAAAAATCGCAATGCAAAAAATTCTAGACGGTCTAATATGAATTGACGTTAATATTTATTTGTTCACATGATTTGATATTTTCGCGATAAAAAATTAGATTATTTTATAGTGATTGCTATTGTTGTGTTCAAACGAACACAAAAAACCAAAACGATAAGCCACGGGACATCCATTCATACTTATGTGTTTTAATTATTTCTTTATTCAAAGCCTACAAAGTAATACAGACAGTAGACTTCCGATAAAGAAAACGGAAAAGAGAGAGCTACTTAATGCAGCGAATCGTCTGATTAGTTTTCTTTGCAACTCGTGAAATCGTTCTCCGGTTAAAGCCAGATTCGCCGCAAATTCACAGGCAAATTTTTGTTGTTGGACAAAGGTATTTTGTAAGAAGTCAAATTGGAAAATAAACCAATAACTTTCTGAGACCTTTGTACCTATGACTAAAACAAGAGTTTTCTGAAATGTAAACTTTTTTATTTATACGTAGTCAACTGTAATTGGCCATTTAACGGATGTACATTGTATAAACATACATACAACGTTTCTTGTGGATAAATGTATTGCATGGTTGTGATGTTCACCCATTCATCTGCCTAGTCATTCGTAGACTTTTGTCAATGTAGTTTCATAAAACTGTTTAAAATAGCTTGGAAACAGCAGATTTTATCGCATGTGAAGTTCAAGGTTGTCAAACACACAACCCAAACAGCTCATCATACAATACGAATTAATGGTGGGAATTTTAGAGAGTTTGTCTAGCTAGCTATGAAAAATTTCATGGATGGTAGGCATTTTTGGATGTCGGCTTAAATGTTTGGTTTTGCAATTGAGTCATCGTGAGTCTCGGAGCATCTATGTAGTTTAAAGTTGGTTTGATCTCAACCTTGTTCTTGGTTAGAAAAGAAAAACATAAATTACATAAGATGTATGAATTCATTAGCCGTTGCTAAGATTTTACTTAAGTAAAAAAATTGCCTTTGAAGAAAGTTCTAGTTAGATGGAATGGTTTCGATTTAGATCTCTGGAGTGAACGTTTCTGTTGTCAGGCCTGTTTACCTAAAGTTATATTTCCAATGTAGTTAAGAGAATCGTGGAAGTGGAGCAGAGAGAGGCAGTTGGGATCCTTTTAATATCTCATAGTACAACTTTGGAATAAGCGACACATATCAGTAGTGATCTCCTGCCTAAAAAGAGCTCTACCCGGGTGGTTTTTGGTTTGCAGTCAAGGTACCGACTGTAGTAGTGCGGAACCACGTTGATACCTGGACGGCTCAACGAGTAGTAGGCTTACTTTCCAGGTGCTTGTCATGGTAATGTAGGTCTATGCCATGACCGTCCTTAGTTCCCTCATTCACAAATTGTTTATAGATAGAATTACATTAAGGAATGTAACGGAAAGTTTTTCTACGGGTTGAGTGGCTTCGGCCCCGTATTCCGAGGCCACAGTGAAGAACGTAGACGGCATGGTCTTAGTGTGGTGCAAATAAACCTGCATCACTGCAAATCGGCGGCTGTGGAACTGCTTCTCTCCCTTACCAGAATAGCGGTAGACATTGCTTTGGTTCGGGCACGCTGTTCGTACAAAAATATGGATTCTGGACTAAACGATGGGCGTTATTCTCTATTCTGTACTTCCAATGAGGAGAAGATAAGAACTTCTACTGTAGCTAAGAAAGATTTAAATCTTATTCAACTGCAAGTGATGGCGCACAGTGGTTCAGAATGTTTTTTTTTCTGGTCAAAATACAATAACTTTTGAACGGATAGAGATATTTTAATATAATTAATATAATAATTTTTTTTTGTTAGGTAGATAACACAATCAGCTATCCGATAAATTATAAGCGGTCCAATTCGGTTGGAAATCAAGGTCAAAGTTAAACTTTTGAGTTCCTTTTTACTATTTTTCATCAAAATATGAGTGTTTTTGTGTTTTTTATATCTTCCTATATATTAAAAATGGACAAACACAAATAAAGTACAAAAATTCCAAAATATCCAAAAAAATTTCTCGATTTTTTTTAAATTGTTAAAAAAAAATTCAAAATATATGCACTGAAAGAGTACACTCTCAGGCATCATTCTACTAAACCGAAACTCTGTTCCATGCTGTTCCCTAAAAGTTCTACTCCACTAAAATTGAAATTTCACTAAAATTTTGTACCTGAGTTAAAATAACATAGCTCACTTTGTGTAAACGCTACGTTAATTTATTAAAACGGTTCTTAGAGGCATTAATCCTACATTACCTAGTAAATAAACAATGATCGCAATATATTTTATAGTTTCCGAGAAATAGCTATTTCTTTCTTCAGGAATTTGCAAAAATTACGTATTTCCCGAAATTGGGAAAATGTTGTCGTCTTTTGGAGCATGCCACGCTCACACCTTCCAATATTTTGATCTAATTTTTTGCTGTCCTTAGTTTCAATATGTTTACTATCGAATCCCATATAGAAATTAACAATTGGTGACAACAAAAAATGAGTGTTTTGGCTACGAAAATCGATTTCTGCACCACTGTGCGGCGATAAGATTGTAGTAATGGGTACTTTACACGATATGTAATTTTACATATGTGTTGTCACTTTGCATATACATTTTGTATATAAAAAGTGACAACTCATATGTAAAAAACATATCGTAAAAACATATAAGGTTGTAAGTAGGCTCAAGAAGAACATTGGTGATAGCCTCGGTCTACATGCGGTACGAAGTACCAGACCCGCCAAGTCAATTGGTGAGGACGAGACATTGGACAGTTGCAGTTTGATAATGGACTGTGATGCTAATGCTCATCAATTTCACTGTAGAAGCAGTGACACCAATGTGAGTGGGGAGTCCATGTTCGATTTTATTTTGACTAATAATCTGCGAATATCTTCTTCTTTATTTGCATATTCGATCTCCGAATATAAGCGACGAATATATATTATATATTCATATATTATTCGTGATCTCCATAAAAGCTTCTCTATTTCTGGCTTTACTCAGTAGGATTGAGAGATTTCCAATGCCGGTCCATTTCAGAATATTGTCAATCCATGATGTTTCTTTCCGTCCTCTGGATGGCTTCCCTTCTATCGTTCCACCGATTATGGTTTGGAGCAACTTGTGTTTTCGGTTCCTCATTATATGTCCAAGATATGTCACTTTTCTTCTTTTTATTGTTGTAATTAGTTCACGTTCTCGATTAACCCTTGTCAGAACTACTGAATTGGGTATCAAATGTGTCCATGGGATTTTTAGGATACGTCGATAAATCC
Source organism: Musca autumnalis (assembly GCF_047663935.1). NCBI lineage: Eukaryota > Metazoa > Arthropoda > Insecta > Diptera > Muscidae > Musca > Musca autumnalis. Next base: position 182,169,917 of record NW_027411977.1, on the reverse strand, counting down.
ACGTTTCAAAAGATTCTTTATGTCAACGGCTTTTAACGTCCATACTTCTGAGGCGTACAGCAAGACCGACCAGACATAAGTTTTAACAAATCGAATGTTTGTTTCCATGTTTATGTCATGACTGCATAAGACATTTTTGTATTTGAAAAATGTACCTCTCGCCATTTCTATTCTGCATCGCATTTCTTTTGGATATAACCATATATTTAGTTTTTGGGATGTCGATCTTTAACCCATAATTTTCGCTACAGATATTTAGACGAGTCAGAAGGAATTGTAATTCTGACAGGCTACTTGCAATTAACGTCGTATCATCTGCATATCTGATGTTGTTGATGAATGTTCCACCAATATATATGCCTTTACGAACGTTAGAGACTGATTCTTGAAAAATTCTTTCGGCGTAAATATTAAATAGTAATGGTGATAGTATGCAGCCCTGTCTAACTCCTCTCGATATTGCAATAGATTCTGTAAGTTCTCCATTTATATCGACTTGTGCTGTTTGGTTCCAATATAGTTCCTTGATGCATTGTAGTTCCTTTCCTTGGATGCCAATAGAAATGAGGATTTCCACCATTTTGTCATGCTGTACGGTATCGAAGGCTTTTTCACAATCCACAAAAAAAAGGATACGTCCTTTTGTACGTTTCTACATACCTGTATTAAAACTTGTATAGAGAGTAGGGCTTCTCTCATACCCATGCCTTACTTTATATATTCTGGATTGTATTCTGGAATGTATAATTCATAGAAATATTTTGAGAGCGTGGCTCATCAAACTTATTAGTCTGTAATCGGTACATTGTCTTGGTTGGTTTTTCTTCGGAATTGCGATAAAGGTAGATTTCAGCCAGTCTTGGGGCTATCTGCCTGAGTCGTAGATGTAGTTAAAAAGGAATACTAAAAGCTGTATGTTTTCGTCGTCTGCGAGTATACAATAGGGGAAATACTGCCACCTTTCAGATTAGGGAGGGTACGTCTATATCGGACCGGAGGAGTGTTACTTTTCGAATCACAGGGCGATACACTTATAAGTTCCTTATAGATGTGAAAGACAAGCGCCTCATAAGAACCCCAGAAGGACCAACTGGGAGTAATTCAACTCACTAGCTTCTTCTTCAGACTGTGTGCCTACTTTTGGCTTTTCAACCTAACCTATAAGAGTATGTTAATTAGTAAATTAAGTATAAGATGGTTAGAATACTTACCCAGTTGTTCACTAAATATCAATTATCTATCTATTGACACCCAAAAATGGCACAAAAAATAGCCTATAGCCCGCTTTTGTCACTGTGTTAAAATAAAGTGTGGCTAATGCTTATATATACATTAACCCATTTATCTGACTTCAAGTTACTAGTATTTTTGGCTATCATTTCTGACTACCGAATTGACTGGTTACTCGTAGTGAACTGAGGAGACAATTGCCTTTCACACGACTAACGAATTGGGTGGTTACTGGTAATGCAGTGAGGAGACAATTGCCTTTCACATGACTATCGAATTGGGTGGTTACTGGTAATGCAGTAAGGGGGCAATAGACCCCTTCCTATGACATCACCATGTTAAATTCACCAGTCTATAACATTGCGAGTAGATTGGGTGGTGACTAGGGGTGTTTACCAGTAGCCAGCAAAATTGCTAGTTATTCCCTAGTTACCCGAACAAGTGGGTAATTTTAACATTATGGTCAGTGTTGGTTGTAGGGTTGACACAATGATGTGGTTCCCGCAGAGAATTGTCTTTGTTTTTCCTAATGCAAGATTTTGAGTATTTCGAAGATCTTAACCAATGTTTAGAACATCGGCTACATTCTGGGATTTCTTTTGGTTTGCAGAATTTCAATGCAATTCCTATATAAATCCATTCAGGAATATAAAGGGGATTAATGTCGTGGAGGTTATAAAAAGTTCGGTCCGGTAATCACACCCTAACTTCAGTCCCATATTTCAAAACAATTTAATTGAACAAATCTTTGGCATTTAACTTTTATTAATGGTATTTGGTATACAGTATTCTGTTGTGGTATTTTATTAATTCAATAATTACTCTCGATAAATTATTTTTATAGTATTTATTTGAATGGTTTTCGTTAATTCCTGATAATTCGAATTCACGAATGTAGATTATACAAGTCGAATATTTCAATTCAGCTATTTTGTCGATAACATAAGAAAATAGTACTCTTTTGTGTCATCAAAGCGTTTATACACGGAGTCGGGAGATGAAGACTGCGGTTCATAAGTTCCGAATCCTACTCGCAGTACTGTTCAAAGTAACAAAGTATTATAATTTAAAAAACTCCATGCGTTTTGTTCTACTTCTAGTATAATGTTTCAGAAGAAGCGACAATAATTTTTTAATTGTACGAGTTTTTGGACTCGGTGACATTAAAAACCTTGCTGGATACTGTTTTTTGCTATTTATTGAAAAAAGAATTCAAACATTTGTATACCATCCACCATAATATGGAGGGTATATTAAGGTGTTATGGCCACTTATTGAGAACGACAAAAACATTTTTCATGATTTTTTACAAGAAATCTACCAATTTTTTATACAATATTACTTTCACCTGATAGGTCACACCTTGTAGTTGTTTTGCCACAAATCCGTCAAATGTTTTTAAATCTCTCGATTAAGGACAAGCATTTTATGTGTATAATAAACTCACAAAAACATATGAATGACATTCAAAAGTGCCATTTCGAGATATAAAATTTGACTTTATAAATTATTTCTACCGATTTCTTCATAACAATATTTGTTGGCAATCAATACTCACGGCCTTTATTTATAATTATAAGAAGTTTTTTGTAAAACTTTACCACATCTGACAATGAATTTGTGTAAACTATTAGGATGGTTCTATCCTGGTGAACCATCAAAAAATGCTAAGATTTTGGCATTTTTTCATAAAGCGAGTAAAAGTACCGTTATAACCCAGCAAAAAGTTTGCCTCCAAAGAGGCAGTTAAATGATATGTACAAATGATCTGGAAGTGCATCAAATTATGCATTTTCACTCATGATTTTTACAAGAGCGTGACTACTGAAAGAGGCACTCCATTGCACCGCATTTTAACTGACCCTTTGGCACTGCATTTAAACTGACCCTCTGGCACTGCATTTTAACTGACCCTTTGGCATAGCATTTTAACTAACCCTTTGAGGTAGAATAGGAGGCAGTCCAAAGCACGTGTTTTGATACAGGCATTCTGCGGAAATTGTGCAAGACATTACAAAATATCCCAGAACAAATAAAATGCATTTATTATTTGTTTAAAACAAAAATATTAAGAACTTTATTACATTAACAAAAATTATGAAAATTCTCCATTGAATTCAATAGCAACCATGCGTGTTTCCTCCGCTCTCCATTTAATCCAAGCTGAACTGTTCTTGCTTCATCTGCTAAATGGGTTTGATATTGTCTTCCCATCACCAGTTAAGATTTCGATATGTACTCCAACAGCACTCCATTCGGAAATTTTCTTCTCATGAGTTACCGGAAAAATGTTCACAAATTAAATATTATTTAGTTTGTATTAACAAATGTTTGGAAATGTTAACACGCATATCTCTTTTTGTAAAATGTATACCGCTGCCTGTAGAGATGTACAAACTGATTTATGTACATGTAGGGATCTCTAACAACTGCTAATAAAATGTAGCGAACGGAGTGCCTTTTTCACGACTCCGTTTGGACTGCATCCGATTGCTGTTAAATTGTGAGAAATTGGAGTGCCTTTTTCACGACTCCGCTGAACTGCATCCGGATGTTGTTAAAATGTGACAAGTGGATGTGATTCTTTGGATTGCATCCAAATGCAGTTAAAATGTGAGGACTGGAGTGCCTTTTTCACGACTCCGTTTGAACTGCATCAAAACATGCCGTGACACAACTGGTTCACATTGCACTACTTCCAATTTATTTTGCTGGGAACGCATATGTGAAACATGTTAGGTATTGAAAATATCGGCTACTATATACTCTACATGTCCACAAAAATATAATTTACAATTCCTCTCCTATCGTCAGATATAACGTTATTTGTAGGCAAATATTGGTTGGTTCTATTCAGATGAGCCGGAGTGTATATAACTTTATTTCATATGTCATAAAAATTAAAAGTGGTTTGTGCGGGATTAAAGTTTTTTAGTCATTAATAGGTAAAAGGCCATGGTAGAACAAACCAGGTAAAGTAAATACTACAACAAATACAACTCAACAATAACCACATAGAAATTTGTTTTTGTTTGTAATGTTAGTGTCAACGGTAAATGTAAACAAAATAAGGAAATGACTATAAATTATGGGAATTTAAAAAAACTAATATTTTTTCACATTTGAATATTTTGAAAAACATGAAAGAAAACTCGTTAGATTTTCAATTTGAATGTTTCCATATCATTCCACTAAATGCACAATTTCTCGCAGAAAGTAGAATTCTTGCAAAAATGTTTAGAGTCGCTGGTTATTCATCGAAAAAGGAGAAGCTGCTTCAATCTTTTGATTTTTAAAATCAAAATAGCACACGTTTATTAGGGCTTTATTCTTTTCAAGTTTAAAAAAATACCACACATATTAACAAACATTGTGCTACCCATATAAGCGGTGTTTTAGTGTGCGGCACGTCGTTCGGATCTGGAGGAGGTTACATGTCAATGATATGAAGATGTCTTTATGGGAAATAGTTTTTTTCTGATGAATAAATTTGTTCTTCAAAAAATATATCCCTAATATACATCGAACATAGAAATAAATATATAAAACTAGCTGACCCGGTCCGCGTTGCTGGCCCGTTCTTTAGGTTCTCCGTATAAACTTTAGTTATCTATCCAGTATTGATACAGCCATAATTAGGCATCCCTTTAGAAACTTCATAATATAAATCAATGTTTTGACATAAATTCCATGTAAAGGTATTCCCCAAATTTAAGATATAAAATCTCTTTTATTATACCCTTCAATAAATCGACAGTTTAAAACACTTTGTGACCCACATATAATGGTCGGTGCACGTCAATTAACATTGCTATATATTGGATTGTTGGTCTCGGTTGGGGTCGTAATTATTACTGCAGAGAATTGTCAGTATAGGTCCACGTTTTGATATAGCTCCCATAGAACGGTACCGGCTGATTTTTGCTATTTTTGAGGATTTAACATCATTATCACACCGAAATGGCTGAAATCTGGTTTTAATATATTTTAAAGAGAAGAGCATAAATATTCGGATCGACCGAAAGACACGCCTTTTTATTTGCGCTCGGTATGTAACAGTTATAGGTTCACGTTTTGATATAGCTCCCATAAAACAGTACCTCCCGATTTTCGATAGTTCAGAGATATAGCCACTGTTGGGGTGTCGTAAACAGTCTTGCAGAGAATTTTCAGTATACGTCCTCGTTTTGATATAGCTCCCATAGAACGGTGGCGCCAGATTTTTGCTATTTTTGGTGGATTTAACCTCATTCAGCCCGATCGAACGTAACGCCTTTTTTCTTCGCGCTGAATATGCAATAGTGGTAAAATACCCCTCAGCGAAATGTATGTCCTTCGGGATATGTATGGCAACATTTATATAATTCATAAAAAATTACTTCTATAAATTGTAGTTGTTATTATCGAGATGTTGCTGTATTTAAAAAATGTATCTTTATCTAGATATTCCAAGGATTGAAATCAATGCTCATGAAGTTTCACTTCCCACATTTTGAGATTTTATCCGTAATTATAATATTTTCAAAAATCGAACACGATCGCGGTATTCTGATTCCAATGATGATATTGTATTGTATATCAATAACTTTGTCTGATTTCCAATCGATCTTTCTGGAATTTCGATTTAGTGACATCTCAAGTTATCGGGATTTTACTGTATTCCAAAATGTGGAGTTGATCGCGCTATCCCACTTATTGTTTAGTGTTCAGCTTTTATAGCGTTTTTTAGGCAAAAATATCATGGACTTCAGAGTTTTAAAAAAAAAATTGAAGGAGAACCTCCGGTCACTACACTTAGCCGTATTAAAATAGTTCACAACCGCGCTATCCCACTTGTTCAAGCTAGTTTTTATATAATTTTTGTGTCACGCTTACTAAAATTAAGTATATTAATTGAAATAATACATTTTTGAAAACTTTGTGATGACCGCGATCATTCAGGGAAAACAATCTGTAAACAATACGTTCAAAAATATCAAAGATTTCAGATTTTCTTAAAAACATTGTGGAGGAGGACCACCGGTCACTACTCTTAGCCGTATAAAAACAGCTTACGACAGTTCTAATTAATTGAAATAATACATTTTTGAAAATGTTGCGATGACCGCGATATTTCACTTCCGCGACGACCATTCAGGGTCAAGACTGTAATTACCATAGCATTGCAAACAATTTGTAAACAATATATTAAAACGTATCTTGAATTTAGCGGTTTTCTTAAAAAAATTGTGGGGAGAACCACTGGTCACTACACTTAGCGGGATAAAAAAATAGATTACGATCTATTCTCAGACCTAAAAATTCCACATACAAAATTTCATAAGATTTCCCAATCGATTTCTCGGAATTTCTATATAGTGACATCTCAAGTTATCGGGATTTTACTGTATTTCAAATATGGCGTTGACCGCGTTATTCCACATATTGAAGCCAGTGTTATAGCGGTTTTGTAGTCACGCTTACTAAAATTAGGTATATTATCTGAAATAATACATTTTTGAATAATTTGGGATGACCGCGATATTTCACTTCCGCGACGACCATTCAAAAAAATATATAGCCTATTTTCACCACCGGTGTTCCCAATACATTATCTGAAATTTTAAAGAAAATCTATTCAGCCGTTTTTGAGTCTATTCGGAACATACAAACAAACAAACATACTAACATACACACATTGCCTTTTATATATTAGATGTCGTTTGGAATTTGACACTAACATTACAGCCCAGTTCAGTCACCTGGGTATTGCTGTTACCTTTTTTTGTTCTACAACGGCAAAAGACCATTCATTCGTGCAACAGAAAATAACACTGTGCAACACGAAAATTATTAACCATATTCTGACACCGCAGCGTGATAGAAGACCAAAAAAGAGAGGACACGTGTCTCGCCGTTTTTTTCGTATCTCATCAACTTTCGCGGTTATAGGCCTCCAAAGGTTTGAGGCTTTGATGTAAAAAGGGTCATCTAGTCAGGGCTATATCTTCCAAACCGTTAGGAAATTTGAATTTATCTCTGGGCCAAACTTGTAGCTCTTGTCTTAAAGAACAAAAATTGTGAACACATATAAACCATCAAACTTCATCTGCAAGGTCAAAATCGACAAGCTCAAATTTATTTAAAAATTTGTTCTTGTGTTTTGGTCCACAGCTATCAAACCGATCAAATTTGAAGCAAACATACAACTAAAAAAATGTACCTCAGATCTCAGTAAACATCTTTTTAGAATATACGAACTCTGTAGAAACGGATCTTAATGGTCAAAATAACAAAACAATTGCGATTTTTATCCTCTTTTCTGGACTTCTGCTCCATAGATACTAAACCGTTCAAAATTCATGAAAACAATCAACCACAATATTGCAGCAAAGCCATCAATAAACAACTTTCTGGAACATGCGAAATGTCCATGAACAGTTCTTAATGGTAAAAATAGCAAAACACTTTTCAAAATATTCAGTTTTTACACTTTTTTCTCCGGTTCTGGTCCACTGATACCGAATCGCCCAAAAATTAATGATACCGCCAACCACAAAAATGTACCTAAGACTTCAATAAACAACTTTTTAGAACATATAAAGATTCTAGGAATGATTCTCAGGGCTGAAATTCACGAACAATTAAATTATTTTTAACATTCCCCCTGCTCAGGTTTTGAAATAACAAACTGTTAAAAACTCAAGGAAATTTGAAAGGTTTGTTATTTTCGGACCTGAACAGCAAAGAATGATCTAAAATAATCGAATTTTGAGCTTGAAGATTCGTTCCTAGAATCTTCATTTGTTTTAGAAACTTGTTTGTTGAAATCTAAGGTACACTTTTGTAGTTGACTGTATCCTTAATTTATTGGCTGTTGCGTATCTTTGGACCAGAGTCGGAGTAAAAAGTATAAAAATTGGATATTTTCAAAAGATTTTTTCTATTTTTACCATTAAGAACCGCTCATAGACATTTCGCATGTTCCAGAAAGTTATTTATTGATGCCTTTGCTACATTATTGTAGTTGGTTGTTTTCTTGAATATTGAACGGTTTACGTGGACCAGAACCAGTGAAAACAAGATACAAATCACATTTGCTTTGCTATTTTGACCTTAAAGATCCGTCTATACAGAGTTCGTATATTCTAGAAAAATGTTTATTGAGATATGGGGTACATTTTTGTTGTTGGTTGTTTGCTTCAAATTTGATCGGTTTGACAGCTGTGGACCAAAACCCGAGAAAAAAAATTAAAAGAAATTTGAGCTTGGCGATTTTGACCTTGCAGATGAAGTTTGATGGATTATATGTGTTCACAAATTTTGTTCTTTAAGACCAAAGCTACAACTTTGCCTCTGAGATAAATTCAAATTTCTTAACGGTTTGGATGATATAGTCCTGACTAAATGACCCTTTTTACATCAAAGCCTCAAACCTCTGGAGGCCTATAACCGCGAAAGTTGATGAGATAGCGAAAAACGGCGAGAAACGTGTCTTCTCTTTTTTGGTGTTCTATCACACTGTGGAGTCAGAATATGGTTAATAAAACATGACTCAAAAAATTAAACACAGTGGGGATGAATGATACCAAGCAACGGTCTTGATCGGCTTTAACATGGCAAAGCCCAGGATTTATCTTGGTCCCTCTTTCATCTCAAGTGGACACTGACCTCCCCGTGGTGTCACCTGGGGAACTGCCTTTAACACCCGTTAAAGGTAGTGAGCTAACATGTGCCGCGCGTTCACCCATAAGAACGTTAAAAACTTGGGTTTGGGCGTCGGGTTAGTAACCCTCCCCTAGAAAAAACATCCTTCTATGAAAAAATGAAAGAAAAGAAAAACAAACCCCTCTAAAGTTGACGAACCCCGCAAACGTTTTAAGGACCATGATCTGCGAATCTGCACCTGGAATGTTCGCACTCTTTATAGAGAAGGTGCAGTCTTCGCATTGGCAGACGTACTTGAAAAGTACCAGGCCGATATTACTGCCATACAGGAAATACGATGGATTGGGAAAGGCGTCACAACAACACCTAAAGGTGACGCACTGTATTATAGCTGCCATGACGTAAAGCATGAGTTTGGTTGCGGATTCGTAGTTAGTCGGAGACTAAAACATCTGGTATCCAGCTTCACCCCAGTGAATGAAAGACTTGCTGCAATTCGAATAAAAGCTGAGTTCTTCAACATCAGCTTTATTGGCGCTCATGCTCCCACTGAAGGAAAGGACGAACAGACCAAAGATATATTTTACGAGCGCTTAGAAGAAACATATGACCGTTGCCCTGCCCATGACATTAAAATCATTCTAGGCGATTTTAATGCCAAAATTGGAAAGGAGAATATCTTTGGCCCAACAGTCGGGAAATTCGGTCTCCACAGTGAAACATCTTACAATGGTATGAGGCTGATAGACTTTGCAGCTGCAAAAAACATGGTAGTTAGCAGTACCAGATTTAATCATCTCGATATTCATTAGGGCACCTGGCTGTCTCCAGATCAAAGAACAAGTAATCAAATTGATCATGTTGTAATAGATGGAAGACATTCATCCAGCGTGTTTGATGTACGATCGTTCCGAGGTGCAAACATTGATTCGGACCACTACCTTGTTGCAGCAAAGGTACCTACCCGTCTAAACGTTGCAAATAAAGCACGAACAGACACAACGCGGAAGTTGGACATCGATAGGCTGCAAACACAACAGATAGCCACAGCATATTCCACTCAACTAGCCCAATTGCTTAACGCGAGCACTCCTTGTCCCGATAACATAACAACACAATGGCAAAATATTGCCCACTCCATGCAAACAGCCGCAAAATCCATACTTGGATTCCAGAGACCTCCACAAAGGAATTCATGGTATGACCAGGAGTGTCGTGTTGCTACCGAAGAGAAAAATGCGGCATATAGAGCTACTTTACAATCAGTAGCAACGCGTAGCGCACGAGAGAGATATCGGGAGAAAAGGAGAGAAGAGAAACGTCTTTTCCGCAAGAAAAAGAGAGAAATGGAAAAGCGGGAGTGTGAAAAGATCGAGATGTACAGGAGACAGAATGAAGTCCGAAAATTCTACCAAAGAGTGAAACATCAAACAGATGGCTTTGGTACAGGCACATCCTCCTGTAGAGACCAGCAAGGTAATCTGTTAACAGATACAGATAGCGTGCTCAGGATATGGAAGGAACACTTCTCCAATCTGCTGGTATCCAATAGTAGCGAAGACGATGATACCACAGATCCAATCCCAGAAGATGGTATAGAATGTATACCGCCCGGCCAAGATGAGGTAAAAACAGCAATCAACCTGATAAAAAATAATAAAGCAGCAGGAGCCGATGGCTTACCAGCCGAGCTGTTTAAAACCGGAGGCGACGCGCTGATAAGGTGTATGCATCAGCTAGTTAGCACCATCTGGCAGGAAGAACGCGTACCCGACGATTGGAACCTGAGCATCCTATGTCCCGTCCACAAGAAAGGAGATAAGACTGTATGCTCCAACTATAGGGGCATAAGTCTTCTCCCTATTGCCTATAACATAGTGTCAGGGATATTGTGCGAACGACTAAAGCCAATGGTCAACGAAATAATTGGACCATACCAATGTGGCTTTAGACCTGGCAAGTCCACCATTGACCAGATATTTACCCTGCGGCAAATCCTAGAGAAGACCCAAGAGATGCAGATCGACACATTTCACCTTTTTGTCGATTATAAAGCAGCATTCGACAGTCCCCTCCGATCAAAGGTATTCCACGCAATGTCTGAATTTGGTATCCCCGCAAAGCTCATCCGGCTTTGTAAGATGACTTTAACTGATACTAGGTCCTCAGTTAAAATTGGAAAGAACCTCTCCGAAGAATTTTGTACCAAAAGAGGTTTCAGACAAGGAGACAGCCTTTCGTGTGACCTATTCAACATTTTGCTGGAAAAGGTAATACGAGATGCAAATGTCAAAAGAAATGGCACAATTTACACCAATAGCCACATGTTACTTGCTTATGCTGATGACATAGACATCATGGGACGATCAGTAAAGGAAGTGATACCTTTAGGAAGGTCGAAGCAGAATCTGCGAAAGTGGGTCTGGCGGTAAACGGCGAAAAGACCAAATTGATGGTGTCGACGCGCAAAAAATAACACTATACAAAACGCTGATACTACCCGTGCTAATGTATGGCTCCGAAGCATGGGTACTTGCGCAAGCAGATAAGGCAGTGATTGGTGTGTTTGAGAGGAAAATTCTACGAAAGATCCAATTTGCGTTGACGGTGAATATCGACGTCGTATGAACCACGAGCTATATAAGCTATACAAAGACATGAATATAGTTAAACGTATCGAGATGCAAGGATTGCGTTGGCTAGGCCATATCATGAGAATGGGCGATGATGAACCCGCTAAAAAGACGTATGAATACATGCCACATGGCGGTGCACGCAGAATCGGCAGGCCTAAGCTTCGATGGAGCATACAAGTGGATGAAGAAATGAAAAGGCGTGGTATTCCAAAACGTCAAGCGAAAAACAGAGAGGAATGGAGATCTTTTCTTAGTTCGGTCTATGGAACAAATGTTCTGTAATGGGCCAACTAAGTAAGTAAGTAATTTTTTGATATTTTTTTCATTTCGTAGAATTTCTCAAAATAAATCTTAGTGGATTGTGCGGATATGTTATTTACATAACTTATTTCTGTGTATGTATAATGCAAAACTTAGATCGCGATATTTCAATAATGCTAACTCCTTTCTTACAAAACTTATCTGTTGTGAGAAACAAAAAAAAAACACTGAAAGAAAATTAAGAATAAAAAATTGTTTTTTTTTTTCACGCCCACTAACTTTATCGGCCAAATTGGGATCGATGGGGAGTTTTAGGACGTTACCTTTAATGACAATCTTCACCAAATTCAGCTCTGTGGCATTTTATACTATTTCTCCTTACACGCATAACTATTTTGACTGAGCTAGTTATATATGTATGTATGGATATGAATGTATTGATAATACTGAACTTTCATGGAATGATTTCATTTCACTTCCATAATGTGTTATTAGTTTACATATTAGTTTCAATTTCTCGCACATGCTGACCATTTCAGATCTAGAACATTTTCTTCTCCACTCGGTTATAAAAATGACAACAAAACAAACGAAAAAAAGAAGAAGATAACAAATTGTCTTTGTTCTAGCTTTCTTAGCTATCTCAGCTAAAAGTACAAGTTTTATAGAACACCCTGTTCGTGAACTTAGAAATTTGCAAGAACGAAAAATTCGAACTTGAATTATGTTTATCAAGTTACTGTCCCTCATTAAATTGCGATTACATTTAACTAAATTTACAACAAAAACAACAACATGTTGCAACATATCAGCTTACAATGTTTCACAATTTTCATATGATGGTGTTATGTTTGAGATTTCGAATAACTGAAAACTGATAGCATGATAGTGACGTCCATCCTGTCATTTAATCAACAACAACAAAATAATGACTATGAACTATGATTGCACTATAATTGAAATCACAACAACAATTGATATGCAAAAAAGCAAAAACAGAAACAAAATGTTGTAAATAAGTGAAAATAGAATTTATTGAACTTTTAACACGATTACAAAGTTAGCTAATAAACAACAACAAAAGCGAACAGTAGCAGCAGCAGAAGCAGCTGACAATACATATGTAGTAGAACAGCAGAAAATAGCTGTGTAATGCTAAACCAATGAATGAAATGAATTGTAAACTGATAATCAATGGAGGAGAGTACACACCCCTTCTCCTCCTTAAAACTGTGTTACGGGCCAATCGTAATTGTGACTAAGGCAAATAGTTTGCCTTTTGTTATTTATAGATACATATAATGGCAACATTGATTTTAATAGGAATCGAGTCTATGTGACTAGACGCTGATATAGCTTTTTAAACAAAACTATTTGAGGGGAAAACAAGAAATTAGAATTTGAAGAACTGAAAAGTAAAATGTGCGGAAATTTAGTAGCATATTAAGATAAGAAAACACTTTAAATCGGTGTCTTACAATTTTGTTAATCTGGGAACAAAGCATGTGTTTATTTTTTAAGTTTCTCCACCTGTGCAGCTAATAAAAGCCTTAAGTGTTTACTCTCACATCAACGGTTGCATTGGTATTATGGTATCCCTTCACGTACTCTTGATGATTGTGTTTGCCCCCTGTAGTACTTACTCACCACAGGCTATACTGTCTTTATTGCACTTACGAGCGAACTTATTCACATGCAACAGCACAATACTAGTGGATCATTGGGTCACAAGAATATGTATCGTCCTTCTTATATTGCGTTTTATATTCTGTTCCATATGAAATTTATTATCACTGAATTGCTCTCTGAGACGCATTCTTTGAATGTGTTTTTTCTTTATTTTGTAATTTTTGTTATTTTCAATAATCTTTTGTACTCAACAAACATACATACATTCATACATACGTATGCATATACCCAGCAAAATTAAGTGGAAGTGGTTCCACATGAAGTAACAGTATTTCTGGATAGTTTGCACGAATTCAAATAAAGCCGTGAAACATCCCATCTTTGATAAAATTATTGATAAAACAAGTAAAAAAGTATCAGTCGGTTTTGCCGACAGAGATATACCCTCAGCCTATGTGAATTGAAACTTTCATCTAAGGTCAGATCGAATGTATTTCAGTGTTTTGTGGCCTTTTTTGGATATTTGAAAATGTGGATTAGGACGAAAATGTGGATTAGGATTAAAGTTCAAAAGTGTTGCCGAGGAGGAACTTAAAGGAATGGGCCGACATAGTCCATTGTGGAAGTGGATCTCATTTTGGGAGTAATATCTTTTCGATAGTTAAACTAAATTTGAACAAAATATTGGGAGGTCCAAAGTTTGGACCAAATTTGTTCAAGAGATATCGTGCATACCATTTAAGTGACATTTTTTAAATATTCGGGGGAAGTACCGGAACTTGTGGACAGGTATTGCCTATCTTCGAAGTGAAACTATGACAAAATATGATGAAGTCCAAATTTTGGATAAAATCGGTTGATCATTTCGAAAGTTACCGTGCTCTCCAGGCACTACAAGTACCGATGGTGTCATAGGTGTTTTGTACGCCTTTCGGGCTGTTTTCTCAAGAAGTAAAAAATGTGGATTAGGATTACAGTTCAAAAGTGTTACAGAGAAGGTACTTAAAGGAATGGACCAACAAAGTTCATTGTGGAAGTGGATCTCATTTTGGGAGTTATATCTTTTTGATAGATATCGCGCTCACTAGTCTTTTCAGTGGGTCATCGTATAACTTTTGGAGCAGTATGCCAGTAAGCATGGATTTGTCCACGGAAAACATAATATCGCAGTAAACAAGACCACAACGAACAGCATCGGTATAAATTTTCAAAGGATCTTCCAACAGACCTTAAACTGAACTTAGCCACACATGTTGAAATTTTGTGGGGAGGAGCCCTAAGATATCTCCATTTTAGAAGTTAAAATAAATTTGAAAAAAATGTTAGGAGAGAGACCAAAATTGTTTAAGAGATGTCGTGCATACCATTTAAGTGACATTTTTCAAATATTCGGGGGAAGTACCGGAAGTTGTGGACCGGTATTGCCTATCTTCGAAGTGAAACTATGACAAAATATGATGAAGTCCAAATTTTGGATAAAATCGTGCTCTCCAGGCACCTATGGTGCCATAGGGGTTTTGTACACCTTTCGGGCTGCTTTCACAAGAAGTATGGATTTTCCCCTGAAAAAACTTTTACCGTCGTAATTGAGGCAGCGAATTCAACTTTTGAAGCAAAACACTGTGCTACACGAAAAATTTACAGGGGTTCTGATGCATAAATTCGGTTTTGTGGGAGTCCATGGAAGACTAAAGTACCTTTGGTTTCTTTGGGTCACTTCGTTTTTTGATTTTATTGCGGCAAATGAAGTAAAAAACGGGGTTTCTTGGATTTTTAAACTTAAACCAACTTCGAATTTAAACTAAGTTCGGACAAAATATTACCAAAGCCAAATTTTGGACTAAATCAGTCCCAGTAAAAATCCTCATTACAAACCTCCTTTCTCACCCATTATTTTAACAAAAACCCGATTGTCATCAAACACACATCTCATCCATATTCCTCACACATAATGTGCGTATATCAAACGCCAAGAGTTTTATAATAAACATTGAAATTGTAAAGACTCCTGTTTTTACTTAAGGTTTGTGGGTCCTCAGCCCTAGACAAAACCTCTCGAGTGCACAGTGGAGGCACTTACATAGGAAGGTGTGACAAAAATACTTCTAGATAATATATTGAACTGAAGTTTTTATCAATGGGTGCTTGTGGCCTAAAAGGGCTCTAACGAAAATATTGCAGCCAAGTTTTCGCGCGGTTCCCATGTAACGAAACATCATGAATTGAAGTATTTTACTGTTACCAACGCATTGTTCAACCGAATTTTCTGTAATTCGGTACCAGTAGTTCTTATTGCATAGTAAACCTCGCCGCGAAAAATTGTCAGTATTGGTCCATGATTTGGTATACTCCCTATATGATTTATATCTCGATTTATTTCGGCAGATGTTAACCAAATATTCAAACGGAATAGGATGTAATAATGAACTCAGAGTTCAGAACACTACCTTGTAAAGAAATGCGATGACGGTCCACTTTTGACCACAGCCTTTATCCATATTTCGGTACTTTATAAGATTTAATCACGTTGTTCTGCAGAATTGCCTGTAATAATGTATTTTTGGCTCTCAGTGTGGGGAAAATCTCCAAGTTTTGACGTGGCCCAACATTAGGGTCTCCCAAAAAGAAAAATTATTTATTAAACAAAAAATACCTCCAAAACTTGTTCTTTTCCTTTCACGCGTTTTCAGTGCGGCTGCAAGTTACCCTGATAATAGATATCGCTAATAGCGTAAAAAAAACAATATATTGAAGACATTATATTGAGGGGATAATAAAATTACTTAAAACTATTCCAAAAAATATAAATACAACGCTTAAAAACCGTATAAAACTGTTGGTAATAACTGCCCAAATCGCAAATTTCCGCAAAAAGTCTAAAAAGTTCTGAAATCTACAGACCCTTGACTTCAATTTGGTACTAGTGGCGATTCTTGCACATGCTTGGAAAGTAACTAAAACTTTAAGGAAATTCATACATCTGTATTAAATATTTTCATTTTGAACAATATTTTAAATAAAATATTTGGTAACCCTTGCAAATTAGGGGAATTGTTATAAATGTCAAAATAAAGCTTAAGTAATTAGCTAAATCATTCAACTTAGGTTAAGGGGTGAATAACAGTCCTTTGTTTCAGAAACTCGGAAAATGGAAAAAATGAAAACAGTTCTGTGATATAGTATAAGTTTAAACTTTTAATTATTAGTGCAATTATTTTTTATTATTTTTTTATTATTAAATGTGCGTGATGTCCCGTTTTTTAATATATTAAGTAAATAAAAATAATATGATCTAATCAATATTCCCCATAAATAAAACAAATCCCTTGAAAAAGTTGGAAAAAAGCCAACGAAACGTCGGGAAAAAATGAAATAAAACTTGTTTTTATTATCATAAAATTATAAAATGACCAAAAAAAGCCCAACAACAAAAAATAAAAATTGAAGACATTGGTCAACACACAAAAATCGGAAAAAAATTAAGTTTCGAAAAATTTGGAATGTTTGAAAGAGATTTGCATTTTTAAATTCTTAAAATGATGACATGAATTTTTTTGATTTTTGTCGTTGGGCGCATCCACTGTGGAGTGCCAGACAGAGTCAAAGGCTCTAACCAAGTCTACGCTTACGGCTATTGTACCATATTTAATTTCATCGAAGCTTCTCGCAATATATGTGGAAAAATAGTTAAGGCGTGCGACGTCGAATCTTCAAACACCCTTTTGTCCTCGTCCAGTATTCTTAACCAGTTCAATATGAAGAATTAATATAATTTTCCGAAATCCGAGAGTAGTGAAAGGTCCACATTCATCAGGCCTTTTCAATATGGACACAATTATGGCCTAATTCCATGCTTTAGAGAAATAAGCCAAGTTGAAATCGTGGTTAAATAGGATGGATAACAATAACACGCCCGAAATTTGTCAATACTGTATGTGGGTATGTGGTATACCGCCCAATCCACTAGATTTTTGTTGGATTTGCCGGAAATCGCCTTGCCAACACACTACCTCTAGTATTGGTTTCGGATCCACCCCATGACGGACGTTTTCTTTTTATATTAATATCTATAAGTATTGCTCCAGTGTGTTGCAAGTCAAGGCTAAGACTTGCAAGTCTAAGACTGTATTTCTTAGCGAATGCCCAAAACATTAGCCCACTTATTAAATGATGATCCTTGCCCTTCAAACATTGAAGGTGCCCCACCACAAGGAGAGTGCCATCCTCTTTCTCCTCCCTATGGAAGACTTCCCATCTCCTCACGTGCAAAGCCCCATTTTGTTTGTCTTAGACCTCGAGTATGCGTTCCGTCTCGAGCATGCAGCCATACCATTTGACGTATACCAACGCTTTGGTCAAGTGTGGACTTCTTAGGATGTATTCCAATATTTTATCGTTGTTTTCAATGGCCTGCTGGTGTTCCTTGGTATTCTGCCGGGCTCTTTACTGGTGTCGATCACCTGGCTACCATGGCGTAAGTAGATGGCGGCTCCGCTCCGGTCTCTGCGGCCATCTTCCTTTTCTTTCCCGAAGATTCTGCGATCGTGCTCACCCTCTTCATGTCGGAGCTCGCCTTAACGCCCTCCGTCGAAGAGTTCTTTCGGCAGTCTCCTTGGCCTGGGTTTTGAGCAGGTTTGTTTGGGGCATTTGAGGGTGGGAAGGTCTTTTTCTTTTTATTCGGTTTGGAGGTGTTTTCTTCCTCTGGAGATCTACTCTTCTTCGCCGCTTCCGAGGAGGTCGAGGGATTGTTGTTGATCTCTTCAGGTGCGTCCTACTGTACTTTGTTCAACCGCGCATAGATATTCTTGAACTTCAGTCGCTGAGCTCCAGTCCACCGCACGTTCTTTGTCGAAGGCCTTGCAATACTCTCGCTTACTTCTTCTACCATTTCGTGGACATCCTCTTTAATGGGATTTTCCACAACGGTTTCCTTGTCTCCTCCTCCATTTTCCTTTCGGTTGCGTATTTGTAGCCGTACCGTCGACCACAGATGCCAAAGCACCCACACCTGTGGGAGGTATTTGCTCACGATCGATTGATGACGACGCACAGTGTTGCCGCTTCCATACAAAATTGGACAAAAATAGAAGGAGTTGACCTATGTTGATGAATTTTTGCACAAGTACTTATGAGGGCATAGGAATGAAAAATTTCAACTTTGGTCCATATCGGTTCAGATTTGGATATAGCCCCCATATATATCTTTCCCCGATTTTGCTATAAATCGATCAATTTTTGAAACTTAGCCTTCAAATTTAACATGAGATGTTTTCTTAAGGCCTTTTTTAGTTTCACCGATTTTGACAAAAATCGGTTTAGATTTGGATATAGCTTTCATATATATTTTCACTAAACACGCTATATCCAAATCTGATCCGATTTTTACGAAAACCGGTGAATCTATTCAGGGGCCTAAGAAAATATCGCACGTAAAATTTGAAGGCTATTCGATTAAAATTGACCAAGTTATAGCAAAATCAGTGATAGATATATATGGGGGCTATATCCAAAACTGAACCGATTTTTGTGAAGTTGCAGAGATGGGTAGAAAGTTTTTGCACATTTGTATTTGGAAGAGATGTCCAATTAACGGAAAACAAGAGCCGAGGTGGCAATAGGTGGCAATTAAAAGATCTGCTCTACTAAATA